>NC_133798.1:18443734-18806234 GCF_043250625.1 Sebastes fasciatus | reverse complement strand
GTATATGTGTTTTTGTATGTGTATATACTGCGTGTGCGTATATGTGTATGTATGTATATATTTATACAGTATATATATGTATATATAAATAGATTTTATTGTTTTTAATTATTTATTTATTTTACTTGTGTATATTCTTTTGACTTATTTATCTATATTTTTGTATATAATGTGTTTTTCCTGTATCTATACTGGCTTACTTTATATTAATATTAGGTTTGTTAAGTTTCATTGTACCGAGAATGTTATTATTGGGGACGTTTGAGAATGTTTGTTCTTATTGTTTAAAAATGAACAAAAAAACAATAAATATAATATTAAAAAAAAGAAGGTGCAGACCGGTGCACGTACAGTTATTTGTGTCATTGTGTGCATTAGCTATAATTTCTTGTTACATTTAAGAAGAACCAGGCAGAAGTTTGGCATCTTTTTGCTTACAAATTTAAGATTTAAACATGAATGTCATATTGCAGTAGTGAGAGTTTGTAAACGAATGTTTGGATTTGAATTTACTTCAATTCATCAAGAATTTTCTACGTTTTTAGATTCTCCGTTCACCGTGGAAGCATGTGAGAAAAAAACATTTTTTATCATCACAAAACATCAAGTCAAATAGCAAAAGGAGCAAGTCTCTTCATGTAATACATAAATCATTGGCTAAGTACTATAAGTTAAAGTATAGAAAGTGTACTTTCATAAACTAAAAAGTGGGCTACAAGTATATAACTATTAAACTAACAGTATACCAATTTACTTATAGTTGCAGTACAAAATACAACTTAGATGTAAACAAGTTGTGTACTCAAAGTTTACTGTTCTTACACTTAAAAGTATACTTTTACAAACTAAAAAGTGGGCCAATTTAGTCCAAAGAAGTATTGAATTAGTACACCTACTACATAAAGTATACTTCGGGGAAATATACTTGAATTTTACTTAAGTATACTTCATAAAATAAACTTGAAGTATACTACTTTTCCGGTAGGGATCAAGTCCTGGCTGTCCAAACTTTGCATCAGCAATGAAGAGCCTCTGAAACACACGGTGCATTCAGCTGCATTGCCAAGAAAACTTTGACATTCATTAAAACAGATTCTCAAGCAAGTTTTAAGCCCTAAAGGGTTGACTTTCATACGAAAGTGAACTGCCTGCCAAGAGGGAAGTAATCACTGTCATCAACACACTAATGATGACTTTCTCTCTATTTGAATGCGAACCATGTGGACTCTTGGCAGTTGAGCAGAAAGGTTGTGTCCTCAGCTCTAAAGTGATAATATTTATCAGGGACTTCAGAAAAGTAAATAATACTAGCTATACAAAAAACACAGCAAAACTATGTCAAATATAACATTCATTATTTCAGTAAAACTGTTGGATGTAAAATAAAGTGCAACAAGGTTGAAAGTATACTGAGTAAATATGATTTACGATTTCAGTTTTTACTTCAATAGCATATTCACATTGGGTTTACAAGTATACACAGTCATTTTAATGATTAAACAGTAATTAATACAATAATGAATTTAGCTTTAGATTTATTTGACTGTATAAACACCAACATGTTTATAACTCAGTTAAGCACTCATAGAAAAATAATCACTATGTACAAAACTCTATTTCTGACATTGATGATTAAGTGTACGAAAAGCACTTATGGTAGTGGTGATGGTGATGGTCAAGCATTCCCAAAGACAATCACTTGTATAATGTTTGGTGGCACAAATGATTAACAGATTCACAGGCAGGATGCTTTAGCATTTAAGCTGGAGACAAACCTGAAGAAGACTAATAAGTGTGGTGCAGCGATGACGTATGTTTGTAGGCCGACCAGGAAGTTAGCATCGCCCTGGTTCCCTTGACAACAAGCCAATGGGATTTTTCCATTGGGTTTTGGATTATTGCAGAAAATAAGCTCTGTGGCAAACACTCGTTTGTAATAGTTACGCTTTTTGTTCAGCAAGATAATCTTCACAAATGAACACCACTTTTATGATTTATGAAGTGTGAAAGCAATCGGCAGAAGTAAAAAGCTAACGTTAGGCTATAAACTAACTACACCATGGTCCCATGAGCAGGAGTAAACACAACGAGGCTGTAAAGGCGGACGAGTTGGCGTGATGACGTTTAATAGTCTCATTTAGCCACTTGTTAGCAACCGCCTTTTTTAAGACACGTAAAAGCTTCAAAATTCATGAGTGGGGTATTTACTGACAAATTTAATTTCATAGAACAAAACGTTAAAAATCTCTTCAGCTTGTGTTAAAACCACAGACCTTATTTCAGCCATCTAACTAAAAACCCATTGACTTCCAGACAAAGAACCAGAAGTGCTAAAATGCTAACTCATTTCTGGGATTTAGGCCTGATTCCTGCACGGCTCTATAACGGACATAATAACGGTCTTCCACCAATATACACCATTTTTAGTGTAGCAATCTGAAAGACCATATTTGTATACTGTAATTAATGACTACTGTCAACACACTGATTACAACTGCAGAGTCCATCCAATATCCTGCAAAAACAAATGATCGTGTAATTGTACCAAAACATATACATTTTTGATTGTTCATTTACACTATGTGAACATTTAAAAAAAGGCCAAAGTGAGTAAGTTTATTATGTATAGTGTATCAGTTGTTCTGTACCATTATTGTTATGCATTGAATATAATATTTAATATCCATAAAATATGTCACTTAGTCAGGGGTTGTCAGTTTATTCAATGATACCACTGGCATATAACTGAATGAGGTCCATAGTAGATGCTAATGGAGGCTCTGAACCACAACATAACCTCTTTGTCTTGAAAGTAAGCCATATTTGCCAGGGGTCCCTTAAGGAAAAAGGTTGGGAACCACTGAACTACTCTTCAGCAAGAAGTTGAATAAACTTTGGTGGAGTCTGGCTAACTTCCGTTAGGTTGTGGGTGAAACCTGCTGGCTTATAAAAGTACACTGGTTGACCTAGGGTTGCGAATCAAAGAATGCTCTCTTAACCTTTGTTCAGGGCTCCTATAAATTCACATTGCTGGTTGGATAATGAAATTTCATTGCTGGTTAATGGCAGCAGCAAGACTTTACATTCAATGTGCCGCAAAAGAACTGAAAGATTGACTTATAGCAGCTAAAAGATACATAGAACTGCAGAGTTGAGCGTTGGTTATCAATGTTGTCTACTCTCTCGCATAACAGGAAGTCCTTTTATTCCATGGTAATATCAATGCACCACTTACTGCAGGTTTAACTAAATTTAGATATTTAAATTCACGAGAACTTGTTGTGTTTAGTCATGATGTCCAGGCCACAACACTAGCCACTACATGTGTTCACCCTTTTCGAGAATGATGGATTTAATGTGCTACTTCTTCCCCTAAACGTGTAGGGAACTAACTTACAAACTGATGGTGAGGCTTCATTTCATCCCAAGATGGAAGAGTTTCCTGTATGGTCCTGGTCCACCCCACAGGCCCCTGACGTAAGAAAAATAAAGAGCATTAATAAAATGTGGTATGATTCAATACTACCAACTGTTAACATGTTGTTAATTAACTTAATACACACCGTAGAAGCCCATGCCAGTAGAGGTGAGGCATCACATCAGCTTTCATGTGGTACATGATTCTTCTTTCTTTGGCTTGGTTGATGGGAAATGTTTCCAGTGGTTGTCCGTTGTAATCAAACTCTGCCAGAATCACCGTGTTGTAGCTGGTAACCAACGGACACGAGGTGTAGCCATCATACTGTAAACAAGGAGGTTACTTATTGCATATTTTTCAACAGAGAAATTATAACATATTTCAAAATCCAAAAGATGAATCATGGATGATGTTTGTGTGTCACTTACCGTCTTATCTGGCTTCTCGTTTTTCAGGACTTTGCTGATGGTTCTGTTCAAGATGGCGGTCTGTGCAGCTGAGAATGAGAAAACAAATGGTACGTTTTTAAAATAAATGTCTAAATTCTCTTTTTAGGAATTAAGAAGATTAACAATGTGTCCCCGATCCATCTACTAATTCTCTACAGTATGAACTACTTACTAACTGTCATAGCAGACACACACTGTGTGTGAACAACACACTAAATACTAAAAGTCTGCTTAGAATCAGGATGTAGTATGGATCTGGGACATGCTGTACCAGTTCACAGACATGCTAGCAGCCCCTGAGGGGCTGGAGTTATACACAGCAGAAGGGAAGAAGTTAGTAGGGCATATAGTTTAAAGGGGACATATCATGAAAAACTCTCTCGTTCAGTGCTTGTGCACATACATTTAGGTATCTGGAGTGCCCACCAACTCACAAACCAGTGTCCGAAATTAACTTTTTGACTCACCGGCCAAGGGGACTGGTAGATGAAAAACTCCACTGGCCAAAATAATAAATTGCCTTTTTGTGTCACATATACATTTGTTTCAGAACACTTCATTGAAATGATAAGGTATTATGTTGAATACAAACTTATCTAAATATATATAAAATAATCTAAATATATTGACAGCTTATCAATTCAAGGCTGAATACTAGGCTTGGGCGGTATCTGACATTTCACTGGGTGTAGTGGCTTGTCACTAAAATGACAATAGTCGGTTCACCTTAAATGTCAGCTGTTGTCGCTAGCTTCAGGGCTGACCGCCTTCACTTTAATCAGCAGGTAGCAACCAAAACAGGAACAGTCTGAACTGTACACACACACTGCACGGCTACATTCAGCCATAGCGCTACTGATAGCTTCATACTCACCATCAGTCACATGCTTGCTTGCTCTCGCTCTCTCTCGCTCTCTCTCTCTCTCTCTCTATCTCTCTCTCTGTGTCTGTCCACCGGACACCGTTAACATTAAGGGCCGCCGGGCTTGCAATACACTGGCTGGCAGAAACCCGTCTTTTTCGTTGCCACCCCAAAAAACACATGAACTTTCTTCAGTCGAGCCATTTTGGCTTCATGCGCCACTGAGAAACTCTCATAGGAATGAACGTAAGCCCGCCTCTAACGCTGTATCCAGTTCTCTTTATACATCCATGGTGTCAAACTCCGACAAAGAGCGAAGAGGACAGGAGCGGCGCGTCCAAAATGACACCAAAACGCAGTACAGACTGTCAGTGTAACCAAGCATAGTGTTTTCTTACATGACTACTTTGGTACAAATGTATACCCGCCAGTGTGGCAGATAGCCTTCTGAGATTACATGCCACGCGGAAAATTTACCCACCTTTGGCGCTTGGCAGGTGTTATTTGCGTACCCTGCCACAAACTGTAAAATTAGTTTGTGGGCTGCCTAAATCAGAAAACTTGTGATTCAACAAGCCATTCAACAGGCTCCCCTTCCTATGTCACATGCAGGCTCATTAGAATATATCGCCCACGGCTTGAGGACTACCTTTGCAAAGGTGCATCATATTTTTCACGCAAGTCAATCAGAGCAGACTGGGCTTTTTTTGGAGGGGGGCTTAAAGAGACAGGTGCTAAAACGGAGCGTTTCAGACAGAGGATGAATACAGGTATAGTCAGACAGACAGTATGAGAAAAATTGTGGGTTTTTTTTACATTAAAGCATGTGAACATGTTCTAGTAGAAACCCAAAATACAAGTATGAACCATAAAATGAGCATGATAGGTCCCCTTTAAAGTTTGACATTTGGTGGCGTAATATAAAATTCAATGTGTGTATTCATTATCCACTCATTATGTGTGAATCGAGAGGCTGATATGCCCTGACGAAAGCAAACAAAGTGAATTTGGTCTACATTCTACCTAAATCATTTATCATATTTTAATTTGGTCAAGTTTGTTATGGCAACACTTCCTTATATTGGATGTGACAGCCGTTTGATTTTAAGTTAAACTGATGTATGTAAGACATTTAATCACTATGAGGCTCACTGAACGAGGGCATCATTGAGTTATCTTGCCATGAAGTAAATAATTAAAAACCAGCGGGCCACCAAAATCATCAAGATTCACCCTGCGGGGATCATGAATATCGGTGCCACATGATAATTGTTGAGATTTTTCCCTCTGGATTAGAGTTGATCTAAGAACAGACAGATGTACTGATTCACAGTTGCTCATGTGGCTAAAAACACCAACATCCTCCACATTGAAAAAAAACCCAACAGCATTTAGAATGACATACCTCGCATTAAAACACTGAATGTCTACATGGTGAACATGATTAAGCTAAATTCTTTACTGCAGTCAGATTACAGTTGTGCAGGAAGTGATAAACCCTGATTATCATCAGTAATGTGGAGTTGCCAGAAACTTTCCGTCAGTTTACCGGCAGGAAACAAACACAGGGAATTGGAATTAGCTCGGCACAGAGGGTTAAACTTTTTCTCCATTGTGCAATCAGGGTTGGGTCAGATTACTTTGTTGTAGTGTTACATTCAGATCATATTACCCTTACAAAAACAGTACTAGGTCAAACAACAGGAGTACTGTGTGTATTCTTTGTTGTTAGTGTTTCTTTTGTCATGTTTTTGTTGCAGCTGTTTTTTCCCCTGCGGGCGCAGACGGGAGACACCGGCACCCGGTCGGGGAGACTATAACGTGTCTCGCTGCGGAGCCCCGGCACCGACGCTGAAGCAGGAAAAGCCAACTCTAGGATCAGCATTGATTCATGGAGAGACCTTCGTCTGGTCAGCTAACATTACTGCCAAGCAGGTGAAATATAGAGTGATATTGTGGTTTTAGCTGACGTGTGTCGCCTCACTGTTTTGAGCGATGCTCGTTCATGTCTATGTAGACCGAGCACAAGCGCGAGCCCGATGCTGACTTTCGTTGACTTAACGGCCACAGGTGTTGCTGTTAACAAGCATTTCTGAAAGTTACAAATAGTCCCTTTAAGTCACCATTAACAAAACTAGCAACCTGAGAGAAGTAACTTACTTTGATTTATTACAGGTCTTTGTTGAATATTCGATTTGGATTTGTCACTCACGGCGTTCTACGGTCTGTTATTTCTTTATAGCAGACTGTTGCTATGTATAACAGACAATATAACACAAAAGTTATCATGAAAAAAAGTTTCATAATTTTAAAATTGCTGTATTTTAAAGATATAATCAAAATGTAATCAACTAATCCTGGACAATTTAACTATAATCTAATTGCACATTTTTAAAAATGTAATCTGGGTTGATTATAGTTTTCGTAATCTGATTATGTAACCCCGATTAAATGTAATCTGTTAGTACCCAACCCTGTGTGCCATACACGTACTCAGGAAGGTACCTCTCAAATTACAAAAAAACGTCAAGCAGTTAACAAGAGATATTCATGCATGAATTGTATGAAGCAATAGAGTACATTCCAGGGTTGCATTGATGCAATGTCCAAACTAATTACACAATACTTACCGACAGCAGCGCCTGTTTTGGCTGTAGGCAGGCTGGTGCAGTCTCCGATCCCAAACACATTTGGATACCTGTTATGTTGGAGGTTGTCTTTGTTGACGTCCAACCAGCCATCCTCATTCGCCAGTGGACCGCCTTTAATCACCAAACTGGGTCCCATTGGTGGCGTGACATGAAGCATTTCATACTAATAAAGAGAAGCAGCAAAGATTAAGAGTTATTCACTGGAGTCTCTTTTTCTAATTTGGCATATATTTAGGCGCAAAGGGAGAAACAATGTATAGTGTCTTAGGTTGTTTATAACATACAGGCACAATTTTCTTTTTTTTAGGATTTAAAGGGATAGATCGGGTGTTTTGAAGTAGGGTTGTATGAGGTATTTATCCATAGTAGGTGTATTACCTACAGTAGATGACGGTCGGCACGCCCCCAGTTTGGAGAAACAGACAGGAGTACCGACACTGGAGCAAAGCAATGTACTGCTGTGGACGGGGACAGCAGAAAAAGACGTATTTTAGCCACCTAAAAAAATCAATATCCGTTTAAGTGTACACTATATTCAGAATATTTTCACTGCTTTATCTTGCCATCAGGCAGCCCTTTCCATCTCCTTTCTGATGGGGAACTGAACTAAGACTTATCTATGCTCTCTCGAAAGCCAGCAGGCTCAGATGACAAAAACAGTATAGATATATAGATAAGTTTCATTTTCAGTTCAGGTAGACGTCGGAAAATATTCTGAATAAAGCGTAGACTTAAACCGATATAATTTTTTTACAGTGAGATTTTCTTTTAGGTGGCTAAAACGTGTTTTTCTGCCGTCCCCGTCCACAGCAGTACAATGCTTTGCTCTGTTGTCGGTACTCTTGTCTGTTTCTCGATGCTGGGGGCACGCAGGCTGTCATCTACTGTAGGTAATACACTTACTGTGGATGGAAGTACCTCATACAACCCTACTTAAAAAAAAAAAGACTATCCCTTTAAAGAGGAAGGAAATGACAGCACGTGGTGGAATAGGACAAGTTGTCCAGTGTACAAAGCAGTTAACACTATACTACTATGTGAAAGCTACTGTTGAGGTACAGTAACACAGTTACCTTAATCACGTTGGTTTCGCCTGGTTTGTCAAGATTTTCAAACACAGCTTCTTGCTTGTCCGCCCGCACTTCAATCAGGTTTTGCCTCAGATTCACTTGCAGGTCACGCTGTTTCACAATTTCCCACAATGAGTCAGCATACTTCTTGATCCCAAAGAGCACAGGCAGCGATGTGTTGTATATTATTTTAGCCTTTGCCCTTTTTCCTGTCTTGGAGAGCAACATAAAAACTTGTTCATTTACTTTGCAGAACCACACCTTGATAGTTTCAACATTATTATTGTGTTCAGAAATGTAAGTACTTTTCTGAGAAAGGCGTCTGACAGATACATGATCTTCTGTGGCGCTCCGGCACATTTCACAGGAGTATTTGGGAACGTGAACACAGCGTTGCCCTCTTTGAAATCCTGCAGTGCTTTCCATGTTTTCTCCACAGTTTGGACCGAGTAGTTTGACCCGATCTTTGGATGTTCAAATCCTTCGGGCAGTCCTTTAATCTACATATTAAGAAGAGTGTAAGTTTCCTGGGATGTCATTGAATTCAGATACAATGGCACAAGTTTACTATGAATGAACAAAGCATTACTTCACCTTCTCATAATGGAGTTGTAAACCAAGAGCCACAATCAAATACTCATAGGAGATCTGCAATGTGAAAGGAAGTCTAAGTAGGGCACATAGATCATCATCATTTAAAAATAATCTGCTTCATATTAGGGCTGTCAAAGTTACCGTGATAATAACAACAATGCAAATGCGTTAATGCAAATATGTTTTAACGCCACTAATATCTTTAACGCATTAACGCAACTTTTTAGGTTGTAGGGGACTCAGTTTTAAAGCTAGAGTGAAGATACTGGTCTCATTAAACTAGAAAACCTAAAGAATCCATTGGTACCAACCATGTCATACTAGCTTGTCACTCTGTCATGGCCATTTTCAAAGGAGCTCTGACTTCTGACCTCAAGATAGGTGAATGAAAATGGGTTCTATGGGTACCCACGAGTCTCCCCTTTACAGACATGCCCACTTTATGATAATCACATGCAGTTTGGGGCAAGTCATAGTCAAGTCAGCACACTGGTACACTGACAGCTGTTGTTGCCTGTTGGGCTGCAGTTTGCCATGTTATGATTTGAGCATATTTGTTATGCTAAATGCAGTACCTGTGAGGGTTTCTGGATAATATTCATCATTGTTTTGTGTTGTTAATTGATTTCCAATAATAAATATATATATACATTTGCATAAAGCAAGCATATTTGCCCACTCCCATGTTGATGAGTATTAAATACTTGACAAATCTCCCTTTAAGGTACATTTTGAACGGATACAAATGTGTGATTAATATGCGATTAATCGTGATTAAATATGGAGAATCATACAATTAATTGCGATTAAATATTTGAATCGATTGACAGCCCTAATTCATAAACAAACTACCACTCAATGGAAGCCAGTAGTACACACTTCAATATACAGTACATACTGTCAGATTAAAGCAAACATACTTCAGTCCCATCGTCTGTGCGGACAGTATTTGTGTCTGGGTTTATTTCCTGAACTTTAGATTTCACCCACTTCACTCCAGAGGGCATAACACTGGCAGTGGAACGACCTGATGAGGTCAAACTTTTTGCACCAGCACCAACCAGGGTCCATATTGGCTGATAGTAGTGCATCTGAAAAATTGAAAAAGTTATTAGACATCAGGGGCCGTATTACAAAAACGTTTTAACTTGCAGATCATATCTTAACTTCTTTGGTAACCATGGCAATTAGGGTTAGGAACTAATTCAGGAAAAAAGCCATTACAGATGAACAGTTCCTATCCTAAGTTAAGATAGGAAAAGTGTATTACACAAGTATCCTAACTTGCCAAAATCTTAAATAAACTCTCCTAACTTTAGCATAATCGTTAAGCTGTCCTAACTTTCACTTTCCACCACTTTTCTTCAAGAGCTGCCTTTCTCTTCGTATCACTTTTCAGTGTACTTATTTTCTTTTTGATAGCATCAACGCTCCGTTAGACGCCAGATACGGTGGAGACTGTGTCTGCTATTTGAGCCCACTCTCTTTCTTTTATCAACAGAGTGAGTCATGTTGTAAATTTCCCCAAAACAACTTTAGGATTTCTCTACAGATGTTACCAGATGTAACACTTTTAACTTCTCTGTCTTTAAGTGCCTGTCGTTGTTTTGGCTCCATTTTTTGTACGTTTCAATATGTTTCAATGAGTAAAACAATGGTTACAAGTTGTTGAGCTCAACGAGATGAGTAGGTAACAGACATAGAAGTTGATTAGAGGTGTTGGATTGAGTATTTAGGATTTCCTAACCGGAGATTAGGGATGCACTGATACCAATATCGGATCGGATATCGGGCCGATACTAACTCAAATGACTGGGCCCGGCCAATCTATCTAATTCTGTTTACAGTATATACTACATACAATATACTGGAATTTTAATTATTGTTTAAGTTTGTAGCTGCATTAAAAAGGTTTACACTTGATTACCAAATCACTGGTGTACGATTCTTTTTATTTTAATAATAAATAATTAATGAGATTTATATCTAGGTATTTATTTGTTACATTTTGTTTTACAAGTTAGGAAAGCAATGTTTAAATTAAGCCTGATGTTTCCTTACACATAAAAGAATAATCCCAGTTACTTCCACACAGTGAGGCATACAGCATATTAATTAAACACTGGTATCGGATCGGTACTCGGTATCAGCCGATACCTAAAGCCCAGTTAACGCTATCGGTATCGGAACTGAAAAAGTCGGATTGCTGCATCGCTACCTGAGATAAAACAGGATTCCTCAAGTTATTTAGGATTTGCTTCTGTAATGTCAAATTGGGGAAAAATCCTGTCTTAGACTCTTTCTATCTTAAAGGGACTGTTTGTAACTTTTTAAGCTTATAAATGTACCGGGTCGGGACACATGCGCGCTCGCATATGCACACTCGCGTGTGGCTGAAGTCTCTGCTCCTCTGCCTGCTTGCCTTCACTCACACCGCGCGCGCGTTCTCGCTCCACCTCTAGATGTGCATGCGCGCTCACTCCACACTGCAGAAGAAGTTAGCGATAACATTTCTCTTCCTGCTTCAGCCTCAAAGCCAACACTAGGATCAGCATTGATTCATGGGGAACTTCGTCTGGTCAACTAACATTACTGCCAAGCAGGTGAAATATAGAGTGATATTGTGCTTTTAGCTGACGTGTGTCGCTTCACTGTTTTGAGCGATGCTCGTTCATGTCTATGTAGAGCGAGCAAGCGCGAGCCCGACGCTGACTTTCGTTGACTTAACGGCCACAGATGTCGCTGTTAACAAGCATTTCTGAAAGTTACAAATAGTCTCTTTAATTTAAGACTTAAGATAGGAAGTTTCTGTAATTTGGCTTATAGGACAGTGGACAATACTCTTTTGTTTCTGAGGGACTGAAACATAAAAATGCAAACATGAATATATTGGACTGGATCCTTGCCTCACTGGGCTCCACAACGGCCACGTTCTCAGCCCCCATCATCCTCTTCATCCTTGCACTCATTGAAATGCCCCCACTTCCTCCTCCGAGGACAAGCATTTTGTAGTGCTGTTTGGCAGAGGCACAGCTGCTCGTGTGAAAATGAGAGATAGCAATGCCCGAGGAGTGGCACTGCCTCAGATGACGCAGTGCAGCCATTCTGTGTCTGAAAGAATAAAATGTCACTTTGGATTGGCAATAAAATCAGTCTGTCTGACAAAGTTGGAAATTAGCACCAGCTACCAGCTGGTACAATATGCAAATAAAAACAATGGTAATGTATTGATTAGCTGCTAGGTCTTTGGATCCACCAGCCTCAGTGGCAGAAAAAGTTAATTTCCAACCCTAATGTACAAAATCTGTCAACAACTTGCACTTCCTATTTGGCTGCTCCACATTTACATTTAGACTATCAGGAGGTAAAGTAACTATAGTTTTGCATTTATTATCACAGTAATGACCACTGTAACTAATCCAAGTGGGGTTAGGTTTGGAGTAGATTTTAAACTTAAATATTATGTTATTAATATTATATTATTTAATGTGTTATTTAAAATTATTTAATGTTTAGTGTTCTGACATGCACTAATGACAACAAGATCATGAATCTGAACAAAACACACATACACACAACAGAATATCTTTTTTAAGGTGACTTGATTTAACATATTGTAGAGTAAATATCAGCATAATAACAGCACCTGCTGCAGCTTGAGAGAGAGATTATATAACTTTGACATTCAGTCTCTGCTCTAGTTTGACAGAAGCCAGAGACTCTTATCCTCATAGCACAAGTTACTAATAGTGTTACTATAATGGTATTATATTTATCTGTGCTGTTCTGTGCAGCCTAACCTGATCTGAACCGGTGCTGCTGCATGCTGCGTAGTCAGAGAGTCTCAGCTCTGTGAAACTAGACCAGACTTGTGTGATTCTTACCTTGACCAGCTGCTGTTCTCCTCACGTTTATTAACCGTCTGTCTGACCGTCAGTTCAGATTAAATCCGGGAGAATTAAATCCGACCTCACTGCGACTCGGTAAAGACAGCAGGACTTGTCCTCCAGCTCGGTGTGGACCGTCACCCTGATGTGAACTGTTGAGTCTTCACCCGGAGGAACGGAAGGAGGGACGGTTGAAGTGCCTCCTCCTCCTTCACTCGACCAATCACAAGAGACCAACATGCTTTAACATGCACTAATAGGGGTCAGCATTTCACCTGAGTCCTACTATCTAAGAAAAAAAAGCCAACTACAAAATTAAAATTTGACCAATTCTGCTGAAACTTTGACCCCCTTTACACCTGGCATTAAAGGTCCCATATCATGCTCATTTTCAGGTTCATACTTGTGTTTTGTGTTTCTACTACATGTTAACAGTAAGGGGAAAAAAACGTTATTTCAATCTATTTAAATATTTAATCATGATTAATCTCATGATTGTCCAAGGTTAATCACGATTAATCGTAAATTAATCACACATTTTAAATTTTTTTTCAAAATTTTACCTTAAATGGAGATTTGTCAAGTATTTAAAGGCCCCATATCGTGCTCATTTTCAGGTTCATACTTGTATTTTGTGTTTCTACTAGAACATGTTTATATGCTGTAATGTAAAAAAACAACTTTATTTTCTTCATACTGTCTGCCTGAATATACCTGTATTTACCCTCTGTCTGAAATGCTCCGATTTAGGGAATTGCAGCAGAATTGCGTTGCTAGGCAACAGCTTGGGTCCATGTTTACTTCCTGTCAGATGATGTCATTCACATACACTGCAACAGGAAATAAACTGGGACACATTTAGAATGTTTACGTTTAAAACCGTGTGATGGTCTAAATATTGTATATTTGTGACATCACAAATGGTCAGAAATCCTAACGGCTTGTTTCAAACGCACAATTTCTAAATACAGGCTGTGTGTATTTCTCCGTATATTGAGCGGTTTGATAGTTTAACAGTATTTATATAGCACTTAAACCTGCTTTATAATATAAAAGATGTGAAAATCTCACTTTTTACAATATGGTACCTTTAAAATGCGTCTCGTAGCCAGATTGCAAACTTGCCAACCTTGAGACCTCAAAAAAAGGGAGGGTTTCAAAACCAAAGCGGGGTTCTGGGGTCCTCCCTCTGGAAAACTTTAGTCTCAGAGACTTTAATAAATATATACATTTGCATAAAGCAGCATATTTGCTCACTCCCATCTTGATAAGAGTATTAAATACTTGACAAATCTCCCTTTAAGGTACATTTTGAACAGATAAAAAATGTGTGATTAATTTACGATTAATCGTGATTAACCTTGGACAATGATTAAATATTTTAATAGATTGACAGCCCTAGTTTTAAACTAAAATTATGGCCAGATCTTACACATTGCACCTGTAAACATCATATATCTGAACTTTATGTAACAACGGAGCAGATTTCAATCATCTTCACAACTGACGTCCCAGAAGTGATTTTCTCGTATTGCTGGGTTGTCAAAATGGTGACTATTCTGCTTTTCAGACACACATTTTTTTACACATAGCTTAGTGTCACCTCTCTAGGTCTACAATGTAAAAAAGAAAAAGTGTGTTAACTTGCGTCTGTCATGATATCACTTTGACAGCCTAGTTTTCCTTGTGTTTCCTCTGTTTCCCTGCCCTTTTGTTTCCTGTGTGTTTTTCCCTGTTTTGTCTAGTCTGTCAGTGTGTTGGGAGGCGTGGCCTTCTTCCTCCTCCTCCTTCTCCTGGGCAGGCACTGCTGGAGCAGCTGACAGCAATTTACCAATCATCACACACACCTGCAGTATATCTACCCCGGTTTTCCTGCCAGTCATCGCCAGATCGTTCTGTCACCCACAGTGGTACATGACGTATTCAGGCTCCCTTGTATTTTGGCTTTTTGACTTGCTCATGCTCGTGTTTTGGATTTTTGGATTCACCCTGTTTTGTCCTCTGTTCAGGTCTGTTCACCTGTCAGCTGTTGCTGCTTCCTGGAACCAACCTGCCTGCTCACTCCTGCACGCTGCTCCTCCTCGACCTGGATCCTTACCTCCAGGAACTCCAGCCCTGTTCACAGTTCCTTTTATATTATTGTAATAAATTATATTTGTTACACCTTCAAAAGACTTGTGTTTGTGCCTGCAATTGAGTCCACGCTTTTGGTGAACAAGATCATAACAGCGTCACAATTTCCCCACACATAACGCAACATTATTGGAGAATTGTGTCATAAAAAAATAAACTGTTGTGTCCTCTGGAACAGTCTGCTCTGTTTGAGAACATCAGGTGGTTCTATACTCCTCTAGGCTAAGCCTCACCTTCAGCACACCTCTTTGGTTATTAAGCAACACCATAAGGTATCATCTAATAGAGGGCTGGGCAGCTATACAAATAATTATACTTTTGGGCAAGGAGCCGAATGGTATTTCAGTTTCCAGCTTTTGGAAGTATTTCCTGGTAAAAATATGAGTGGAGTCTGGTTCTTCATGCATGTTTTATTGAGGGACCACACTGATATGGTGGTAAACTGCCCAACCCTGTCTCCTAGATATTACAGTCACATTATTCAAGGCTCCATGAAGGAAAGTATAGTGGTACTGGTATAGTATTATGCTTATACTTATATGACTGTCTTTTCTAGAAACAAAATCACTGGTTATTAACAAACAGTCTTCATCAATTATCCGTTTCACAGAAATAACATGAAATAAAAAGTGTTGTAAATGCGAACCAAATGATATTAATATAACAATGGTTTTACAAGCAAATTGAGGTGAAACAGATGGATTATAGGCAGTGGAGTTGGTTGAGATCAGATTTAATAAGAATAGAGATCGATTCATACACTGATATAAATAAAAGGAAAGAAGGAACAAACAAACAACTCATTTCCTACCCGTTCGATCACTCATCGGTACGGTTGTAATTCCTGCCATCTTTGAGCGAGACTGACGCCAACGCCTACCGTGCTGCAATCACCATCCAGAAACACCATCAAAACTTTACAATCAGGTAAAACCCCCGGCCCTGATGGGTTTGTAACAAATTTTATAAGAAATTCGTAGACCCAGTCTCACCACTGTTACAAAGGATGTATGCATATTGATAATCAATCCCTTGCAGACTGACTGTGTCAAGGCCAAATTAATCAACCAGGACCAAACCAGTTTCATACCAGGGCGTAAAACTTTCCACAACCACAGGGGTGTGTTTATTATAATGTAATGTAAGGCAAGGCAAGGCAGCTTTAATTGTATAGCACATTTCAACAACAGGGCAATTCAAAGTGCTTTACATAAACATTCAAGAACATTGCGACAAAGTGCAAAAGAACATTAAGACATAATTAAAACAGTTATACAAACATTAAAGATTAGAAAATAAAAACAAGCTAAAAATAAAAGCTAGGATAGAAGCTAAAATAGAATAAAACACAAAAAAATAAAAACTCTAGTGCAGTATCAGATCACTATCTGGTTTTTAAAGGCAGCAGCGAACAGGAAAGTTTTAAGCTTTGATTTAAAAGAACTCAGAGTTGGAGTTGGTCCTGCAGGTTTCTGGGAGCTTGTTCCAAATATTTGGTGCGTAAAAACTGAACGCTGCTCCTGCATGTTTAGTTCCGACTCTGGGGACACTAAGCAGACCTGATCCAGATGACCTGAGAGGTCTGGATGGTTCATAACATAGCAGAAGATCAGAAATGTATTTTGGCCCTAAACCATTTAGTGCTTTGTAAACCAGCAGCAGTATTTTGAAATCAATTCTCTGAGAGACAGGGAGCCAGTGTAGAGACATCAGAACTGGACTGATATGATCCACTTTCTTGGTCTTAGTGAGGACTCTAGCAGCAGCGTTCTGAATCAGCTGCAGCTGTCTGATAGATTTTTTAGGAAGACCAGTAAAGACGCCGTTACAGTAGTCAGGTCGGCTGAAGATAAATGCATGGACTAGTTTTTCCAAATACTGCTGAGACATCAGTCCTCTAATTCTTGCTATATTCTTCAGGTGATAGAAGGCTGTCTTTGTAATTATCTTAGTATGGCTGTTAAAGCTCAGGTCAGAGTCCATGACTACACCAAGGTTTCTGGCTTGGTCCGAGCTTTTTAACATTACAGATTGTAGGTGAGCACTAACCTTTAATCTTTCCTTTTTGGCTCCAAAAACTACGACCTCAGTTTTGTCTTTGTTCAGCTGAAGAAAATTCTGGCACATCCAATTATTGACTTGTTCAATGCACTCACTCAGTGCTTGTACTGGACTGTAGTCTCCTATGTACACTCCCAGACTACCACAAAAAGCTACAGACATTAACTCACTCGAAGTGGAGAAAGCCTTTGACCAAGTCGAGTGGGGCTGTCTTTCTGAGGTGCTTAAAAAATTTACTTGGGAGAAACTTTTCTTAATTGGATCAGATTCTGCCCAAATTCTTACAAATAGGAATCTATCGCCAAAACTCGATACACTCTACAGAGGAAATAGACAGGGATGAGTGCTCTTGCCATTGCTGTTCACTCTAGCGATTGAACCCATGGCTGAAAGAATCTGCACCCATCCTAAGCCACGTATTTAAGCCTACGTTATCTCTAATAAATGAATTTGGCGCATTCTCTGGATATCACATAAACTCAACTCAAAGAGTGAATTGATGCCTTTGAATGTTCAAGACTCTGCTCGAGCAGTCTCCCTTTAAGATCAAGTTGGATACATACAGTATACTTGCATACTTGGGAATTGAGGTTACCAAGAAATGCTCCTCATGATGG
The DNA here is from genome assembly GCF_043250625.1 of Sebastes fasciatus. Lineage (NCBI taxonomy): Eukaryota > Metazoa > Chordata > Actinopteri > Perciformes > Sebastidae > Sebastes > Sebastes fasciatus. The sequence continues at coordinate 18,788,492 of NC_133798.1, read as the reverse complement.
GGTGCAAACTTTACTCCTTTGATTGCCCATTTCTTTGTTCTTTACTGGTAGAATCAATGCCATAAAAAAAATTAAAATGGACTCTATTATAGTATCCTTTATTTGAGACGGTCACAGAAAGCAAATAACATCTAGGCTATATGTAAATACTAGTCAGAAGATGGTCTGGCTCTGCCACATCTATACTGTATTAGGCTACTGGGCAGCCAATATGAACCTTCACGTTTTGGTTAAAACGAGAGAGGACTGTTGGACTGTGTGCCCTTGGAGTTTAACGCCATTGTCACCAGTGCCAATGAGTAAGTCTACATACAAGTAAGGATAACCCTTATAACCATAAAGCTTATTTTGAATTTGAATTTGAATTTTATAACCCCATTCATAGCGCTATCTGTGTTTGGAAACAGGTCAAGAGATCCCTGAGGGAACGCTCTTTTTTGCTGCCTTTGTCAAACAATCCCTCTTTCTCCCATCTACGATGGGAACTGCATTTTTACAATGGAAATTCAATGATATTCATTCAGTAGGGGATTTGTAAACAACACTTTAACACGTTTTCAGCAGCTCCTGGGAAAGTACAACTTATACATACAATGCAGGTAGCTACAAGAAAGAAGTTATATCAATCAACACTTTTAAGACTTTAACACCTCAGAACCAGACAAACTGGATCTTTCCAGCACTGAAAAGACAATAGCTTTCTTATAAACTACAAAGCCTGAACTACTCTATTTTTTAGTTATTTACTTACCAAGTGAAACAGAAGTTAGAGAGTCTTTTGTACTGAGTATTCCCCAGTGAAACAAAATATTTATTTTATATAAGAGGGATTTAAATCAAATACTGAGCTAGAGGGGACAAACCTCTTTGGATGTCAACCATGTCATGATATTATTGGTTGAAATTGGTCGATACACACATCATATTTTAGTTTACAGGAAGACAAGATGATTGGATTTTGATATAAAAACACTTTGTTTAGTATATATTGTTAGACATTTGCATACTATGACCGTGGTTGTGCTCTAAAAGGGTTAAAAAGGCATTTTTTCCATTTCATCTTGAGTGTTCAACATGTTCTGTGTTTATCTGCTGGTTTATGTTATGGAAAATTAAGCTACTGAACTGCATCACTTAAGAATTTTGAAAATGCTTCAATTCAAATACATATGCTGACAAATACAAAATATTTCCAGAACTTATTTTCGCCTTTCGCTTCAGATCAGCAAAGAGTTTGTCTCTGCAGTGTGCCCTGGCTTTTAAAAGGACACTGATTGGGGGCTATAATTTTGAAACTATAATCACAATACAACACTGAAATTGTGGTGAAATCAATCAAAATGCAGATATAACCACCTAAAAAAGACAAGATAAAGACACTCTCGTGCAAATCTTTTTTTCCCTCATTGTTTTAAATAATTTAACTGAATCAGAGACATTCACTTTGGAGGAGAATTGTAGAAATGGATCATCATTTCACTGGTTTCTCTGTGTTTTGGTTTGAAAATATAGTGTATGTTTAGTGTGTGTCCTTATGGGGGCGATAGAGCAACATTTAAACTAATACAGCTGTAGGACACTTATTTAAATCATGCTTTCAGACTCCTGAAAGACCGAAAGACAGACTTGTTTTTGTAAATGTAACCTGTATTTCATCACTTTAGTGTGGTTAAAATGCTCCTCAGTATAGCTCAGACCTTATAGGCCTTAGTAAAGGTAGCAATACCACAGAAATACTCTGTTACAAATAAAAGTCCTGGTACTTCTACTATCACTCGGGTGTCGAGCCATTTTGTCTTCATGCGCCACGAGAAACTTTCATAGGAATGAACGGGAGCCCGCCTCCGACGTTGTATCCAGTTCTCTTTATACATCCATGGTTGGTTGCAATCTGCAACCTCACCACTAGATGCCACTAAATCCTACACACTGTACCTTTAAGTACAAAACTACTGCCAACAAAATATTAAAGTACAAAAAAGTAAAAGTAACCCACATATTTCGCAGAATGGCCCATTCCTGAAAAAAAAACAAAATACAAATATTTTATTATAGAATTATAATTACTGATGCATTAAACCTGCAGTAGGCAGAATATTTTTGGCATCATTGGGCAAAATTTCCATAATAACCTTTCAGCATATTGTAAGTCAAGTGTTCTGAGAGAAAACTAGACTTCTGCACCTCATCATGGCTCTGTTTTCAGGCTTTGGCCAATCACAGAGAGAGAGCGTTCCTATTGGCTGTGCTCCAGCTGGTGGGCGGTGCTTGGTATTTCCTCAGCTGATCCAAACATAACTGCCAGGTCACAAACCTTCTCATTTTACAGCTAAACAGTACACTACAAGATGTTTCTGAAAACATTTGAGGCAAGAAATACAGTAACAGAATATTTGTTCATATTTGATCAGCGCTGCCTAGTTTGACAGTTTGATCAGAGTTTGTGAGTGATTGATAGCTCTTCAGAGACGGCAGGCTCCAGCTCGGCTCTGATTGGCTGTTTCCATCCGGTCTGTGAAATCTTGCAGATGCCATTAAGAGCACCGGAGGACACAGAGGCACATGATTTTTTTCAGATTGCCTGTCTCATGCTATTGTCAGGATATAGTGACCGTTTTATAAAAACAACTTTTAAAAAAAAAAAAAAATTTCCTCCATTACTACCCACTGATCTTCATCCATTATAGTACATCATAATTTATTTGTTGATTATATTCTTTATTATTAATCGTAATCTGCAAAGTTATTAAATAAATGTAGTGGAGTTAAAGATAGGCTATATTTCCCACTGACACCTCAAAATTGTACTACTCAGTTACTTTCTTTTTCTTTTTTTTACCACTGTGAGCTTAATTAGAGAGAGAGAGAGAGAGAGAGAGAGAGAGAGAGAGAGAGAGAGAGAGAAGGATGCTCATTGCAGCACACATACACTCCCTCCTCTCAGGCTCCAGCCTCCATGTCGTCTCTCTCGGTGTGTGATGATCATCAGTTGGTTTATTTCTCGTTGCTTATTGTTGCCTGCCTGCAGCCCTTTTCACAGTCTACACCGTCTTCTTCTTCTTGTTCTTCTACTTCTTCTTCTCACCTTCAGCTTAACAGGCTTTGTTGTTTTACAGGAGTGCGTCTACCATGTCTGGTGATTTGTTTTTCAGGAGGAGGATAACAGCATTTAATGCAGATAAATGTGCTTGAAATAAATGACAGTATACATGGAGACAACACAAGACTGCGCCTGTGACAAAATTGTGCAAGGTAAGAAAGCATTTATTCTATATAGCTACAAACATATAGTGTATTTCTCTACATCTTGTTATAGTTACACTCCCAGGCAGTGTTGTGTTGCTCACCTGGGATGTGTTGCTCAGGAGACAGGCTTCACTAGGGATTCACCTGCTGCTGACACCAATAGTTTAATTAAAGTTGCTCCTCTGAACAGAAAAGAAACAAGACACCGCTTTGCTTTGTGTGTTCCCTCAGATGTAACACCAAACTATATTCTATATCTATCAATCCTCCACATTCACTGCCTGCAATACTGTCCCGCTGCAAAATGCTCAGCTCCACGCTTCGTAGTAGTGTAGATGGTTAATGGTGGTTTCTTCTAGTGGTGGAGGAAGTATTCACATCCTTAACTTATGTAGCAATGTAAAAATACTCCATTACAACTTGTAATTGCATTGAACATGCCACTTAAGTGAAGGTACATAAGTATTATTTGCTAAATGTACTTAAAAATCAAAAGTAAAGTACTCATATGAACAAAAATGGCTCCTGTGAGTGTTATACTATTATATATATTATTACCAGATTATTTTTTACTGATGCATATTCATGTGTAAGTAGCAATTTATTGTTGTAGTTAGTTGACGTAGAGCTAATTTTATCAGTTTTATATCGGATAAATTAAACTATAACAATGCATCATCATACAGGATGTTTTGTATTTAAACTCTCCATCTGTAAAGTGACCAGTAATTAAAACTGTCAAATATACTGTATGTAGTGGAGTAGATAGTAGCATGAAATTATAATATTTATGTAAAGTAAAGTATACTTAAATACTGTACTTTATTACACGGCTGAGTTGAATACTCGATTCTGACTGGTCAATCATGGCATTCTGTGGTCTGTTATTTCTGTATAACAGACCGTTTCTATGTATAACAGACTGTTGCTATGGGCGCAGTTCAGATGTCGGACTCTGGCGGACCGTTTTTGTGTCAAAATATTAATTACTTCAGCAAGTAGCCGTGTAATAAGCGGGATAATGTACAGCGAGCCGGTCATTGTTATGAAAGAATCTTCTTCTTTCACAATAATGACCGGCTCGCTGTATATTATCCCTTACTTAGTAAATGCAGTGTTGGGAAAAGTACTCAGATCCTATAGCAATACCACAGTGTAAAAATACTCTGTTCCAAGTCCTGCATTCAAAATGCACATAAGTATTAGCATCAAAATATTGTCAGCTTAAAGTACAAAAAGTAGAAGTACTCATTATGCAGAATGGCCCATTTCAAAATAATGTGTATTATATTATTGGACTATAATTATTGTTGCATTAAAATGTCACTTTAATTTTGCAGCTGGTTAAGTTTTTAATTACTTTATATACACTAACTTGTGAATTCCCCCTGGGATTGATAAAATCATATCTTAACCTATAATAATACAACAACATCTAATTTATTTGTTGATTATATTTTGTATTAATAATCTAAATCTGCAAAGTAACTAGTAACTAATGTTGTCAAATACATATAGTGGAGTCAAAAGTACAATATTTGCCTCTGACGTGTTGTGGAGAAGTATAAAGTAGCAGAAAGTGGAAATACTCAGGTGAAGTACAAGTGCCTCAAAATTCTACTTAAGTACAATACTTGGGTAAATGTACTTATAAGTTACATTTCATCTCTGACTTATTCACTTACATTTTAGGGAAACCCTTGAGAGGACCGCGGAGAAGATGGCGTTCTGGAAGAGAAATACTCACATTGGTACGACTTTTTTTATTTTCTAGATCTAAAACAATGTAGAGGAGAACAACAGGAACAACTGGTTTAGTGTGCAGGGTAACTGGTTGAGGATTGAGGTGTGTAAATTGTAGAGAAAAAAAAGCAAAAATTGAAATTATAGCTTCATCTTTTGTTTGTCTTTCAAAAACTGGAGACTTATCTTGTCTCTCAGGCAGCTAATCCTGTCCTGGTGCACTGCACTGGTTTATATAAAGAGATCAAATGAAATAGTATACTCTAGCCTCAGTGTGGTTTGTGTGTGGTGTGCATTTATTTGTCATTTGCAGCATCCTGTAATCACTCTCCGCCTCACACACAGAGGAAGGTGACCTGGACAGACTCAGATATTTCCATGTTTTTGAATTGGATTCAAGTGTATTTAGATATAACATATATTTTAAATGAACTAATAGAGAACTTTAAGTATAGTTATTGTGTTGTCATCCTTTTGGAAAGAAACATTTCCTGTAGCTAGAGAAACTGATCACCTAAAAGCTTCCTGTATCGATGTTACCCTCAGGAGGAATATGGTCTGAAGCATTTCCTGAAATATTTATGAAACATTTCACTGTAAGCTGCTCCAAGTCTTTCTCAATAAAAGAAAAAGCTCCTCCAGAAATAAGTCTGTTAAAAAAAAACGACATAATTTTGTGCTGTATTAAAAAAACAATATTGCGTTAACACCTCTCCTAATTAAATGCTTAAGCAGACCAAAGCCTTTCTTAATAATTTATCGTCATAGTAACTGATAGCAGGATGAGGCCAGTCTGATGTGTGAGAAGGTCTATCCTGTTGCAGCTCGGTGCGTGTGCGTTATGCATAATTCAACAATGATTTAACCTCATTTGGAAATAACAGATCTAGCAGTGAGCTGCTTCAGCCTTTCTGATAAATGGTTTTGTCATGTTGCAGATGACTGACATCACTTGGTTGAGATTGTGAATATATTTCCTGTTGAGACTGTTTAAGAAGCATGACCAAGGTGGGAGTGATAATGAGCCATAATGAATCACTTTGACGTGTGAGGTCTTTAGTTGTTGGGTAAAAAGGGCAAGCTCAGACAGAGACCACATGCCGCAGACACTCCTACAGCTATAATTTCACAATACCATTCAGTTGACTCACACAAAGAGGTGTCCAAGCTTTACTGTCCTTTTGAGGTTAGATCGACCATATTTAGGTGTCATGGTGGATTCATGTGCATAACGAAAGGATAACCCATCATAATGATGCTATAAGAATTGATATGGTGAATGATACTGTGTGAAAGAAAAGAAAGGTACCAAAAGAGTAATGGCCAGCACAGCTGTGGACTTGTGAATCTTAGTGCCATACAAGTAAAAAAGAAAATTAGCTTTTAATACAAAAGAGGAAAAAAAGGCATAGCTGACTGGAAGTGTCCGTGGATGTATAAAGAGATCTGGATACAGCGTTGGAGGCGGGCTCCCGTTTATTCCTATGAGAGTTGGCGCATTAAGCTAAAATGGCTTGATTGCCAAGTGATAAAGTACCCGGATCATCCAGTGATCTTTCGCATCCATTGGGCCAGTAGAGCAGGAGCAGTAGCGTTTCCTTTAACTCCGCCTCCCAGCCCTCAGTCCAGCCTCGGTCTGGGTCTCATTCACATGAACGGAGGAAGGAAAATAACTGAATTCGGCTATTGGTGCATTTTACAACTTTTAGGATCTAATGATTTAAATAAGGGCTATTAGAGTGTTCATACTGGGTAGCTGATTTACCTCAAGAAAAATTATCTCACAGTTACAGAACTCTCTTTTCCAAAGTCTTTTTTGGCCCAATGGCATCATGTGATGGACACGGAAGTTGTAATTCCACTGTTTGGCCACTATGAAAATCTGATTCAAAGCCAGGTGCTCTTCCTGGGGGCTTGGAAGTGTCATATGAGTTATGTGTAGTTGTAGATAAATGGTAAATATTTAGTTTTAAAGGGTGGGTAATATTTAAAGTTGCTCTATACGAGATACAGAGCATTAATATAGCAGCAAACAACTATTTGCTATGTAAAGATGTAGAGGAGTAATGTCTACCTGAGCAGAGAATGAAGCGTGCCCCACTGGCTAGCTCAAGGCCGCCGTATGACAGCGGCCTTGGAATCGCCAGTGGAATAGCGGAAGCACCCATCGTAGCACCCACCCTCCGGTTCCCCCTCAGGTTAACACTGTTAGCTCTGTTAGCACCGTTAGCTATGAGCCGCCGGCTCACTGTCGATATGCTGAGAGCCGTTGAGAGGCAATAGAAATGCTCCCAATCCTGCATTTACCTTTTTTTCTCTCACATATCTTTATTTATTTTGAACATAATACATCTTTCAAGTCTCTTGAGACCTCTTCCCCCCATTCACCCTTATAACCACCCATGAACTGTGAGCACTCGGTGTAGATGATTGCGTACATATCTATACAAATTCCCACATGCAGAAATGCATACATACCTGCCTGTTTGAGAAAGGTACAGTCTTATTGGTACATGTCAAATTCAAGAAGCTACATTATCAGGTATTGATTCCAAAAACGTAAGGTATAAATCCCATATTTTATTAAAGATATGACTTCTTTGTTTGACTGCATTCACCTTTAATAACAGTCTCCGCTTCAGTGGTTTAAAGAAAAGCCTTCAGCTATATTGCAGTGGTATTTCTTTGTACCACTGCAATATAGCTGAAGCTTTTCTTTAATCCAGGTTCTCCCAATGGAAAGTCTCACTGCTACTTTAAACATAATAGTCTGAAGTATTATATTATTTTCTAAGGATGTGTAATCTCTATGTGTTCTATGTATGTAGAGAAGGAACGCCACGTGAAAGCCAATGCGCGGGACTACAATGACAAGTTTTCTTATGCAGTAAGTAGACCTCAAAATTACATACATGCTTCACTCACAACAACAAGTGCAGGCTGTGGTTATTTCATCACTGTTTTATATCTGAATGTGTGCTTCTTCAGGACAACCACATCAAAACCTCAAAGTACAACGTCTTCACCTTCCTGCCCATCAACCTGTTTGAGCAGTTCCAGCGGGTGGCCAACGCTTACTTCTTAGTGCTGTTGATACTGCAGGTTTGTGGGCATTTATTTGCTTTTATGAATGTACTTTTTTTGTGGGGAGATAACCTGCTTTTCTTTTCTTTAGTTAATTCCAGAAATTTCCTCTCTGTCATGGTTCACAACCATCGTGCCTTTGGTGTTGGTGCTGGTCATCACGGCTGTGAAGGACGCCACAGATGACTATGTTAGTGCACTTTTTACAGCTCTTCTAAATGCTCCTCTTTTATCTCATATGGAGAAATTATTACCCCTTTTTTTTAAATTTCAGTTCAGACATAGGAGCGACCAGCAAGTCAACAACCGCCAGTCTCAGGTTCTCATCATGGGAAGGTACTTTATCCTCTTAAGATGCTTTGTGTAACTACTGAAAAGCCAAATCACATGCACAAATGATTATATACTGTGTGTTCAAGAACATTTTATATGGTTTAATTATTTGTTTTTAAATTCCAAGTTTGCAGAATGAGAAATGGATGAACGTTCGAGTGGGAGATATCATCAAACTAGAGAATAATCAGTTTGTTGCTGTGAGTAAAAGTACTCTGCGAATTGGATGATTTTGTGCTGCTTATTTATTTTATTAGAGGATGTTCCATTCTGACTCTCATGTTCACATTAGAGAAGTTCAGGTCAACAATTAAACGTTTCTTCTGGGCGATTCAGAAGCTCTTGTAGGTTCAGTGGTGCAGAGATTGACTTATTGAGTGTTTTATATTGGTTTTTACTCACAGGCGGACCTCCTCCTCCTCTGTAGCAGTGAGCCCTATGGACTGTGCTATATTGAGACTGCAGAGCTAGATGGGTAAGTGCTGAAGTGAAACTGAATAAATCTAAACTGCAGTCGAACACCGTATCATACAAGTGAGAAAGGAAACGTGAGATTCTTGTAGTGGATTGTTTTTACAGAAATTCATAGTGTATGTGACTTAAAAGCTGTCACAATATCAGATGTTCACTACATGATTATCATATGGAACATTAATAATAATGCTATCAATGCATCTTTAACTTTGTTTATTGTGCGTTTTTAAGAGGCACTGGATTATTTACACAATATTATTATATGTTCATATAACATGATATCAATATTTCATTTTTAAAATATCAGAGTTATCTTCAATTACGTAAGTAAAAGTAGCAATACTACCATATAGAAATAATCCGTAAAACAAGTAAAAGTCATGCAGAAAAAGTACAAAAGTATTAGTTAGCATCAAAATATACTTTAAGTACCAAAAATAAAAGTACTCATTATGCATTTCAGAATTATAATTATAATTATTATTAATATTATTAATATATTATAATTATATATTAAATGTTACATTACTGGATTATAGTTATTGATAGATTAATGTACGTATTACTTTAATGTTGCATCTGATAAAGATATAGCTAATTGTAATTATTTTGTATACTGTAGGGTAACGTGAATTTTATCAGGGGATCAATAAATTCTTCTTTTAATCTATAATAAGTAAGGGATAATGTACAGCGAGCCGTTCATTGTTGTGAAATAAACCCCAATGCGGCATCTTGCATTCGCCCTGAAGGGGTTTATTTCATAACAACACACGCTAGCTGTTCATTATCCCGCTTATTACATGGCTAATTCTTAAGAAATCAATAATTTGACACAAAGACGGTCAGCCAGAGTCCGACATCAGAACTGCGTCCATAGCAACGATCTGCGATAAAGAAATAACAGACCGTAGAACGCCGTAATCAGAATCAAGTATTCAACAAAGCTGTGTAATAATTTATTTGTTGATTATATTTTGTATTATTAATATTATTATTAATATGCTACCACAATCATTTTGGAGAGTAAATAGTACAATATTTGCCTCTAAGTTGTTTTGAAGTAGAAGTATAAAGTAGCATAAAAAATGGACAAAAGTACAAGTACCTCAAAACTGTACTCAAGTACAGCACTTGAGTAAATGTACTTAGTTACTTTCCATCACTGAGTACCGGGATATGGCGACACCCATAATGTGACTTTTCTTAACAGTAAACTGGTTTACTGTCACATTTCTACGTCACAACAGAAGACAAATTATTTTTTTCCATTTCTCACCAAACAGAGAGACGAATCTGAAAGTTCGTCAGTCTTTGACCGTCACCTCAGATTTGGGAGATATCACAAAACTGATGGACTTTGACGGTAAGAGGTCCCTTGACATATTAGTTTATTTTTACATTTGTGTAAATAAATCCCTTGTGGACACCTCAGGCTTTCTGTATGTGGACATGTCTATGGATTTCCCTCCTGCAGTGATGACTGATGTTGGTATAAGACTGCAGTTTCTTTGTTCTTCAGGAGAAGTCATTTGTGAGCCACCGAACAACAAGCTGGATAAATTCACAGGAACTTTATTGTGGAGAGACAATAAACACCCTCTGGATAATGAGAAAATGCTGCTGCGAGGTTGTGTGCTCAGAAACACTGAGTGGTGCTTTGGGATGGTCATCTTTGCTGGTATGATTTTTTTATGCTTCCATTATCCACAAACCCTCTCATTATTCTCTCAACACTGACAGTTGTTTCATCCCTCCAACAGGTTTACAAACCAAACTCATGCAGAACTGCGGAAAGACTAAATTTAAAAGGACAAGTATCGACAGATTGATGAACACTTTGGTTTTGTGGGTAGGTTGTTTGTTGCTTTTACATGGAAGCTTTTATTTAACCAAAACAATTTTGTAAGAACATAAAATGATGATCTCTATTTCAGATCTTTGGCTTCCTCGTTTGTATGGGTGTTATTTTGGCAATTGGAAACACCGTTTGGGAGAGCTGGATCGGCAGAAACTTCCAGGTGTTTTTGCCGTGGGATGAGTTTCAGAGCAGCGCTGTTTTCTCTGGCTTCCTCACCTTCTGGTCCTACATCATCATCCTCAACACTGTCGTGCCCATTTCACTCTATGTCAGGTAAGGACAAAGATATTAAACATGTTGACTATGGATGCAAAATGAATTTCAGCGCAAACTGACAATATCTAACCGTATCGTACCGTACCGTACCGTACCGTACCGTACCGTACCGTACCGTACCGTATCGTATCGTATCGTATCGTATCGTATCGTATCGTATCGTATGTTGAGTGAATTTCCAAAATGCTATATAACTATTCTGATGACAGTTTATATTGTTGCTCTGACAATGTCTAACATTTCTTTTATGTAATGTAAAAGTACCACTATTTGGTTAAACCTTCCTTCAGTGTGGAGGTCCTGCGGCTCGGCCACAGTTACTTCATTAACTGGGACCAGCGGATGTACTCCAGTCAGTCGGACACGGCGGCAGTGGCTCGCACCACCACGCTGAACGAGGAGCTGGGCCAGGTGGAGTTCATCTTCTCCGACAAGACGGGCACCCTCACCCAGAACATCATGGTCTTCAGCAAGTGCTCCATTAATGGACAGACGTACGGTATGGACCTTTTTAGAAACTCTTTAAAACTTTAATACTGTTCTGCAATCAGTCTTTTACTAAAATTGGGTTACCTTTTACATTTAGAAATCATAATAATATCACTGAATAATTAAACAAATAAATGAAATGAACAAAGACAACTACAGTATATCAACTGACACCTCCATCATACCACTTGAAGACCACACTGACTGACATTTTCATGTGTGTTTTATCTGTTTTAGTGAACTGGTTTATGATCGTTGGATAATTCACTGATCATTAAAACATAATGAAATTCTATAATTATAACTTTGGGAAACAGGAATTATGTTATCCATAAAAATGGTCAGATTTAAAGAGGACCTATTATGCTTTTGTGCTTAATAACTAACTTGATCAATTACTGAGGTGTAATTGATCAAGTTAATTATGGTCTCGTTCTATTTAGTGTGTCACAGCCATTTCAGGGAGCCAGCATGCACAATACCAGGGCCTAAAAGGAACAGGGCCATAATTAATGTTATTAATTACGCCTGTGATTACCCTAAAATAACATGTCAATATGCCTGCTGTGAAAAGGACGATTTCAGAATCAACAGTTTCACTCTAAAAAATATTGTGTCAGTTTGTACTTCCACACATCCATATTGATCCCCAGTACAGAACTATCTATCACAGTGGCATATTTCTGATATTTAAATCATTACTTTATCTTTTTTTTTCTTAGGTGACGTCTGTGATGAATTTGAGCGGAAGGTGGAAATTACAGAAGTAAGTGAGTTTGCATATTAAAGGAACAGTGTGTAACATTTTTGGGGATCTATAAGCAGAAATGGAATATAATATTATTAACTATGTTTTCATGTGGATAATCACCTGAAACTAAGAATTATTGTGCTTTTGTTAGCTCAGAATGAGCCTTTCATATCTACATAGGTCCTCTTTACAGAGTCTGCCATGTTGCTCTGCCATGTTTCTACAGAACGGACAAATCAAACTCTGGTACCAACTCTGCCACCGTAGTTCTCTGACACGCTTGTGAAACTGCGGTAACATGAGCTGCAGAGTGTAAAACAGTGGTACCGCCAGCCGCCGTCTGACTTCCGTATCTCCTACAGTAGTGTTATTATGGTAAGGATGGCCACTGAGCGAGGCGAACAGCGTTACCACGGTTTAGCACTCGGCGGCTCACGTTACCGCAGTCTTGGAAAGGGAGGAATGAGCGGAGGGGTACTCAGTTGGTTGCAATCTACAACCACACCACTAGATGCCACCAAATCCTACACACTGTACCCGTAAGAAGCATAAATCCTTAACTCTGGAACAACAATACTAATAAAACAATAACTATGTTGGTGGTCCATGTTCCCTCAGAAAACAGCCTGTGTGGACTTTTCCTTCAACGCTCTCTGTGACCGAAGGTTTAAGTTTTATGATGGCAGCCTGGTTGAAGCCGTTAAACTGGAGGATCCAGCAGTGCAGGAGTTCTTTAGACTGCTTGCTTTGTGCCACACTGTCATGCCGGAGGAGAAGAGCGAAGGTAAGCTGTGCACACGGTCCAGATGTAGCACCAGTAAAAACAGAAATATATATTGAAGTGGTTCTGATTGATGTTTCTGTTGGATGACATGAAGGAAATCTGGTGTACCAGGCTCAATCACCTGACGAAGGAGCCCTGGTCACTGCAGCGCGAAACTTTGGGTTTGTCTTCCGGGCCCGAACGCCCGAGACCATCACACTGTATGAGATGGGACAAGCCGTCACCTACCAGCTGCTCGCCATACTGGACTTCAACAACGTGCGCAAGAGAATGAGTGTCATTGGTTAGGTCTTCACTTATAACAGCAGCACTCTCTTTAGCCTACAAGTAGTCATCATGACATGATGTGCACATTGATCATTTAGAAAATAAGACTTCCTATTTAACATTTTTCAATAATACCTGTGACAATTAGTAATATATCTTTATTTTTCCAAGAATAGCGTGAAGTTAAAAGTCTCTATGTACATGCTTCTATTTGCAGTCTGCAATCAATGTACTTGATTTATGTATGCAAATAGGATTTGATCCGAAAAGTGATGTTGTGTTCTCTTGCTGTGTTTTATAGTGAGAAACCCGCAGGGAGAGATTAAATTGTACTCCAAAGGAGCCGACACTATTATCTTTGAGCGTCTGGATCCATCCAGTGAAGACCTCATGTACACTACCTCAGAACATCTCAATGTAAGTGTTGTTAGATTCGATAACATCACTCAATAACTACATTTTTAAATAAGTGCACTATGCATTTAAGTGCACTATCCGTCTGTATTTAAAGTAAACCAGACAAAGTACTAAAAACATCAAGTGTGCTTACATAACACTGATGTCTGCTGCAGCTGTTGATGCAGGTAATGTTTTGTCAATTTCTGAAATAGCTGGATTGAGATTGTATTTGTGTCTCTACTGAAAAATATACAATTTAAAGGGTAACTTCGGTATTTTTCAACCTGGATTATATTTTCCCATGTTTTTGTGTCTAACTGACTAATAGGGACAACAATTCCTGAAACTGGTCCAGTGTTGAGGGAAAGCGCTGTAGACGTAGACTTGTTTTTGCCAGAACAGGCTCTAATTGTTATTAATTGATTGTAATTATTATTAAGTGTCTGACATTATGGAAAGAGCCTCGCTCAAGGAGAAGTCTCTTTCTGAAATATACGGATATTAAAATTTCACAACAAGACTTCTCCTTGAGCGGGACTTGGACACAATAACAAACAGATCAAGCAAAACAAAAGAAAAGTTTTATCTCTCTGAAGACTCCTTTCCATAATGTTGTCAGACACTTATAATAACAATCTGAACCTGTCAGTGGCAAAAACAAGCACTTTTAGTGAATGTAACGTTACACTGATGCTGCTCAATTGCCCTCGCAGCTCGTTTGGTGGCTGCCGGTTACAATGTTATCCTTCAATACTGGACCAGTTTCAGAAATTGTTGTCCCCGTTAGTCACTTAGACACAAAAACATGAGAAAAATAGGCTTCAGGTTGAAAAATACCGAAGTTGTCCTTTAAATATTGAATTGTGTGTCTGTCACAGCAATGAATGCTTATTTAAAAAAAATATATGACTACCAAATTCAGTAAATTGTTCACTTTACTTTTGACAACACGCACAGTGCCCTGTACAACTGTTATAGGAGTTTGCTTTTCAACCATGTTCTCTGCAGGAATTTGCTGGAGAAGGGCTTCGAACGTTAGCTCTGGCCTACAAAGATCTCGATGAAGATTATTTTGACGTTTGGATGAAGAAGCTCTTATTCGCCAGCACTGTGATTGAGAACCGCGAGGATCAGCTGGCTGTTCTCTACGAGGAGATCGAGCAGGGCTTGAAGGTAACATTGACATCCTTTTGTTTACATCCTTGAAGCGATAAAACTCATTTAGCCTCTGCAGACTGACTGCTGTCCTGGTTGAAGCTTCTAGGAGCAACAGCCATCGAGGACAAACTCCAGGAAGGAGTCCCAGAAACTATTGTCTGTCTAAATCTAGCCGACATCAAGATCTGGGTCCTCACAGGAGACAAACTAGGTAGCATAATTCACCTAAATTAATTAATTTTTGACCAGAAAAAAAACTGATACTGTGAAAATCTACAGAGATGTAAATTGTATAAAACATTTCAGAGACAGCGATGAACATCGGCTACTCCTGCAACATGCTACGAGACGACATGAACGAGGTGTTTGTTATCTCTGGCCACACACTGCTGGAGGTGCAGCAGCAGCTCAGGTGAGTTTTGATTAGACTGGTATCAGGCTATTAAATGTGCATTATCAGTGGTTATAAGGCTCATAGATGTGGGTCATTAGTAGGTTTTGTCATCTATTCACATGGTTGATCACCAAAAGAAGTAATAAAAGAGGATGACAGCAACCTCAAGTGACCGTAGTAGTTATGACAGGAGCAGAAGCGGAAGTGAGACGCCGTAGCATAGACAGCGTGTAACTCCATAAGAGTTGGAGGTTGGTGGCGATGAATGGGAGAGCCAGGACACCGGAGTGCTCATCCCGTGTGAAACCAACAACGGAGTTGTCTTTGTATTCACAAGTGTTAAGTTTCCCTTTCACTTTTGAAACGTAGTTGTTTTAAGCCAAAACACAATGTTATTCCCTATTCTTAATTAAGCTGTTTTATTTGTGTTCAAAATGTAACGTTTCATGCATTTTTACAACGTTTTGGTTTGCAGTTGTGCTTTCACTTTTACAACGTAGTGGGTGTAAGCGTAGTATGCAGTGGGCAAACTCCGGGTCTGAAAAGTGAAGCCAATGTGGAAGTGCCTTAAACTTGCATTATTTCTAACAGCCAGCAGGGGGCGACTCCTCTGGTTGCAAAAATAAGTCTGATTGTATAGAAGTCTATAAGAAAATGACCCTACTTCTCATTTGATTTATTACCTCAGTAAACATCGTAAACATGAGTTTATGGTCTCAATCGCTAGTTTCAAGTCTTTTTCAATACAGCATGATGTTCATTTAGTAAAGTATGGTCTCATGTAGAGTAAAATAGACCATAAAGCAGGGTATGCTTTAGGGCATGGTTACCTTGTGATCGCTACCACGGGGTTGTCGTGTTTTCGTCTTACAACTTTAACCTTTTCACAGTGTGTTTTCAGTTCATGAAAGTTAATTGTAACATTGTAGTCACCTAATAATGTATTATTCAGCGTTCGGTTGTACTTTGCGCGCACCTCTCGTGTCACTTCTGGTTGCAAAAAACCAAGACGGTGACGGCCAAAATGCCGAACTCAAGGCTTTAAAACTGCAGTCCACCCACCAATGTGTGACGTCACGGTGGCTATGTCCACTTCTTATATACAGTCTATGGTAATAGAAGCCCTACTGACCCACATCTATGATGCCTGTAGTGAGCGTCAACGCACATTTAATGGACTGATAACAGTCGAATCGGGTGCACACCTCATGTGTGGAAAATCTTGAAAATTCAATGCCTATAAGTCATATTTTATCCAGTTGACTCAATAAAGCTTCAATAAACATGCTGAAAATGTATGTTAACTGTCTTTCCTCTTTCCTCAGGAGCGCTAAAGAGCACGTTCTGGGCCTGAGTGGAGTTAGCAGTGCAGGAGATGTTGAGAAGGCAGATATGTCTGCAGATGACTCAGTGTTTGAAGAAACCATCATTGCGGAGTACGCTTTAGTCATCAATGGACACAGTTTGGTAAGATATGTTACATTATTTAGCATTTTCCTTTGTTCGAACTATGAGTTTATCCTCTGCTTGTTTTTATTTCGGTACTGATGCCTGCAGATTTGTTACTAAACGGTGTTTGAGTTGCTGCCTGCTGAGTCTGCTGCTGACGGTGCCGAGCCTCTAATGAGCTGCTGAGGGCCCTCGGTTCTATTACAGGTTTTCATTAACGTTAATTTCCTCACAGTGGAACTGGTCCCTCGCTGTGCCCTGAGCAGCGTGCACGATGCAGCAGCAGCCCGGTGGAAATGTTACACTGAGCTGTTACTTGGTGTTTGCTCTGCAGGGGGCTGACGTTAGAGGATGGTAATGATGGGTTTAATACGTGTGATGTGTGTGTACTCCCTGCAGGCTCACGCTCTGGAGCCACAGCTGGAGCACGTCTTGCTGGACTTGGCCTGCTTGTGTAAAACAGTCATCTGCAGCCGGGTCACTCCGATGCAGAAAGCCCAGGTGGTGGAGCTGGTGAAGAGGCACAAGAGGGCCGTCACCCTGGCCATCGGAGATGGAGCCAACGATGTCAGCATGATCAAGAGTAAGTCTCACTCATAGAGCCTAAGATTTAGTTTCCTCATGTCATGACATTTGGAGCCTAGTTTTGTTGTTTATTCCATATTTTAGTTTCAAAGGGCACATTTTTTTCCGCAGCTGCTCACATCGGTGTCGGCATCAGCGGTCAGGAGGGGATGCAGGCTGTTCTGGCATCAGATTTCTCCTTTGCTCAGTTTCGGTACCTGCGGCGGCTCCTGCTGGTGCACGGGCGCTGGTCCTACTTCCGCATGTGTAATTTCCTGCGCTATTTCTTCTACAAGAACTTTGGCTTCACGCTGGTACATTTCTGGTACGGCTTCTTCTGTGGTTTCTCAGCTCAGGTAAGAAGAATACTACGATATATCATGAGGCCTGTATGACTTTTGAAAGTTTTTCCTTTTTGTGCCGAGTTAATTATGTACGTCAAATATCCCATTTCATAGATGTACAACACCTTTTGTCTCTTACCTCCCTTCTCCTGATTGGTCATAGCGGTTAGTCTGTTTGCCTTTTTATGTCTGTAGGATTATATGGTCTGTAAGTTCTGTTGACGATGGTCCTTTAACCGAAACTTAGTGTCACATATTTTCACATTGTGTCACCTTTTGCACATGAAATCAATTAATTATTTTTGCATATTAAAGGAACAGTGTGTAATATTTCGGGGGATCTATTAGCAGAAATGGAATATAATATTCAAAGCTATGTTTACATTAGTGTATAATCACTTAAAACTAAGAATACATAGGGAGCAGGGGATGCTTAGTTTAGGGCATGGCTACCTTGTGATTGACAGGTCGCTACCACGGGGTTGTCGTGTTTTCGTCTTACGACTTTAACCTTTTCACAGTGTGTTTTCAGTTCATGAAAGTTAATTGTTAATTCACAGAGTCCTCTATGTTGCTCCGCCATGTTTCTACAGCAGCCCAGAACGGACAAACCAATCACTGGCTTTAGAGAGAGCCTTTCACGTTTTTACGTTACCTGAAGGCCACCATAGTTCTCCCACATGCTGCAGAGTGCAAAACCGTGATACCGCCAGCCGCCGTCTGACTTCCATTGCTCCTAAAGTAGTGTTATTATGGTAAGGATGGCCTCTGAGCGAAGTGACAGCGTTAACATTTGTGCACTCTGCGGCTCACGTTACCGCATCTTGGAAAGGGAGGAGAGAGTGGAAATCTTACACACTGCACCTTTAAGAGCCTCATTTACTTTTTTTTCTGTCAGTGTGTGGGCAATTTTACTCTGAAATGGCACACTATCTTTTGAAAAGCTTGGATTTAAAGGCACAGACCATTTCATATTTCTTTTAATTATCTATAAAATGTCCTCTCTCCACAGACTGTGTATGACCAGTGGTTCATTACCCTCTTCAATATAGTCTATACATCTTTACCAGTCCTGGCGATGGGACTTTTTGATCAGGTAATACTGTTAAATATGTGATGATAATAAAGCACTGACTCAATTAGTCAATATCAAGTGGTAAATAAACTCTTAATTTCTTAATTTGGACTAAAGTCTATTTATTTTTCCAGCAATCGTCTGAGCCATCTTATACTTTCCTTTTTGTTTTTCTTTTCAAGATACTGTCAAGTCATACAGGTGAATATTTTATTACTGTATAGACCTCTTTTACTGTATCATGATTGGTACCTAAATATCTAACCCTGCAGTAGGTACTACACTAAATGTAACTAATGTGTGACTAAAACCCTTAACCTTATTAACCCATATCAATATCGTATATTCTAACATACTGAATTTACCATCTGCCATACAAGCCTTCAATATGTCAACCTATCCCTACCATTATCTATAATAATATCACATAACACTCATGGTATCTGTTTCCTACAGGACGTCAATGACCAGAACAGCCTTCGATACCCGAGCCTCTACAAACCCGGCCAGCAGAACCTTCTCTTCAACAAACGCCAGTTCTTCCTGTGCACGCTGCAGGGGATGGGCACGTCATTCCTGCTCTTCTTCATTCCCTACGGAGCCTTCTCTGTCACGGTGAAAGAGGACGGCTCCAACTTTTCTGACCATCAAGCGTTTGCTGTTACCATAGCAACATCCCTGGTCATTGTTGTAAATGTTCAGGTGAGAGTACAAACAGACAGAAATAGCCCCGTTGATTAGAAGCAACTATATTTATGATTAGAAAGCAACTATGTTTATGATGCCTGCATCTGTTCCTAGATTGGACTCGACACTCACTACTGGACAGCTGTCAATCACGTCTTCATATGGGGGAGTCTGATTGTGTACTTTGCCATATTATTTGCAATGCAAAGTGACGGCATGTTTGGCATCTTTCCAAGTAATTTCCCATTCATAGGTAAGTTTAGTTCAGTTGAATACATGTGAAGAAATAATACTGATGCATGGAAATTGAGTTTAAATCTCGAATGTGTGTGTGTCCTCAGGCGCGGCTCGTAACTGTCTATCAGAGAAGAGTGTGTGGTTGGTCATTCTGCTCACCACGGTGGTGTGTGTTGTGCCCGGCTTAGTCGTCAGCTTCCTGAGAGTAGATCTCTTCCCAACGCCAACAGATAAGGTACAATAACTTTGATGCATCTACAGCGTTGGTGCAAGCGATGAACACTTCATTAACATTACTCATAGGGCTGTATTTCAGTGGCGGGAAGACATTTACTTACGTGCAGTGTTAAAATAGATGTACTTTACTTGAGTATTTCCATGTTTTGCTATTTTATACTTCTACTGCATTACATTTCAGGGGGACATATGTACTTTTTACTCCATTACATTTCATGTAATCAACTTATAAAATACAATTTCGGAAAGAACACATAGTTAAGGATTAAACCAGCAGTTCCCAGCCTTCCTGACTTGTGACCCCTGACAAAAAATGGTGTGGTTACCAAAACTTCCCAGATGATTTCCTAGAAATGACTTTGAGGCCTAAAGAGGTCAAATTATCCAATATTTCACAATAAATACAAAGATTAGTGAAAAATTGAAATAATTTATATAGAGCTTTATTTTTCCTTCTTTCCTGCCCCATTGATCATCTTGTGACCCCTCAGATTTATCTTGTGACCATTTGGAGGGGCCTGACCCCTAGGTTGGGAAACAGTGGACTAAACTACCCTTACTGTTTATAAAGTAGTTAAAACTAGTGACGGCTATTTACACATTGATGCATCTAATAATGTCACACGGGCCACTATATGCAGAACAAGTACTTTTACATTTGATGCTGTCAGCACATTTTGCTGATGATACTTATATGCTTTTACGTATGTATTTTAACAGGTTCGTCATCTCCAACAGTCCAGAAAGAGACCGGGACCTCAGGAGCAGAACCTGAGGCGAGTTCGCAGGACGAGCTCCCGCCGCTCTGCGTACGCCTTCTCTCACCAGCAGGGCTACGGAGAGCTGATAACCTCAGGAAAAAACATGAGGATGAGCACCGTGTCTTCTGCTCGCTCCCCTGAGAGAGCACCACACAGCCCCAACTGGATAGAAAATGTGTTGAAGAGAAAGAACGAAGTCTCTTGTGTCTCTGATGAAATCACAGGAGCAGCAGAGAGCAGCAGCAGAGCAAAAACTGACTCAACAGCACAATGACTGTAACTACACTACAGGGTACCGTATGCATGGATCCCACAGACCAAGCACAAGGTATGAGTGTCCTTCATTTGGGTGAATTCATGCTCAAATTCAACTACACAGGCATACCTACATTTTTTTATTGGTGTGGATTCTGTTTAATGTTAAAGGCCAATCAAAACATGATCATCTTGAGAAAACATCTCCAAAAACCAGCTGATTGAAAACAGATAACTTTTTCATCTTTATCATGTCAGGCTTTTGTGTAATGTGTAAACTCAGATTACGCACATTATGCATGAGTTGCCAAAGTTAAAGAAATATTTGTCCTCCTGTGTCAACTGATCTAATTTGATCTTTAAGTGCTTGGAGCATTTATTCAATACTATTTTAATAGAGATGTCCTTTTCTGAC
This sequence comes from Sebastes fasciatus, assembly GCF_043250625.1. Classification (NCBI taxonomy): domain Eukaryota; kingdom Metazoa; phylum Chordata; class Actinopteri; order Perciformes; family Sebastidae; genus Sebastes; species Sebastes fasciatus. Next base: position 18,767,209 of record NC_133798.1, on the reverse strand, counting down.
TGATTGATGTTGGGACATTTCAGTACCTTAAAGTGGCAGTAGGCAGTATATTTTTGGCATCATTGGGCAAAAATTCCATAATAACCTTTCAGCATATTGTAATTCAAGTGTTCTGAGAGAAAACTAGACTTCTGCACCTCCTCATGGCTCTGTTTTCAGGCTTTAGAAAATCTAGCCATGACGGGAGACTTTGACCAATCACAGGTCATTTCAGAGAGAGAGCGTTCCTATTGGCTGTGCTCCGGTCATGTCAGACATGTCAAACAGAGCCATGATGATGTGCAGAAGTCTAGTTTTCTCTCAGACCACTTGAGTTACAATATGCTGAAAGGTTATTGTAAAGAAGATTCCATATCCTTTCATGTATTATCTACCTCAGTTTATGTTGCTTGAATATCTATGCCTTGGTTTATATCATTACCTATCTTTTTGCTAAGTCCCGCCTACGGCGCATTTCTATTGGCTGAGTAGCCTGTCAATCAATCCTCCGTAGCAGAGGTAAATCGTCTCCTTTTTCTGTTGCTCCAGAGAGTTGCGTGTCAAGTGAGCTATTACAGTAGTTGAGCTATGTCATTAGTACTTTACAGTTTGGACATTTTGGACAGTGAGAGCCTGTGTGCGTCCATTGAGAAGTAAGTTTCCTTTCTCTGTTTGAGTATATGTCTTAAGTTGCCAAATAAGGGATGCATAATTGTTAGCCATGCTCGTTAGCAGAGTTAGCTCTGTATCGACGGTGTTTATGTTTCATGCAATGTGTAGCGATGCTGTAAGTACTGTTATGGAGTGAAATGGTGATGTTTAGAAGCCTAATATAGCCATGTGTTCATAAGAGATAGTGCATATTATTGAATGTTATTTTATTAGCTATAAAGTTGTTTATCCTGTTAATTGATAGCACTGTGCAAGAGTATTAAGGATTACAGTTTATTATTATTATATATATGTTAGTTATATGGTGAAATTATATACATAATTCTGTATTCTGTGGAGTAATGCTGCAGTGTTGTGTGTAATGCTTCACATATAATTGATATTCATTTAAGTCTTTATTTCTTTGGTTACAGAACCACACACACACCCAAAAGGACACTATACTTCCTGTCTGAAGTGTATAAATGCACAGTGTGTGAAGTTTATAATAAAGTCCACTGAAGACAAATCCACCTCAAGAGCATTTTTACTGATGTCCCACGGTGATTACCCTATCCTCCCAGCAAAGTAATAGTCAAGAGCAGATCGCCTTGTCCGATTTAACATATGGTCCTTCGAGCCGGATAGTGGTGGTTTCCGTGGAATGAAGATGTCTTCACAACGGTACACAGATGTGCGGCCAAAGCGTCAGGTACATCCTCCGGCCTACCTGGATGATTATGATGTCACCCTCCCTGGTCTGAGGCAACCGCCGCCACCTAACTTAAGTCGCACTGTGCACCATCAAGCAGTAGAACAGCCACTACTCACCAGAGAGGGTTACGCCGAGATGACGCCCCTCACTCATTGGCAGAGGTACAGCCCATGGAGCACCGCGACGGATGAGCAGAGTAACCAGTATACTCGCGGTGCCGAAGCTGCTCCGAGTCCTGCATGGATGAGCACCACTGAGGATGCCTATGGCATGCCAATGTCGTTCCACCATCCAGCTTCAGCTGCTTCACCTGAAGTGCTAAGAGCTATTAGGCAGCTTCAAGAAGAGAATCAACGTTTGCAGATAACCATGCTGGACATGAAACGTCAAATAAAAGCTAGCCCTCCTCTACCTTCTCCACACCCTCCTCAGCCGGTTCCGCCACCACGGGTCTGGTCCCTCTCACAACCTGAGCAGCCACCTCAGCCCAACAGTCTGCCTGTGCCAGCAGTCAATACTGGCCATGCCCTTCGACCTCCAAACAGAGATGATGAGGAGTATTGGCCACTACCACCACCACCGGTCGTGGATGAGGATCAATTATCAACCCAACCACCACCGATGGACCTGGTGAGTGACCTAACAGCTCGTATTCGCAGACTAGGAGAGAAGCCTCTCCCAAGCCCTGACTACTGGGACTCAGACAGTGGTTCTCAAGCATCAGACGAGCCAAGGAGGAACAGGGAGGAACTAGAGTAGCCGAAATACAGGAACTGACCGATGCCCAAGCTTGGCGCTACGTGGAATCCGCCAGTAATCCGGCAGATGATCTTACACGAGGTTTGTCCTTGCAGGATCTTGCTACGGAGACTCGGTGGAGTCAGGGCCCAGACTTTCTGCGACAGTCACCTGACCACTGGCCAACCAAACCTGCTACTGAAGTACTCGATGATCCAAATGAGGTGAGGAAGCCAACCTTCTGCGCTCTGTCCATCACATCCCATGACCCAGCACTACCAGATATAGGGCAGTTCAGCAGTTTCAGAGAGCTGGTTGAGGCAACTGCACTGTCTCGTCACGGGGCGGCTGGTCTGCAAGGTAGCCCTTCGGCAGACGCTCACATAGAGGCAGAGAGGGAAATCTTGAGGAAAGCTCAAGAACAATGTTTCACCGAAGAGCTCAAACAATTAGTAGCAAGAAAACCGGTATCATCCACAAGTCGCCTGCTCACTCTGGCTCCAGAGTACGACGAAAGCACCAAACTCATCCGGGTGGGTGGAAGACTACGGCGTAGTCATCACTTAGAGCCTGACACTCTTCACCCTATTGTCTTGGACCCAGCTCACCCAGCGACAAAATTGATCATTCAGGACACTGACCATGAATTACGACATCCCGGATCAGAACGACTGTTTGCCGAGATTCGGCGTAGATACTGGATTCTTCGAGGGCGAGAGGCCGTAAAAAGACAGCAGCGTACCTGTGTAGATTGCCAGAGATGGAGGGCCAAACCTACCATTCCAAAAATGTCTGACTTGCCCAAATCCCGTCTGCGTCTCTACCAGCCAGCATTGGTAGCAATGGAGTGGACTGCTTTGGGCCTCTCCAAGTTAAAGTGGGCAGACGCAATGAGAAACGGTGGGGAGTCCTGTTTAAGTGCATGACGACTAGAGCAGTCCACATAGAACTCCTGCCCAGCCTTGATTCTGATTCCTTTCTTATGGCACTGCGGAGATTTATCGCACGGAGAGGAAAGCCTGCAGAGCTTCTGTCCGACCAGGGGACAAATTTTAAAGGCGGAGATCGAGAACTACAAGAGGCGTTCAGAGCTCTGCACCCTGACCTTCAAGCACAGCTGGCGAAAAGTCAAATCAGGTTCGCATTCAACCCGCCAAGTGCCCCTCATTTCGGGGGGACTTGGGAACGGGAGATAAGATCCATCAAGACCGCCCTAAATGCCACTGTGAAGGCACAGATTGTCACCCAGGAAGTGCTTAACACTGTCCTCATTGAAGTGGAAGGAGTCTTAAACTCAAAACCGTTGGGGTATGTATCTACAGATGTGGCAGACCCAGAACCCATCACGCCAAACTTGCTCCTCATGGGGCGGCTCGACCCGGCATTGCCCCAAGCCGTCTACCAGGAGTCGGAACTTCTAAGTCGCCGTAGATGGAGACACTGCCAAGTCCTGGCTGACCAGTTCTGGAGACACTTTGTGAGGCATTACTTGCCTACATTACAGACCCGCTCCAAGTGGTGGAACAACTCAGAGAACCTCCAGTCAGACACAGTGGTCATGGTCGTTGACCCACAACTGCCGAGGGCGTCTTGGCCAGTCGGACGAGTGAGCAAGGTCCTCCCAGGAGCAGATGGACGAGTACGTGCTGCTGAGGTCAAGATTAACGGCAAGACGTATATGAGGCCGGTCGCACGCCTTATCAAGCTCCCTTCCATTCCAGACGATGACATTGACTAAGTGAATCTTCTCCTTGATAGCAAATATGGGCCGCCATATTTGGGGCCGGCTGTAAAGAAGATTCCATATCCTTTCATGTATTATCTACCTCAGTTTATGTTGCTTGAATATCTATGCCTTGGTTTATATCATTACCTATCTTTTTGCTAAGTCCCGCCTACGGCGCATTTCTATTGGCTGAGTAGCCTGTCAATCAATCCTCCGTAGCAGAGGTAAATCCTCTCCTTTTTCTGTTGCTCCAGAGAGTTGCGTGTCAAGTGAGCTATTACAGTAGTTGAGCTATGTCATTAGTACTTTACAGTTTGGACATTTTGGACAGTGAGAGCCTGTGTGCGTCCATTGAGAAGTAAGTTTCCTTTCTCTGTTTGAGTATATGTCTTAAGTTGCCAAATAAGGGATGCATAATTGTTAGCCATGCTCGTTAGCAGAGTTAGCTCTGTATCGACGGTGTTTATGTTTCATGCAATGTGTAGCGATGCTGTACGTACTGTTATGGAGTGAAATGGTGATGTTTAGAAGCCTAATATAGCCATGTGTTCATAAGAGATAGTGCATATTATTGAATGTTATTTTATTAGCTATAAAGTTGTTTATCCTGTTAATTGATAGCACTGTGCAAGAGTATTAAGGATTACAGTTTATTATTATTATATATATGTTAGTTATATGGTGAAATTATATACATAATTCTGTATTCTGTGGAGTAATGCTGCAGTGTTGTGTGTAATGCTTCACATATAATTGATATTCATTTAAGTCTTTATTTCTTTGGTTACAGAACCACACACACACCCAAAAGGACACTATACTTCCTGTCTGAAGTGTATAAATGCACAGTGTGTGAAGTTTATAATAAAGTCCACTGAAGACAAATCCACCTCAAGAGCATTTTTACTGATGTCCCACGGTGATTACCCTATCCTCCCAGCAAAGTAATAGTCAAGAGCAGATCGCCTTGTCCGATTTAACAGTTATTATGGAATTTTTGCCCAATGATGCCAGAAACGTTCTGCCTACTGCAGGTTAAACCCACAACTATATCCTCTTTTATCCATCAAGTTTTTAGTCGACATTTGACCAGAAAGAGTGAAAGGGAAAACTGCCTGGATGAGGTATGATGTGATAAAAATCCTTGAACAGATTTAAATGCAGAATGCTGCAGTTACATTATGTACATTACAGTACAGTGTGCCTTAGACCACTTAGCCTCCACCATCTCTGCTCTTTAATGAAGTGAAAATTGCTCGAGTGATGAAGCTAAAGCCCAGCGTACTCTCTCTAGAACTCATCATCACCCATCATATGTGTCTGTACAAATATGTTTCTGTCATGTCCTGTTGTTTTTAGATTATTTTATCTGTCAACGTTTTAACTGATTTTTGTAAGGTGTCCTTGGGTGTCCAGAAAGGCGCCACTAAATAAAAGGTATTATTATTATTATTATTATCATATAATCAGGACTTCTCTACCCTGACTTCCCCGTGGCTCTCACACCTTTAACACAACACAAACCCGACACATTTAAACAGCCAGAAGAAACATGTCTGAGTGATGCTGCTCAATTGCACTGCTATGTAAAGCCTGAAAATATTCCTTATATTTGATTCTTCAGGATTTTTTGCCCTCGTTAACTACATTATGTTCATGTATAAAAAGTAAAAAGGGATGTATGGATAGATTTTATAAAGCAGAACAAATTAAACATGATTGTTATTTTATTTGTCATCGTTTCTTTTCTGAGGTGAACAATGAGACCGTGATTTAGCTGTACAAAATCAATTTATTACAAAAACCTCCATGATTTAAAACACAAAAAGCATATTCCCTTTGTAAGACATAATTCACCATTGTCAGCAATTTGTGGCCCTTATATCCCAGAATAATTTGTAAACAGTAAAGTTGAGTTTATATTTTGGTCATTTGTAAGTGCCTTCTGAATCAAGTGTAAGTGTAAACAAATGTAATGTATTTCCCTGCAGCAGTGTATCTGAATTAATCATTGTTGTATAAACAGATATGGATGACACATTTTACTCCCCAAGGAAAATTGCGGCTCCCCCGCCCGGCTTTGACACAAACAAACTCTGTTTTTCCATCGCTGCTCTGCGTGGATCGGGGCGGTAGTAGGCCTCGCTCACTGCCTGTAAGAAAGACTCCACTTTGTCATCGGGAACCATGGAGACGGCACAGCCACCCCATCCTGCTCCTGTCAGCCGGGAGCCCACCGCCCCCGACTTCCTGTTGCCAAGAGAGACAAGAAGTCAATATTTCAGTAAAGACAATATTTCACACAGGGCTATATATTTATCACTGACCAACCCGCACTAAATATACACATTTGGATAAAGATGTCCACACACAACGTTTACTCCCAAGTTTCTTCTTATTTTCATCCAACTTGCTTTTCAATGTGAAGCTGTACTTTGGCACAGTGGTGCTTTAAGCTATCAACATGATAATATTTGCTAATTAGCACTAAACACAAAGTACAGCTGAGGCTGATGGGAATGTAAAAAAAAAATAAGTATTTATTTTTGAGTGTGCTGTTGGTGAACACCATTCTGGAAATGGATAAACTTGTAAGCAGATTTTGCAGTCCTTTGTTAGGTTTAATTGGTAGTGGCATTTTTAAAGCTGCAGTTTGATTTAAATACTGTATTATCTTCTGTTAGTAACAGTGGGTAACCTCCGGGTCTGAAAAGTGAAGCCTATGCTGGAGTGCCTTAAACTTTCATTCTTTCTAATAGCCAGCAGGGGGCGACTCCTCTGGTTGCAAAAAGAAGTCTGATTGTGTAGAAGTCTATGAGAAAATGAGCCTACTTCTCACTTGATTTATTACCTCAGTAAACATTGTAAACATGAGTTTATGGTCTCAATCGCAAGTTTCAAGTCTTCTTCAATACAGCATGATGTTCATTTAGTAAATTATGGTCCCATTTAGAGTCAAATAGACCATAAAGCAGGGTATGCTTTAGGGCGTGGCTACCTTGTGATTGACAGGTCGCTACCACGGCGTTGTCCGATCTGGGAGTTGTCTGTGTATTCGTCTTACAACTTTAACCCTTTCACAGTGTGTTTTCAGTTCATGAAAGTTAACTCAAAACGTCAGTCCACAAACCAATGGGTGACGTAACGGTGACTACGTCCACTTCTTATATACAGTCTATGTTTAGTATACAATGGTTTAATATGTTGATTTCTTATATGCCAACAACAAAAAACAGAATAGAGTTTAGTATGTTATACTCTGTATGATTAGTGTGTAGTATGGAATAGGAAGCCAGCATCAGACCGAAGCAGCTAAATGGAATTCATCCACACAACTTGCAAATTTGTCTAAAGTTGGTTGTTCTTCACTTTTTTATTGGTCAAGTCTTTAAAACTTGATTGGCTAATATTTCATTTCATTTCATCCCATCCCGTCCTGAGTCTAAATCTCTAATAATAGCAGTGAGCTGTACTCACAGACAGATGTCCACCAGTTGATCCAGTTCAGGGCAGCTGCACTCATACAGGTCTCTGCAGCTTGCATGGCTCTGGTTCATCAGGTCTCCCAGTAGCCCTACGGACCCGGCGGGTTCAGAGTCGCACACGCTCTTAAAGTGCATCACCCGCGCAGCTTCACCGTACACGTGCTTGGCTCGCTGGTACAGCTTGAATTGCATCACTGAGAGAGAGGAGAGGCAGATGTTTGTCCGGTCATTCATCTGCTTGGTTGTGACGATGTCCACATAGGGCTGGGTTAGACTAACCCGTTTTAAATATAATTTATTATATATATTTTTTAACAAATGCCTCCATATCAGTAGAATGTGATATTATAAGAGTCACTTATTGCTCTTTCGAGGATGTTTACACATAAGAAGGTTTTTGAGAGAGAAAACCATCAGTAATGGCTGGTTACTGATTATTTTTGTCAGCCAGAGCAGATGAAAATGGTTGGAAATTTGCATCACATAACTTTATAATAATAATAATAATAATGATAGTAAAGTATATTTAAGTCCAGGAAAATACAAATATCACAATAAGACAATTAGGGCTGTCCTTGACCAAAAACATTCTTAGTCCACTAACACTTTTATGATTTTGTCGGATAATTGATGAGTTGATTTAATCGACAGATCTGTGAAACTGAGTTTCTCCACAAAGAATCACACAAAAGCACCTCTTTAAATCCTGTGTTTATCAGAGATGTGCTCATAAGTTTCTTGGAAACAAGTCATTTAACATGATAAAAGCATAAAAAACGACTAATCGACAAAAGAAATTTTAGTCGACTAAGACCAAAACGACGAGGGACCAAGAGGGGGCGGCTCTTGTGACAATAAGTAAAATTCCAGATGATATTTACTCTCATATCGCAATACTATATTAATATTTAAAAAAAATGTTTGCCTAGTTCTATGTCAAAGTAAATATGGCTGCAACTACCTATCATTTTCATTGTTGATTAAACATTTTTCTAATTTGGTTCATCTATAAAATATAAAAAATGACTAATGCCTATCACAAGTTACCAGAGCCTAAAAAATAATTATTTTATTATTCTGACCAGCAGCACAAAAACCCAAAAGATATTAAATTTACAATAATATGAAGAAGAGAAAACAACAAGTCTTCACATTGCAAAAGTTCAGATTTGAGCAGCTTTTGTGGAATATTACGAGATAACTCATCAATTACCAAAATTGCCATAGTTTAACCTTTCCACTAATCAACTCCACTAATGATTTCCACAGATTAGACATGATTCAGCTCAGAGATGATGTTTCTGTGTTATGCTGCTCACCGTGCTGAGTGTTGGCGCTCAGCAGCTCAGTGGAGAACTGCTCGGCGGTGACGCCCAGCGCCTTGCAGATCTCCTCTCGGCTGTACGGCTCAGGATGCAGCACCTCTTCCACCAGAGCCAGCATCTCCTCCAGGGAGGCCTTCAGCTCCGTCTGAACCTGCACCAGCTTCAACAGCCTGCACGGGTCCAGACCTCGCGCCTGGGCCAGCATCTGAGTTCAAGACAATGAAATGTGAGATTATTTACCCCTCTCTCCTCTTACACAACACACTCTCCTGTTTTTAAGGACAATGCTTCACTACGTGCTAAATAATCAAATTAAATAGTAATTGTAATTACAAAATGTTTTTAGGCAGCTTAAAGTTTTATTACCCATCTCACAGCTGCAGGTTATTTATGTAATTAAGTCCAATACTGTGACAAGGATGCTAAAGTTACATGATAATCTAATTCAGAACATTTGTGTTGTAATATTCAGTATTATGATTCTCTCCACTCTAGGAGATTTGCACCAAACCGTAATGCTTATGATAGCATATGATGATATAATGATTTATCATTGTGTTTATGGACAAAATGTTTATGTTGACAGGATTTAAAGGTCCTACAGATTACTGTTTCTAAGCCTCTTTGGCTTGTGATCCCTTAAAACAAAGTGATGCCTACACACGACTCCCATGACAGAATGTAGATGCAATAAGACAAGTAACTTCTGTTGATAACTTCAAGAAAAACCTCAAAATGTATTTCTATTATCTTGCTTTTAATTAAGTCTACCTTTTTCAAAGACAGCATTGTTATTATTTTATATTCCTCATACTTGTTTTATGGTTTCATATCTTAAATTAGTTTGTTTTTTTTACCATTATCAACTTGTTATTATTAATAGTATTATCCTACTTTGTATCTTTTTAGGATTCTATTATTTTATTGTGTCCCCTGGTTTTAATACCTGTTATTGATTTGTCTCTCTTGTGAAGCACTTTGAGCTGCATTTTATGTTATGAAACATGCTATATAAATAAAGTTTTTTATTATTATTATTATATGAAGTGTAATGAAGGTACAACCAAATAATTATTTTACCTTTCCAGTTTGCTTGATTTAATTAATTATAAGAGGAGTGTTGAAGATATTTAGCATTTCACAACAGCAAATCAATCGAGCAAAATCTAAATTCAGAGACATGGTCATAAACTTTGTGTCATAAAAATGTTTTTTTTTTATAATTTAAAATATTTTCCAGCTCCATGAATCATCCTTTTTCCCTCCTCCCACCCCCTCTCCAGAATCAGGTTGAGAACCACTGGACAGGATCACTGTACCTTTGTGGCGATTCGACACTCCACCACTCGGATGTTGTAGTGAGAAGAAGCAGCTTTGTTCATCTCCACGCAGCAGTTGGAAATCACAAACACGGCCCCATCTGGGAGCTTCACATCGGTGGCCCGCAGAGGCTGGAACTCTATCAGCTTTGCCTGACAGACAGTTGAAAAAATAAAGGTGAAACAATGAAACAAGTGGTAACTGTTGAATACATGAGACAATTGAAACAAACCGTTAGTCAAATCATTACTTGTATAAGGTCCCAATCAGACTTACATGTATTCAGTGTATTAATAGTTTGTGTGAAAAAATGACCCTGATCAACTTGTAGCTACCACATGTTTGACCAAATCTACTGAAAGGAAAGCGACATACAGTTCCTCTCTCTGCCAGGAATGAGATGGACTGGTCCATACCGCCTCCCTCTGTGCCAATGTAGCGCTCACTTTTGGCACAAATCTCAGCCAGTTCCACCTGAAGGATCACAGAGTATGATGAGAAAATGACTAAATAGAACAGGGCTGTTCTTCACCAAAGAAAGTCTTAGTCAACTAACACTCATACGATTTTGTCGACTCATTGATTAGTTGATTTAATTCAGGGGTTCTCAAACTTTTTTGGGCCGAGGGACCCCTTACAGGGGAGAACATTTTCCAAGGAATCCCTCTTAATCGTACACAGATTAGGCATAATGCTTACTACTCTTAGACGCCATTGGAAATATGTGTATTTGTATTCTAAAACTTTTCAACCTAAATACTTCAGACCTGTTTCATAGTGATAAACAGAAACACATTTCAGTTTGAATCATGTTAAGATGAGATGAGATTATCTTTTATTAGTCCCGCAGCGGAGAAATTTGCAATGTTATTGAATGGTGTTACCACTTATATACTTTTAAACAGAGGGTCATTTTATTCAAATTATATTTGGACTCAACTTGACAGCCTTTATACTTTTCAAGTAATTGATCTTAAAAGCATAAAAAAGGCATAGTATTAATAAATCCAGACGTTTAAACATACCAGTCTAAAGCTGACTTTCAGTTAGTGCTTCTACTTAAAAAATAATGAACTTATTGCTGTGTGTCACAAACATATCAGAGTTTCAAAAGCTAATATGGGGACTAATGGACACAATATCCTTGTTTTATTTGTGCAAATGGTACCCATGTGTAGATATGCAATTTTGAATGATACAGCACAATTTTATAATTTATGGTAAATTATCTCGTGGACCCTCTGAGTGCCACGGACCCCTGGGGATCCCTGGACCCGAATTTAAGAATCACTGATTTAATCGGCAGATCTGTAAAACTGAGTTTCTCCACAAAGAATCACATAAAAGCACCACTTTAAATGTTTTGTTTACCAGAGATGTGCTTTCTTGGAAATAAGTCATTCAGCAAGAAAAAAAAAGCATAAAAAACAACAAATCGACTAAAGAAATCGTAGTTGACTAAGACCGAAACGACCGATTAGACGACTTAGAGGGGGCAGCCATAAAATAGAATATTTGAAAGCACATTATAGGTTAGTTTTCAAGTCAGGAGTCACATTTGCTTGCGCTATAAAGCATTTTACCTTGGAGAGGGACTTTTGATTTGCCTCCATTGTTACGAGCCCGGCACAACAAACTAAGGCACTAGAACTGGAGAGGCCGGAGCTGGGAGGAATGGTTCCATCTACCACACATGACATCCCGGCTAAAGGAGCAATCCCAAACTTCTCCTGTAAAAAAAACAAAAAACACAGCAAGAAGGTTACTTCCATTCATTTGGAGAAAGTATCACTTTGCTATTGCATACTAAATTGTCATGAATGCAGACTACATAGATCTTACCTGAATACCTTTCACTCCACAGAGAAAATAATAATGCCACTTTGGATTGTCTCTGTCTATGGCGATGTCCTCTGAACACGACACAGTGAAATCCCTGAAAACAAATGATGATACTGAAAATGCGTTTGCACAGTGTACTGTAAATATTCAACAATAATCATGGGTCATTACTTGTACTGATGATTTGTGTTGGCCAGTTTGATTGTCCCCGAATTGTTCACTGAGACGGCCGCCATGATATTCGGTTCAATGGCCATGGGAAGAACAGAATAGCCACAGTAATCGATATGTTCTCCTGTAAAATATGAGAGATGTTATCATTAGCAGAAGCCATTCATCTAACTATTAATAAATAAAAAAATTCAGTATTGAGCAAATAGTAAAAATGTTTCTGAAAACATTGTTAACACTTCATTTTACAGGTCTGAAAATGTCATGGTAATTAGGTGATAATTAACAAGTAACCTATTTGAAATTTCTTTAAAATTACTGCCAAATTACCCCAATATTCACCTAAAGAATTATCGGAAATTACTTTATTATAAACATTATATAATAATTATATGCTAAAATAGCATATAATAGTTAAAATAGGGCCCTTAGGCTTGAGAAGCGACTGTGTGCTGCTCTTTATTCGGAGGTGGAATACCAAAACTAATAGAAGACACTTCTGATCAGGCACAAATCTCATTGTATGACTTATTGTCTACACAAATGTAACCTGGTAATGTAATGATTCAGGGAGATTTTTAAAGAAAGTTATTTGCTAATTATTATCTATTGATCAGCAGCATAACAATTAACTTTGTATTCTTTTCCTGGAAATGTGTTAAATAAATTACCAGCTATTGGGAAATAGCGGAATATAATTATTAAATAATGTTTATAATGAAGTAATTTTCAATAAAATTGGAGGTAATTATTGGGGTAATTTGGCAGTAATTCCAAAGACATTTCAAATAGGTTACTTGTTAATTGACATCTAATTACCATTATCACAACGTTTTCATAATGTAGGTCCATTGTATCTGGAGTAAATACAGCAACATCAACCTAATATGTTAGAATTGACAGAAAACTACCTTGAGTCAACTAAATAGACTACTACACTACACTATACTATACTATACTATACTATACTTTACTATACCATACTACACTACACTATACTATACTATACTATACTATACTATACTATACTATAATATACTATGCTATACTATACTATACTATACTACACTACACTATTCTATGCTATACTATACTATACTATACTACACTACACTACACTATACTATACTATACTACACTACACTATTCTATGCTATACTATACTATACTACACTACACTACACTACAATATACTATACTATACTATGCTATACTATACTATACTATACTGTACTGTGCTATACTATACTATACTATACTATACTATACTATACTATAATATGCTATACTATACAATACTATACCATATAAAGTGAAATTACCTATTAGATTGACTCTTCCAGGTGCACATGCATAGAAGAGAGGAGATCCTCCAAACTTTGTTTCAAACCTATTTTTCAAGTTTTGCAGCCTGTAAAGAATTACAAAAGAAGAAATTAAGTGAGTATCACATGTGTTTCCTGACAATCTGCATCTATACTGCTACTTACCTTTCATTGGCAGTGACCGCAGTCTTTAGCTTAGGAGGGTTAGTGGCCATTTCTACCTGTTTAAATACCTATGACTGTACTTCTTCTTGTTGTCAGACAGGAGAGCTTTAAAGCTTTATTAGCAGATCCTGGTCGCGATCAGCTGACTGTCACAGGAGCTGCAGCAGCACAAACACGGAAGTGTCTGGAGGGCAGGAGGCGTGGTTCAACCCATTGACGTCAGCTCTTGTAAATCACGGCGACTACATTTCCCATAATTCTAAGCGTGTTGTTACCATGGAAGCGTGGATAGCTTCTACTAGATCCGGTGGTTGGCCGCAGCGACAATAATATTTAGGAAATAGCTTTTACTGTGCATGTTTTGTTACAGCGAATGGATATTAAACTAGTATATGCTGTTAGTGAAATAATATATATATAGTGTGTGTGTATATATATATAGCTATATTACGTGCAGTGTGTGTATTTGACCAATAACACCCGCACGGAGCCGCGGTGGTTTGGCGCTGCTAATGCGCGCGAGTTTTCAAAGTGGGGAAGTCTTTAAAGTGAGCACTCAACAGGCAGCTAGCCGGATGCTGCTACGGTTAGCTCTGTAAAGTTACCTCACTGAGGTTTAACAGCACTGCTCAGCCACAGGACGCGCACAAGCTGTTATTGTCTAACGAATCCACATCTTTGTTTAAACGCGTTGTGTTTCAAAGCATGTCTAGGTTGTTTTTAAGTTGTTGTGGCTGGGCTCGTTGTTGCTAAGGCAAGCTAACAGGAAGCTAGCTGCTCTGTGATGTAAACAGTGATGTGGCTGTTTGCTAATAACGTCACTTAAAGACTGGAATAACACTCACCAACAGAAGCCCCATTTATACTAACAGGTAAGATAACGTTGTGTGTTTGTTTTGGCTGGTTCATAACTTGGTGTGTAAGCCATGCATGGTCCATAATGTTCATTTGTTTTTATTAAAGAACAAAACATTGTAACTTACACACTTTGCTAATGTATGTAGTGGGTTATTCTATGTTTATAATATAGCTAGATAGTGCAGGGTAACAGCTGTGATACACAACTATTAAAAAAGGAAGCATGGAAATATAGTATATAGTAGAAATATAGTGCAGAAGAGACTGTTGAAAATGAGTATAGTGCATTATTATTTGTCCTGCAGACTGTCCTCCTTTGTCGTCGTCCCTCCCCCCTCATGGATGTATCAGGACTAAAAGAACTGACCAAAGTGACATATCACTAAATTATATACTTCTTAAACATTGATGGATAAGACATGTAAAAAATGTTACACGTTAAAGCAGGGCAGCCATACTCACAAATCGGTGCTATTAAAAACAAATGGCTGTAAACAGCATTTTTCTGCATTGCTCTTGCTCATGTCTTGTTAAAAGTGCAATTCATATTATTGACAATACATTTGCAGATAGCCTATGCACATGAAATCACAATATTATGGGTAAAAGAAAATATATAACTAACATTTTGTGTGTAAGCCATGCATGGTCCATAATATTCATTTGTTTTATTAAAGAACAAAACATTGTAACTTGCACACTTTGCTAATGTTTTTTAATAGTCGTGTATCACAGCTGTTACCCTGCACTATATTCATTTTTAACAGACTCTTCTGCACTACATTCACTTTTTTAATAGTCCTGTATCACAGTTGTTACCCTGCAATATATGTTTTCTTCATCTCCTTGTATTTTTATATCTGGTATATTTTTTTTGTACTTTATACTTTGCACTACTAACTTTTTTATTGCCTTTTTACTAACATGTTTTGCACTATGGAACTGTGATGCTGGAAACTTGAATTTCCCTTGGGATCAATAAAGTTACTATCTATCTATCTATTTATTTATCTATTTATCTATCTATCTATCTATCTATCTATCTATCTATCTATCATAGGTCTTGTTAAAAGTGCAATTCATATTGCCATTTGACGATACAATTTGCAGATAGCCACATGAAATCACAATATTATGGGTACATTTTTGTGTGTAAACCATGCATGGTCCATAATGTTAATTTTTTTATCAAAGAACAAAACATTGTAACTTGCGCACTTTGCTAATGTATATAGTATTTTGAATACGTTGCTAATGTATATAGTATGTTATTGCGCACTTGCTACTCTATATAGTGGGTTATTCTATGTTTATAATTTAGATTTGTTATGCTAGTTATAATAGTCAGGTATATTTATAGTTTATTCCAATATTCTTTATATTTTGTATTCTATGGATATATTTCTTTAGTGTTGACATGTAAGTTTTATGTACGGTTCCCGTACATTGCTTGATTAACCTGCTACTGTAACACAGTCATTTCCCAATTTGGGATCAATAAAGTACATCCATCTATCTATCTATCTATCTATCTATCTATCTATCTATCTATCTATCTATCTATCTATCTATCTATTGTAGGCTACACCACTGTTGTCTTGGAAACAACATCTAGGTCACTATAAGCAATAAAAATCCTGAGGTTTCTGAATCCCATTTTTAACGCCAACATCACACGTAACAAACACTTTTGCTGGTTGTTTGTGTTTTCCCTCTTAAGTTTATTTTTTGTACTTCTTTTTGCAGAGCATCCTACACCAACAGGCTCTGCGTCATGTCTATTGATTTTGACAGTGCTGCTCTTCAAACCCAGCATGATGAAGAAGAATACGACCAGGAGGACTATGCAAGAGAGCAAGAGGTATAAACGCATAGCTACAGCTAGCTAAAGTTGTTGGGATAACGTTTTTGTTACAGTCACGCTTGTGTCTAGTTGTTGGATATTCTTGTGTCACTTGCAAGTATGCTTTTGTTAACGGTAACGTGCTGTGATTTCTTGAGCTCCTGCTGGTTTCTGGATTGTACATATTTTCAAACATCAGTTATCCAACATATCAGATGACAGGAGATATCCATTATTATGAAACAATAACCTGTGGTGTGTGCAGTGCTGTATGTATTACCTGTCTCTACTTCAGTGATAACTATTACAAAATAATTATTATCACCGTTTGCTCACAGATTATGCATATTGGCATGTTGATATATTTTTGAGCATTACATTTGTCAGGTCCTTATTTAGTTCATTTTTTTCTGCTGAAGCATTCGAGGTATGCTCTGTTACACAGCTAGACAGGCATGCTGTGTTATTACTCACGCCTACAATCTGTTGCACCATGAACCTGAGCTATTATTGGCTCAAGGAAAAGGTCTCCTTCCAGGTGTGTCACACAGAAACTAGCTCTGCCCTGTGATTTTTTTCCTACTTTCTTTTTTAGAGAGGTTCAGGTTTAGGTTACCATGTTTCTGTGCTTGGTTCCACTTGTACTTGAGTAACTGAAGCAAGCATGAAGAAACTGAATGAGTTACCAGTGGGCTTTAATACTCAGAAGAATGGGGCTTTGAATTTAATTCTCAAATGGATTTTTTTTCTTTGATATAGCTTATTTAGTATACACAAGTTGGTCAAGTGGAAAATGTTTGCCACCACTAATTGGAATGTTTCTGCTCCAGTTAACCTTGCTATATGTTTTGTCTAAACAATGGAGTTCTTTGGGAGCAAAAAAAACACAGCGATACCGCAGGGAGCCTCTGCCGACAACATGCCAGACACGTTTTGGATGTTTCACACAGAAAGTCTTCTGTACAGAAAGATTAGTCTTGGAGGTTATCATGTGGCTTCACAGCTGAAGCAGAAGTGCCTCTTCAATCTTTGTTAATGTGTAAGCGGGATAACATGGGTCCTTCGGTTGTGGACACAGTGGAGGATTTGAGGACTATTCAACAGTCCTTGTGGGAAGTAAGTCCAGGTGGCGCCGCTTGTTCAAGCCTAGTCAGTCTGTTACTGATGCAGAGGTGGATTTGACTTGTTTTTGTGTCATTAACAGCAAAGATGTTTTGACAGAAGAATACATCGTTTGTCAGTTTTTTGTTTCTCTGTTTGATTGTATGGACCGAGGGAATCATTTTGGTTTATCTTATTTTCAAATCACTTTGGAGAAAAACTCTACAGATGTACCCCCTGACACATTCTGTCTCTCAGGCTGTCAGTGGTTGCTTCTCTGGGCTGTTTTTTTTTTTTTTCTATTTGCATAACTTTATTACTTGGTTGCGGAGCAACCTTGGTGACTCATTTCCATGTGCTGTTTTTCCGCAGCTGCACAAATTGCTCACCGACTTGCCCGATGACATGCTGGACGACAGCAGAGACTCCTCCTCCCCAGAGCAGGAGTACTCTACCTGCAGTAAGAAGAACACTGGAAACAGGTAACACACATATGTTGTAGTGATGGCGAGATGAAGCTTCATGAAGCATTGAATCTCTCCAGCAAATTGATTTGCAAAAGAGTTCAGTTCTCGAAGCTTCATGTGCACACAGAACCACCTGTTGGTCAAAGAGTGAAACAGGCAGATATATTATAGATTATCTCAACAATGTGATCTGTAGGGATGCACCGATCCAACTTTTTCAGTCCAGATACCGATACCTGGGCTTTGGGTATCGCCCGATACAGAGTACCGATCCGACACCAGTGTTTAATTAATAAGCTGTATACCTCACTGTGTGGAAGTGACTGGGATCATTCTTTTATGTGTAAGGCAACGCCAGGCTCGACTTAAACATTGTTTTCTAACTTTGCAAAACAAAATGTAGCAAATAAATACATGTTTATAAATTAACTGAATTGTTATTTGTCATTAAAATAATAAATCATACGCCAGCATCTTGGTAAAACATCTTCGAAATTAACAGGAATTACAATTCAAGTGTACACTTTTTTTATTAATGCATCATCAAATTGGTCAAAAAAACTTAAACTGGAATTAAAATTCCACTATATAATGTGTATAGTATATAAACATAGAATCAAATGGACTAGATCGGCACTGTTGTCATCGATACCCGATCAAGCTATTTGAGTCAGTATCGGCCGGATCGGTATTGGTGCATCCCTTGTGATCTGTGATATAGGCACTGTATTTTGCACCAGTAAAGGTTTGGGAATAATGACAGTCAACAATAAAAAAAGAAATAAAAATCAATTTCCATGTTGGCTAATCCATTTATATCACTATTGTGTCTATTTTCTGGTAAGTAGCATATATAATGATTGTATAACATAACTGTAAAATAAACTATAATTGTTTTGTGAGTAATGAATGAAATGTTGTACAGGTAAATTGTTCCTTTGGTCAGTAATTGTATCATAATAATGGCAGGAGAGGCAAAATTAGTGTTCTAAAACGGGAAAGTGGCAGTGGTTTAACCGGGCAGAGGGCAGTGAATGTGCTTAACTATAGGAAAATGATACAGGGCAGACTTTATTTGTTTTTATTCAAGAACAATAATTTCTCAGCTGTGTTTTGGCTTTGGGCATCATCAATGACATCATTGGTCTAAAACGATACAAACTTCGATACGCGCTTCACAGAAAACTTCCTGATTACTCGACACGCTCCAAAGCCTCTGCAAAGCACGCAACCTCACTAATATATTGCTGCTGACACTAGTAATCTCAGATTTGAAGAACTGTGGGTGTGGTTCAAAACAATCAGACATACCTGGTTGCATTGTAATATAATTATGTTTTTTGCCTTCTCCACTCAGCCCACAGTCCACGTGGACTCAGAAATGGTCAGATCATCCAAGGCCAATTTCTCATGAACAGGTAGGTTGTTATTTTGTTTTCACTGATAGATTTTTGAACTTCTGACCTTCTAAAGAAAAAAAGCATTACTAATACTGTCAATGTCTCTCTGAAGAACTGTGAAGTTGATTATGATCAGCGCTCCCATGATGAGTACGCTTTTGGGGATGGAGCTGTTCAGATCAATGGACATCACCCTCAAAGTCAACCTCCGCCTCGCACCTGGAACCAGGATCATCAGTTCACCCAGGGAGATTATACATACACCAGCATAGGCACGGAAAAATCTACAGAGACCAACGATTTCTCCACAGACGAGTATGAGTCCAAACCATATCCTCAAGGCACTAATAACGCTGTAATGTATAATGGAGACGGAGGACGCAAAGATAACCAAAACTACGGGGATCACAACAACGGCAGGAACCATTTTCAAGTGAGTGGAGATTGGTTTGATTATGTCAGTCAATTATGAGATTATGTTTGGTCTATTTTGTCATCACAGATGTTTTTCCATTAGGGCTCTGTTCTGTTGATTATTTTCTCGAATTGAGGTTGTTTGGTCTATAAAATGTCAGAAAATGGTGAAAATGTCGATCAGTGTTTCCCAAAGCCCAAGATGACGTCCTCAGTGTTACTCAAACCAATTAATCGATTATAAAATAGTTGGCAATAAATTTAATAGATGACAACTAGTCCACCAGTCGTGTGCATGTTGTACAATTTTATTGTGTATTTGAAAAAGAGACTAGTTTACTGGTGCAACTTTGACTTGGTTTATTCTTGAGTTATTGAACACATTAATGTTTGTATTCCAAACATGCTGTTTCTTGTGTTTTTTAATTTAAAGTCTGGTGCGTTGGACAGAGGAGTGGATCAGCACAAGGCCAGCTACAACCCTCACCATCCTGCCCATCAGCCAAAGATGTTTAACTCACAGGCCGTTCACCAAGAGGGCCAATTCGACCATCTGCAAAGAGAATTCCTCGACTCGACACAACGTGAGTCTTACAGTCTTATTTTAGTTGCTGGATTAATAGCACAGGAGTACAGTGACATGTAATCACAATAATAGTTGAAAAGTGATCCTGTTGCCATGAATGTCAACGTATACAAGTGAATAATCTGAGGTATTGTTTTGTTGTCAAAGTGCCATTGAGCAATACACTTTCAAATGACATTGCTGAGAATTGAAATGTCTCCACACAGTTTAAGTAAGGGGTACGTGATTGTTGTGTTGAATATACATGTTGTGCTGTGTTTCAGAAACTGCTGATAGAGAGCAGCTTGCCCAGCTGCAGATTTTAAACAAGGCTCAGCAGAGGCAAATTGAAGACTTGGAGCGAAAACTGGAGGATTCAAGACGCAATATGAGATATATCGAGCATCAGTTTGCAATTGCCAAAGGTGTGTTTCACACAGTTTTTGCTTTCAAAATGAGGGGTGGGAATTGCTTGCAGTACATAGCCCATGTAAAATAATGTGATTATACAGATTTTTTAAAGATTGAAACTCAATGTTGTAAGATGTTGAACTTGGAATGAATAATCCCCTCTCTCTAGGCCACCTTAAAGACGTATGAGGGACTACCTCTTTTAAAGAATAGTTTTTCAATGTCTGACTATTGTCTGACATTTATACTTTCCAAATATGTTTTGTTTTTGTCGATACACAATTAAAATCAAGGTTATCTATCATTCTATTGCATTGATTGAGATTGAAAGACAGAAATAAAAGTGTGTGTGTTCTCACTTACCTGTGTATATATGCCCTCTTGTGGCTGTTAAGAGGGCTTGCACTATCTACAGACACACTGGGTCCTGTGCTGCCCTTAGGTGTCCTTGTTTTCTTACTAAATGTGCTGCTTGTGGGAACATAATCCCATTTTTTTTATCATGAATAGACGAAAAGGATGGCCTAGCAGTAAGCCTAAAGGAATCCAGTCATTTAGTTGAAGAGGCCAAGCAGAGAGAGGTTCAAATGCAAAACAAAGTGAAGGCAATGGAGCAGCAAGTGCAGGTCCTTACTGAGAGAGACCAGGAGGTAAGTTCTGCACCGACACACTCCACTGTTTTCCTCCTTTTCATCCTCTTAATAATGGTTTGAAAGCTAAATACAAGATAGTCTGCAATATATCAGTTTATTAAGGCAGAAATGTATACAGTAGTTTAATTTTGTTTGCAGACCATGAAGAAGCAGAGGGTGGCGGAGGCTGCAGTGGACAGCATGAAGCAGCAGATGTTGGAGCTTTGTCGCTCTGACACCCTGTCCAGAACGCGGCAGCAGCACGACAGAGATCTTGTTGTCATAAAGGAGCAGCATGACGCTGCGCTGTTGACACTACAGCAGAAGCTAGACTCTACTGCTCAGGCTCTGAACGAACAGGTCTGTAGTGTTACTGTCACAGGAGCTATAGTCTAAGCCACCTGCAGACATAGTAAACTCCTGTGTTGTTGTTTTGTTGCTTACAGATTGATGTTGGTCAGAGGTTACGAGAGCAGGTGAAGCAGCTGGAGCGCCAGAGGGAAGAAGAGCAACTGGAGAGAGCCAGAGTTGTAAACACCCTCTCTCAGCGTCTGGAGGAGAGTCAGCAACAATGTGCCAAGCTGCTGCAGACAAGTGAGTGAATGTGGATTTCAACCACCTTTTTGTATTTGATGTACTTGCTGAAAACTCTGTTGAGAAGAAATCCCAGAACATCAGTGAGCAACTTCTATGCATGTGTTTTATTTTTAATTCTCTCAATTCCAAATAATCTTTTCTTCTCTGTTGTGGTTCTGTTTTCTTCAGGTTCAGTGCAGGAAATGAGTCAGATACAAATCAAACTAAAACAATCTCAATCAGCCAAGGCACTAAGTGAAAACATGAACACAGTCTTACAGGTTTGCTCTCAGATTTTTTTGCCCCAGAATGGAACCATTCTCAAAACATTATTACTCTAAAAAGATGTGCTTACTAATTAAACTTTTCATCTTTTATTTTTATCCTAAAGGAGGATCTGGCTGAGTTGAAGGAGCAGATCACGCTGTATGAATCTGCTGTGAAACACGGCGTTATTGCATTAGACCTGAACAGCGACTGGGACAACCAGCTGTCTGAATCCTGTGTGGATTTAGGATTAAAGAAAACTAACAGGAAAAATGGCTTGCTTCACAGGTACACCATGATTATAGAGTAGAGACTTTGTCATCATTACATTGAATCTTTGTGTCTTTCTGTGTCATTTTGTCTTCATGCCATAATTGCTAGTATATACTGTGAAACTTTGTCAACTGGTGATATTTTCACCTCATTATCACCACTAACGTGTCTTACTGTTTGGTCAGTGTTGCTCTGGCTCACCTGTCGGACTCCAAGCTGCCCAAAGATGAAGCTTTGCGGCTGCTGCGAGTGGAGATGCAGCGCTGCCTGGGTAGTCTGAAGGGGAAGCGGCAGAAGATCAGTCAGCTGCAGGAGGAGCTCCAGCTCTGTCAGGCTCAAGTGAACGAGCTGCAGACCCAGTTAGATGAAGCCAAGCTCTGCTCTTCGGTAAGGACTGCTGTCTACATGACCAGACACGAGCTGCATTGCTGAGCAAAGCATTTAAAACTACACTGACTGATAGCTATTATTCAGATTTAGGTAGATTGGCCAATTTGATTTCTTGCTGATACAAACAGAAAAAGGAAAAACATGCAATTGGTTCAGGTAAGATGACAAAACTATTAAACATAAGGATCTATCATGCATGTTCTTACCAAAACTATTCAGTTGTGTTGGCATAAAAAGAAACAGATAATAATAATAATAATAATAATAATGATTTTATTTATAGAGCACTTTTCAAGCCATAAGCACAAAGTGTTTTTCTAGGAAATTCAAAGCATAAACATTAGAATAGGTAAATTATGAAGCATATCCATATACATATGCACATAAATACATACGCACATACACACAGGAAATAACTCTCAATGTCAGCTATTAGGAAAAGCCATTCTATATCACCAAAGCTCTCATAAATGGTATGTTACAAGCATAAAACAATGCATAAATAAATACAAGGTAAGAGATTAAATGGCTCTAATTCAAATAGTGATCATAAAAAAAGCTGCATCTGTCTTCACAGGTCAGAGAGACCAGCCAGATGAAACATCTAGACATAACTGGAGAGTCTCAGAAAGAGTTCATGAGAATACAGGAAGACAAACAACACTTGCAGGAGCAAGTGGAGGTTGGTTATAGTTTCGTCAAATCATCAAATCAATTATATTTTTTGTTTTTAGACTATATCATGAGACTGGTGGTGTTCTATCCAAACTCTAGGTGTTAGAAAAGAAGAATAAGGAGCTGAAACAGAGTGAGGAGAAGGTGAGGTCTGCCAACTTGGAGCTTTGCACCAAGATGAGGCAGATGATCAAGGAACTGGACCAAGAGAAGCAGGAGGCTGCTGTGAGGTGAGGCACGGAGGAGAGAGATAAGATAATGTTTTCTTTACCTTAAATTATCCTAAAGTGCATATTCATGTAAACACGTTTCTGTTTCTTCATGGAGAGCTGAGCGGATTCATCAGCAGTATAGGGACGACGTGGTGGACCGGGTCAGTACCGAGCTCCTGCTGGAACACGACGCTGAGATTGAACAGCTGACTGCGCAGCACCAGCAGCAGGTCCAACAGTTACAGTGAGTCCTCTGCACCTGTCAATACAAATTGTCGTTATCTGGAAACTTTTGCAGCTCATTTACATTTAGTACTTGTTACTTCTTAACAGGACCCAGCTGTCTGAGGCCAACGATAAGATGTTGGCCGTGCAAGAGTGTTACATATCTGTCTGCCAGGAGAAGGACATGCTTGAGAAGGAGGAGGCTTTGATCAGAGTCAATGAGGTATACAAGACAAGATCCTTAAATATGTTTACAATATCAGAAGCAGTGGGACATGGTTCTTATGCTCATCAAACCATCGGAATGGAGAAATGAACAGATTTCAAAAGATCAAGATACACTATTGTAGGGTATTGTTTTGTGTTGATTAATATTAGTACTAATCAGTACTATATACTTTAGTTTGTATGTGTTGACTCAGCTGGGATGCGAAGCTTTTACTATTCATATTTGACAATTTGTTTACTGTGTTGCTTGCTACACGCTGTGTTTCACAAATCTGTTTCCCCTAGCTGAAGTTGCCTGTATCCAACATAGATTACCTGTGGACTGAGACTGATTTATGATTTGGTTCTCTTTACCAGCAAAAGATGAGTGAAGCTGTGGAGAAGCTGAGGGCTGAGCTTGAGGCTCAGCATCAGGCCTCAATAAACCAGCTCAAAGCTCTCTGGTCCAAAGAAAAGGAGACTGAGATCCAGCAGCAGGTGGACTCTCATGTAGCCTTAGCCAAGGCTGCTTGGAAGAAGGAACTACAAAATGTAGGCTCTCCTGTTATAACTGTCCAGCTCCCTCAAGTCCCTAATGGTGATTTTACATCAGACCTGAATGTTTGTACTGCTTCTGTGCAGATGGAGAAGACCTGGGTCCAGAGGCTGGAGGAGGCCAGGGGAGAGAAACACAAAGAGACTGCTGAGGCAACCTGTCAGGCAGATGAGGTTGAGGCCAGCAGTGTGACGATTACTGTTGAGGAGCTGGACTCCAGACTCAGTGTTCAGAAACAGCAGCTGCAACTGGACGCCGACAAAGTCAAACGCAAAGCTGTGGAGGAAGCCAGGAAAAAAGCCCAGAGAGAGCTACACAAGAAACACCTGGAAGACATGGCCAAACAGGTCAGTGTGTTTTTTACTTTTTTATAATACTTGTGCAAGTTAGCCAAACATGCTTTACTGTACATTTTGTATGAGTGGCACCATTTGTAATCAATCCAGTGCCACTAGATTTGCTAACGCTGGGATATTCACACACCGTTTAGATTTTTTTTTCTCCTTCACTTTTTCGATTTCCCAGCTACAGTACGTGATGATTTACATGACACATCCTTCCATTATTTGAAATAAGCAAATGAAGTAGGGTTGAGGTTTGAGGTTTTCACAGTACAATAACCATCTCAGAAAATATCGCGGTTTCACTGTATCACGGTATTACACTATTATTTGTATTATTGTGATTGTTGTTGTTGTTGTTGTTGTTATTGTTGTTATTATTATCAGTTACAATGACTCTTAAAGGAATGAGAACAGAATAATAAGAAACAGAATTATAAACCTGATTAAAAAAAGTGTATAACTATAATATGTTATATAACTGAAGCATGTTGGTTTACATTTTAGCAGCACTATAGCCTGTAATTAACTACTTGTGAGCTTTTAAAATAATGTCCTGTGATTATTAACAATCAACATACACTGTTGGTCTGTATCTTTACTTCACACACTCACTTATGTCAGGTACCATAGAATACCGTAGATCAAATGTACACGGTATGATAACCGTGAACTTTCATACGATGGTATACCTTCATACCGGTATACCAGAAACCGGTTTTCTCCAGCATACCATGCTCTGTTCCCCTAACATTTTTGGCTATCTTACTTTCATCAGTGGTTGACAAATTTAGTAATGGACATAAATGTGTTGGTGTTTCAGGTTGAAGGTGCAGTAACCAGGGCCTACAATCGCTGGATTGAGGATTTGACTTCATTACCAGAATACCAAACCTCACTCCAAAAAGAGAGGGAGAAATGGGAAGAACTACAAGAAAAACGGGTATGACAGGGTTTTATCTTTGTGAATTAAAAAGTGTCACTGCTGTCAACTGAGTTGTCTTTTCTCATAATGTATAAATTTAAATGTGTTGGGTATCTCAGGCCTTAATGGAGGCTGAGGAGCAGTGGCATAAGAAGCACAAGAACCAGCTGGAGGAGCAGAGCTCTGGATCGCAGAAGGTGGAGGAGCTCCAAGAGGAGGTGGCAGCTCTCCAGAGTCAGCTGGACCAAGGGGGGAGCGAGCAAGCTGCCCTGCTGAAGGCTGAGCTAGCCGGAGCGAGAGCAGCCTGGAACCGAGACAAACAACAGGAGATCTCTGTCATCCAGGTCCGCAGTGAACAGGTGTACCAAAGCAAGCTGCAAGAGCAGCGCAAAAAGCTGGAGCAGGCTTTGCAGCAGGCCAGAGAGGACACCGATCTCCATAAGAAGGAGCTGCTCCTGCAGATGGAGGCCAAGCTACAGCAGAGTCTGAGGGCTCAAGAGGAGAAGTGGAGATGTCACCTTGCAGAGAAGGAGCAGGCTCAGAGAAAGCAGATGAGAGATGAATTACAAGCAGAGCTTCAAACTGGTCTGGCAGAGGTCCAGGCACAACTTCTCAGGGATCCCAAAACAGATCAGCAGGGCACTGAAGACACCAGGAGGACCAGTGGAGCCACAGCAGAGGGCACAATAACACACATCATCCATGTATCCTGCAAAGACATAGTCAGCAGGGCAGTATCTCAAGCCAAGAAGGAATGGAAGAAAGTGAGTTTTTATTATCTGTTGTGTAGAGATGAAATAAGTGATTTGATCTGTTAATGATTTAGGAGGACTGGCTCTGCTCAATGATTACAATATTGAGTCTGCAGAGGGCAGAGGTTGTTGTAACACAAGAAGTACTCAAAGCAAAATAAATGTGTGTAGTTTGCACAGCCAACCCGAGTTGGGTACAGTTGCAGGACAAGTCAACAAAGGAAAAGGACATTCTGTCCCCACACTGAGATGTGAAAGTTCCCTAGTATTTACTAATGTAATGTTTCAACCTGCAAGGTCTTCGTCACGTCTTTTTTACTTGCAGGTCAAAACATTGTATTAATACAAACTTTGAGAACTTTTTAGTGTGTGAACATCCTGTCCTTTTCCATTTGTCACAAGTACTGTCATGTTTAAATGCTGTAGCATTTGTCTGAATGTACCGTTTTTATTCTGTTGCGTGTTTTATGTGGTATAATGTACTTTATTTGTGCCCTTGGGGAAATTCATTTTCATTCTGTTGTTATTTTCCTTGATTTACACACATGCATCAAATGTGGAGAGATGTCAGAATGATGGGCAGTCCGAGCAGTTAAGGGTTCGGTGCCTTGCTCTAGGTTGCCAAGCCATGTCCCTTACCCTTGTTTTTCCCTTTATGGTTTTATTTATGCCCCCACAGATAAGTGAGGAGAGACTGAGCCTTGTGTTAAAAGAAACACAGGAGCAGCATGAGAGAGAAATCAACAAAAAGCAAAGTATGTAATGCACTCTCATTGTCCCTTCACTAAGCAGGGCATTGTGAAAACGTTCGATTGAAATCCTTATGAAGTGCAATATTAATCATTTTGATTAGACTATAGTGGAGTGCCCATCAAGAAGTTTACATGACCGTATTGTTTACCATTTCCAGGCTCTTTGTCCCAGAGGAAGGAGCAGGCTGAGACCTTAGGTAAGCTGCAGAAGAAGAACCAGGAGCTCCAGAGACACTTGGAGAAAGCCTGTCGTCAACTCCAGCACAGCGTACGAGAGCACAAAACTGCCATGAAGCATCAGAAAGGTATTAAATGTGTTTAAAAAGTTTCTTTAAATGTCATTTAAATAGATTTACTCAACATAAATTGTATCTGTGTATTGTAGATGAGCACGAAAGCAGCTTACAAAAGGCAGAAGAGGGACATCTGCAGCAGCTAGAGGAGGTGAAGAGAGCGTCCTCAGGGTTTGTGCAGTTTTTTATAATTTTTTATCTTCAGTTCAGGTCCAATGAAATATTGGTTCATTGGCTGCTTATTGCTGCTTTGTTTATTGTTACATACCACGTTAGACCAAAGTGAAACAAATGTGTATTTTTATATAAATGCCCTCCCTTCTGTCTTCCTTTCAAGTGTCAAAGATTTTGCTTAATCAACTTGCATTTCGGGGCATATTTAGATATTCTGTCCAATAAAATCTTAAAGATTTTTGGGACTTCTCCTATTATATTAAATGTGCCAGCCTACGGTCCTCATTATGATGACTAGCTCGAGTAGAACTTTTACTTTCAGTAATATTCAAATCAAGTCCTTCTAGATATAATGTCCAGCCCCAACATCCTGATCCATTCAGAAACCATATCAAAAAAGCTTTTGATGGACGTCCAGCGGGCGGTGCTTGGTTTTGGCCCGACTGTTTTCAACATGGCGGTGGGGTCGCAAACTTTGTCATTTTACAAGTCTCTTCAATATACAAAATATTTATATGGTTAATTCTGGACTATTCATAGAAGAGGAAAGCTTAATGTTTTAAAATTGAAAAAGAAATTCCTTAATCTACATTGTTTTAGTTTTGGTTGCAAAACAAAGTAGTTACTTTAAAATAGCTGAAAATACACCAAAGTTCGCTGAGCTCTCACTGTTATGAGTTACAGTGCTCTGAAAAACTACTATCTGATCGACTGTACATTACTTTCAGACTTGTTATTCAGATTTATTATTTAATATTTATCAAATCTGACTTCAGTAGATAATAGTAAAGTTCTGCTAAGCATTCAGTGAAACTAGAAATAATACTTCTTCAAGAAGCTTTTATTTGATATATGGATTTCCTCATTTATTTTAAGCTCCAAGATGAGCATGGTGGTAGTAGCATTCATAGTAATGAACAGTTCATTAATTTCAATAAAATGATGGCAACAACTGAATTGTTCTTGCTTACAGGAGTTCTGATCACCAACAAAATGTTCAGCAAAGCCTCGAGGAGATGAAGCAGCAATACCTGACGACTGTAGAAAAGATCAGAGGTTTGTAATGGTGCTGATTTTTGATAGAACTGTGTAGATTCAAAGTATTCTGGGACACCATAATTCAATGTTACACCCCCCTGGAGGGGTTGAGGAAGGAGACGGTGTAGACAAAACTTGACACTATGATGTCCCGTATTATATTTTGGATTTGTTATGTCGTCACTTTGTGAATCTGATGCAGGTTTGCAAGTCATTTTCTCGTACATGTACCTAGTGAAAAGCGCAGATCAAAATTGTGTTTTTAATGGCAGGAGACATGCTGCGTTACCTCCAGGAGAGTCGGGAGCGAGCAGCAGAGATGATCCACAGGGAGGTGCAGAGGGAGAGGCAGGACACTGCCAGAAAGATGCGGCGCTATTATCTGACCTGTCTGCAGGAGTTACTGGAGGACGGAGGAAAGACTACAGGGCAAGAGGCCATAATTGTCCTAAACTTGTTGGCTTGCTTCATCATGGCTCCTCAGGCTAATTGTATTGATCTTCCTGTCTTCTGCAGGGCTGAAAAGAAAATAATGAACGCTGCAAGCAAGCTGGCAGCCATGGCTAAAGTGCTGGAGACGCCTTTCAAAAGTAAATCTGGAAAGAACTACGGTTTACAAAGTGAGTCCTGTTGTGCAGCTCTGCTTTACTGTAGATGTTTCTTTATTTGTTTCAGAATATCAATGTGGTGGGAATCTGTGTTTTGTTTTGACAGGTTGTTTGACGGCTGTGACCACAGCTGACTGCGTTCCAGGTAGAAACGCAGGTTTCAGTAAGAACCCGTCAACACTAACTGAGCTCCCTGACGTCATGCCGGAGGAGAGATCCCACAGGGAAAAGACCTCCACTGATTCAGAGCGGAAACAAACCGCTGCAGAGAGGACTAAACCTTTGAGTCACCAGGACATTTTTGCATCTGGGAAGGAAGAGGCCTCTGTAGATGCAGGGCCGGAACCTCAAACTGTTGCTCTCACACACCTCCGCTCTTACAAACCTCAACAGATGGCTTCTCCATCCCAGGTGGATTTTGACAATGGGTCTAGGAGGAGTAGAAGCAGGGAGCTGTACCTCCAGGGAGTTGATTCCAGCAAAGCAGACAGCCACCCCGACTCTGATCGACAGAGTAAACCTTTCCTCATCCAGGAGGTTCCTATCAGAGATGAGAAACGGACCGACTGGAGCATGACCAGTAGTGACTCAGACACAGGCTTCCAGGTTTCCACACTCTCTTACTCTGGGAGACAAGTCGAGCCAGTGAAGCCCTTTTCTATCTCTGCTGTGTCAGCCAGGGACTCAGGAGAGTTTGGCGGTCTCACCCCAGATGCTTCTGACCTGACTGTCTATAATGAAATTGCCAAAAAGACACCTAACACACAGCCCTTGAACTTTCACCTCGCAAAGATAAAAACCCACAGAGAGCCCACCCCTGGCTCTGAGGGAGAGAAGCAGCATGGAGTTTGTTCCAGGCCTCTGTTCTCTGAGTTGAGACAACGCCAGCAGGACAGCGGCTTCGACAGTCCATTCTACCAACAAAAATGACAAAGTGGAGGGCAGGTATGAAGTGAAGTAGGGAGACGAGCTTGAAACTGACTTGACAATTTCAGTAAGCTTACCAAATAGTGCCTTTTTAATTCAGTGTATAAAGTTTACATGATGTAGAACCTTTGCCTTGATAGCTGCTTGCAGTGTCTTTGTGTGTATGTGTGTTACATAAACTTTGTTAAAGGATAGTTTGACATATTGGGAAATGCACTTATTTGATTTATTGCTGAGAGTTAGATGAGAAGATTGATACCACTGTCATGTTGCCAAGTGAGAAGCTACAACCAGCAGCCGGTTAGCTTAGCATAAAAACTGGAAATGGGGAAACAGCCAGCCTGGCTCTGTCCAAAGATAAGTTTCAGTCTTTTTGCTAAGCTAACCGGCTGCTGGTGGTAGCTTCATATTTACTATACAAACATGAGTGGTAGCAATCTTCATCATTTAACTCCTGAACAAGAAAGCGAGTAAGCGGATTTCCCCAAAATATCAAACTATTGCTTTAATTCGTAGTTTTTCCCAGTGTGAAAGAAGCACTGGTTACATTGTCTAGATGTGTTTTGAGGTTATTTCTTTTGGCCTCTTATACATAACGTTTCAACATTTCAGTCTAGCTTTAAAAATGCAGCTGCAGGTTTTGTTTCTAAATATACAACAAGGGTTTACTTATGAAGTAATAAATAAGTAAACAAATGTGTGCTTGCTTAGAAGTGATTCTTATATCACAGGGTAAGTGCACTTGTAAGAAAATGTTTATGGGTCAACAGCCACAGCTCTGCCCACACGGTAATATTTAACTTGTGATACCTCGAGTGACCTATACTGGCAGGTCACAGTACCCTGTAAGCCTACTGAACCTACCACTGCGTATCAGGTGCAGGTTTATACAAAGTTCATGTCCCCCTGTACTGTTTTCTTTCTCAGTCGGTGTGTTTGTGTTTTTTTATATTTTAAAATATTTTATATCACGTTAATGATATATACTGTGCATAGATCATACGTGTTTTTTATATATTGACTTAATTCGTTTTAATAAATTGTATCATTTTATTGCAAATTTAGAGGGAATAGTTCATTTGTCACGGAATTAAGAGGGTATAATGAATTTTTCATGAGTGGAACCTCTTCAGAAAATCCTGTTAAGTATTTAATATATTACTTTTGGTAATCTCTAATGACATAAAGTAAATACAGTCCTACTACAATTTAATATAAACCAAACCATTTTTCATTTTCTGACATTTTTATAGGCTAATCAATTATGAAAATAATAAAATGGATATAACTGTTAGTTGCAACTGTCCTCTCAGCATCTCGTTCTTAATGGTTAAATGCTGTAAATCACCGATTTGGATACAAATCAATATATTCAGCTGGTGTAGTAAAACTGAGCATACATTTCTGCTCCGACCTTATTTCCCCCCAGCAGTGTAGCCTAAAACTCAACATCTAGTCCCACGCGCTGGTGATTGAAGTTCCTCCACAGGTAAACATGTTTACCTGGAAACGTTCAAATCGGAGAGTTTTATGGAGCAACTGAAGGGAATTTTGGTCTGATGAATTACATCGGCAAGATCAGAGCTGTTGGCCGAGACACCTTCCTCAAGGTAAAAGTCCATATTTCATTCCACATGAATAGCTGTCAATGAATAAGCAATGTTTTAACTTTTGTTTTTGTAATCTAGACAAGATTACACAACACAACAGGTTAAACAATAGGTGGCCCTTCACTTTTAAACGTTTCAGTCTAGCTTTAAAAAATGCAGCAGCAGGTCTTGTTTCTAACTATAAAACAAGGGTTTACCTATTAAGTAATAAAGTAAACGGGTTTACTTATTTCAACAATGGTGCATTGACTAAGAGAAGTAGATACAGACGTAGGCAAAGTTGTTGGTAACGTTCCGTTAAAGAGAGAAAAACCCACAATGGTCACTGAAATAACTTGAAACTGACAAAAGTAATAATAAATAAAAATTTACTGAAAATGAACTAATGAAAATCAGATATTGTTTTTGAATTGTGGTTCAACAGAATCATTTTAAAAAACAAACTAATGAAACTGGCCAGGACAAAAATGATGGTACCCCTAGAAAAGATGTAAAATAATGTGACCATAGGGACATATTAAACTAAGGTGTGTCCTGTAATTAGCATCACAGGTATCTTCAAACTTGTAATCAGTCAGTCTGCCTATTTAAAGGGTGAAAAGTAGTCACTGTGCTGTTTGGTGTCATGGTGTGTACCACACTGAACATGGACCACAGAAAGCTAAGGAGAGAGTTGTCTCAGGAGATCAGAAAGAACATTATAGACCTTCATGTTAAAGGTAAAGGCTATAAGACCATCTCCAAGCAGCTTGATGTTCCTGTGACTACAGCTGCACATATTATTCAGAAGTTTAAGGTCCATGGGACTGTAGCCAACCTCCCTGGACGTGGCCGCAAGGGGAAAATTGATGACATATTGAAGAGACGGATAATACGAATGGTAACCAAAGAGCCCAGAACAACTTCCAAAGAGATTAGAGGTGAACTCCAAGGTCAAGGTACATCAGTGTCAGATCGCACCATACGTCGCTGTTTGAGCCAAAGTGGACTTAATGGAAGACGACCCAGGAGGACACCAAATCATAAAAAAGCGAGACTGGAATTTTCCAAAATGCATATTGACAAGCCACAAAGCTTCTGGGAGAATGTCCTTTGGACAGATGAGACAAAACTGGAGCTTTTTGGCAAGTCACATCAGCTCTATGTTCACAGACGAAGAGATGAAGCATCCAAAGAAAAGAACACTGTACCTAATGTGAAACATGGAGGAGGCTCGGTTATGTTATGGGGCTGCTTTGTTGCATCTGGCACAGGGTGTCTTGAATCTGTGAAGGGTGCAATGAAATCTCAAGACTATCAAGGCATTCTGGAGCGAAATGTGCTGCCCAGTGTCAGAAAGCTTGGTCTCAGTTGCAGGTCATGGGTCCTCAAACAGGATAATGACCCAAAACACAGCTAAAAACACCCAAGAATGGCTAAGAACAAAACATTGGACTATTCTGAAGTGGCCTTCTATGAGCCCTGATCTAAATCCTATTGAACATCTGTGGAAGGAGCTGAAACATGCAGTCTGGAGAAGGCACCCTTCAAACCTGAGACAGCTGGAGCAGTTTGCTCACGAGGAGTGGGTCAACATACCTGTCAACAGGTGCAGAAGTCTCATTGAGAGTTACAGAAATCACTTGATTGCAGTGATTGCCTCAAAAGGTTGTGCAACAAAATATTAAGTTAATGTTACCATCATTTTTGTCTAGGCCAGTTTCATTAGTTTGTTTTTTTAAATGATTCTGCTGAACCATAATTCAAAAACAATATCTGATTTTCATTAGTTAATTTTCAGTGAATTTTTATTTATTATTACTTTTGTCAGTTTCAAGTTATTTCAGTGACCATTGTGGGTTTTTCTCTCTTTAACGGAACGTTACCAACAACTTTGCCTACGTCTGTAAGTCGTTGAAGGTGAGTTAATATAGAGATATTTCACTTTGAACAAACAACAAATGAATAGTCAGTCCAAGAGTGTTCAGGTGTTTCTTCTGCAACTGTGTGCTTGCATAGAAGTGATTCTGATATCACAGATAAGTGCACTTGTTTATGGGTCAAAAGCCATAGCTCTGCCCACGCTGTAATATTTAACTTGTGATACCTTAAGTGACCTATACTGGCAGCTTCCAGTAGCCTGCCCTTTAGGCTTATCAGGTGCAAGTTTATACAATGTTGTGTTTTCTCTCTGTCAGATTTCTGTTTTTTTTTATATTTTAAAATATTTTATATCATGTTAATGAGATATGCTGTGCATAGATTTGAAATGTTTTAATATTTGGATTTAATTCGTTTTAACAAATATAATTTTATAGCAAATTAAGAGGGAATTATTAATTTGCCATGAGAGTGGAGCCTCTTCAGCATTAACATTATTTTTATTAATATTTAATTTTATCTGAGATTACTTTTGGTAATATCTATGACGTATGGTAATTTTTCATATGGTATTTTTTATCCTACAATCCTATTTTTTTTATTTATAGGTCTATGACTGTACACCATAGTTTAGAGACCCAACAGGATCCACCAAGCGCGCTGTGGCCAGGAAAAACTCCCCGATTACTGGGAAGAAACCTGGAGCAGAACCGGGCGGAGGGCGGGCGGCCATCTGCCGAGACCGGCTAGAGGGATATAGATAGAGAGAGAGAGCGAGAGAATAGCCTAGTAGTTGTAATAGCTAATACAAGTAGGACTGATAACACAAAACCCTCATTAGCATTGGTAGTCCCTCGTACAGACGTAGTTAGTTAATGATGGTGGAAGTTGGTGTCAAGCAGGCACCGGATGTGGTAGCAGATGCAGCCACAATACCGGAGACTTCCAGATCCAGGTGAAACCCCGCTCCAAGTGTACCCCTGCTCCAGGTATAACCTCGCTCCAGGTGTGACCCCGCTCCAGGTATGACCTCGCTCCAGGTGTGACCCCGCTCCACGGTTACCTGCAAGACAAGGAGGCACAAGGACTCCCGGGAAGGAATGAAGTTAGTAACAATGAGTGGGACATGAGTATATACAGAAGGAGAGAGGAGCTCAGTGTGTCATAGGAAGTCCCCCGGCAGTCTAGGCCTATAGCAGCTTAACTATAAGCGTTATCAAAGAGGAAAGTCTTTAGCCTTCTCTTACATGTAGAGACGGTGCCATCTAGAGTAACTATATCATTAGATAATTTGTTTCGGAGGCGCTCATGGCCAAGTACAATAACTTCAGTTTTGTCTGAGTTTAACATCAGGAAATTGCAGGTCATCCAGGTTTTTATGTCCTTAAGGCATGCTTGAAGTTTAGTTAACTGGTTTGTTTCGTCTGGCTTGATCGATAGATATAATTGGGTATCATCTGCGTAACAATGAAAGTTTATGGAGTGTTTTCTAATAACATTGCCTAAGGGAAGCATGTATAAGGTAAATAGAATTGGTCCAAGTACAGAACCCTGTGGAACTCCGTGACTAACTTTGGCGTGCATGGAGGACTCATCGTTAAAATGTACAAACTGAGATCGATCTGATAAATAGCACTTAAACCAACTTAGTGCAGTTCCTTTAGTGCCAATTAAATGTTCCAGTCTTTGTAATAGGATGTGATGGTGAATGGTGTCGAAAGCAGCACTGAGATCTAGCAAGACAAGTACAGAGACAAGTCCTTTGTCCGATGCCATTAGAAGGTCATTTGTAATTTTCACTAGTGCTGTCTCTGTGCTATGGTGCACTCTAAATCCTGACTGATAATCCTCGAATAAATGATTGTTCTGTAGAAAGTCACACAGCTGACTGGCAACTGCTTTCTCGAGGATTTTGGAGGTAAAGGGAAGGTTAGATATAGGTCTATAGTTGGCTAGGACCTCTGGATCGAGAGTGGACTTTTTAAGAAGAGGTTTAATTACAGCTACTTTAAAGGACTGTAGTACATAGCCTGTTAGTAAAGACACATTGAGGTAAAACGTCTTTAAGCTGTCTAGTTGGGATGGGGTCTAGAAGACAGGTAGATGATTTAGATGAAGAGATCAGTGAAGTCAGTTTGTGGAGGTCGATGGGAGAAAAGCTGTCTAAATATATATCAGGTTGTACAGCTGTTTCTAAGGTTCCTAAGTTTGAGGATAAATCGGTACCAGTTGAAGGTAGGTGGTGATTAATCAGTAATGAAAATAATACAAATCAACATCTCCTTTTTAATGGTAAATATGCTGTATATCACTGATTAAAGGGACTATTTGTAACTTTCAGAAATGCTTCTTAACAGCGACACCTGTGGCCGTTAAGTCAACGAAAGTCAGCGTCGGGCTTGCGCTTGCTCGCTCTAAATATACCTGAACGAGCATCGCTCAGAACAGTGAGGCGACACACGTCAGCTAAAACCACAATATCACTCTATATTTCAGCTGCTTGGCAGTAATGTTAGCTGACCAGACGAAGGTCTCTCCATGAACATGATTTAGATCTGATCTTAGTGTTGGCTTTTACTGTCTCAGCGCAGGCTGATGCAGCGGGGCTCTGCAGCTTGTCTCTCTGCTCTCTCCTCCCGCAGCCGGAGAGAGCAGGGAGACACCGACCCCCACATCGGTAACGAGACGATAACGTTACTAGCTGAGGAGCTCCGTCACTTCACAAGACACGGGAAACCTCTGTTGGTCTGAAGGAGCTGCAGCATTTTTTTTCTGCACAAACGTCCACTGTACATTCACTAGATATTCTCAGAGCTAAACTAACTCTTCTGCAGTGAGGAGTGAGCGCGCGTTCACGTCTAGAGGTGGAGCGAGCTGAGAACGCGCGCGCTCTCTGAGCGAAGGCAGGCAGGCAGAGTTGGAGAGGCAGCGGCCACACGCGAACGCGCATATGTGAGCGCGCATGTGTGGCGACCCGCTACATTTATACGCTTAAAAAGTTACAAATAGTCCCTTTAAGCTACACATCATTTGTTTATTCAGTTAGTTTATAACTAGTGTAGTAAAACTCAGTTTGATAACATGATCTAACCCTTGATATGAGACCTGTGCGCCTCCTCCAGATGTTTATGTTCCAACCCTTGATATGAGACCTGTGCTCCTCCTCCAGATGTTTATGTTCCAACCCTTGATATGAGACCTGTGCTCCTCCTCCAGATGTTTATGTTCCAACCCTTGATATGAGACCTGTGCTCCTCCTCCAGATATTCACACCTCATTTTCCCCCAGTACGAGCTGCTCATTAAAGTTTCTCCTCAGGTAAACATGATTGCCTGGATAGTGTTTGCTGCTGTGATTTTTCTCGTACTTTTATACCGCCATGCGCACTTTTTCCAGGATGTCCAACACGTACGGTTAAAATTTGATATAAAGCGTCGTGTCGCAAAATACATGCAGACTAATTACTCCATCCTGGACCGGTTTGTAGACGTGGTGAAGCTGCAGCCTCACAAGCCCTTCATCCTCTTTAAAGAGGAGACTTTCACCTACCAGGACGCGGATGAGCTCAGTAACAAAGCAGCACGAGTTTTCCTGCAGACTGGACTTGTTAAAGAAGGAGACACGGTCGCTCTGTTCCTCAGAAACGAGCCGATGTTTGTGTGGCTGTGGTTTGGTTTGATGAAGATCGGATGTTCTGCTGCTTTACTCAACTACAACATCAGATCCAAGTCTCTGTTACACTGCTTCAACTGCAGCGGAGCCAAGACTCTGGTCGCAGCTGAAGGTGAGGTCTGCATGTACACTGTTAAGAATTTCCCAGTAAAATAACAGTAAAGAACAGGCAGCAGGGTTGCCTTTATGTTACTGTAAAATTAACATTATTATACTGTCGCTGAAATTTACAGCTTTGTACTGTTAATGAAAAATACTGTTTGAACTGTTTTTTTGTTTTTTTAAAAATTAATTTCACAGTATTTTACAGTTAATTTACTGTTTAAAGATACATTATATAGTTTTTTATAGTATTTTACATACATTTTAATAAACATTATTTTTTGCCTAGATGAATAGACTTAGCAGGTTACAGACATAGGAATAGTCACACTAAATACAATTAACGGCACTTGTTAGGAAAAAGGCTATAATAGACTTGTTGACTCTTTTCCCAAAATGTCTGTCTATAGCTGGCTACAAGCACAGAATGCAAACCAGAACAACATGTGAGCGAAGAACAATAAAGCTAATTCACTGATTTTACAATCATGTACAATATACAAGCCTCACATGTGCAGATCAGGTCCCAGAATTAAAAAAATACTGCATGAAACTGTTACTGATGATACTTTAGACAGTTGATCAGCAGTAAAGTGCTGTTTTTTAAGAATGCATTATAGTTCAGTTAAAAAACGGCCTATGAGCGTAATTTAACAGGTTTTCTTTTGTATTAACAGTAAAGCACTGTTTTTAGCAATAACAGGTTAATACTGTTGAAATCCTGCTGTAAATTAACAGCAATGGTTTACAGTGTACAAATACTCAGTTACAAGTAACAGTCCTGGATTGTAAATGTTAACAAAGAACAAATTGTACTTTTGTCAAAATATTCAGCAGTGGAATGTCATTAACTACATTTAGACTACTTACGTACAACTTTGAGTAGGTTTACACATCTACTCCAATGCAGTTCAGATTGTAGAAACATAAGGTATCAAAAAACATTCATCAGCATTGAAAACATCTACAGCCAGATGTGCTTGCTTCCAAATCTTTTAGAAGCACTTTGAGTGATACATCAACAATTTATCTTCAGTGCATTTCACTGATAATACTTGTGTACATTCAGTACAGTAACATTTGTATTCAAGACTTGTAATTGGAGTATTTTTACATTGTTGTATTGGTACTTTAGCTGCACTTACTTTCCCACCACTGGTGTAATACGCTGCCTCATCAGATCCAAGTCTCTGTTACACTGCTTCAACTGCAGCGGAGCCAAGGCTCTGGTCGCAGCTGAAGGTGAGGTCTGCAAATATATATTGAGGCCACAATTTACTAATTTGCGGGCACACAGTTGTAATTCTTGGCCTCAATTTAATTAAAACGTTATCCCGTTTTAGTTAGTGTGCACGAGATAAGTGTATATACAGTATATAGACAGTGGCGGCCGGCCAATAGAGGGTGCTAGGGCGCCGCCCTCCCTGAGTCACATACAAAAAACATATATATATATTTTTTTTAATACTTTATTTTTTCCCTTTTTTCAAGGCTGTTTTCATATATGCAATCCACTGTTTGTAATTACAACAGTCTATAAACCAACTTTTAAGTAGAGGAGCTTACAGACAAACCCATCAAGTACACTATAGAGAAAACAACCTCAACATGCAAAACCAAAAAAAAACAAGAAAAAAAGT
Source organism: Sebastes fasciatus (assembly GCF_043250625.1). Taxonomy (NCBI): domain Eukaryota; kingdom Metazoa; phylum Chordata; class Actinopteri; order Perciformes; family Sebastidae; genus Sebastes; species Sebastes fasciatus. Next base: position 18,728,001 of record NC_133798.1, on the reverse strand, counting down.
AACAATAATAATAATGACAAAAAGAAAGAGTAGAGTTAAAAAAACAACAATAAAGCAAACAAAAAAAACAAAACACACAACAAAAAAACCCAAAAACATTACTACTACTACTAATAATAATAAAACAAATTATACAAATTGTCAATATTTGTGTTTTAAATATGGAATGCACCCAGTAATATGTGTAATTTGATTGTAATGTATAATTTGATTGTAATGTGATTATATTTTGTATTAATAATCTGAATCTGTAAAGTAACTAAAGTTGTCAGATAAATGTAGTGGAGTAAAAAGTCTAATATTTCCCTCAGATGTAGTGGAGTATAGAAGTATAACGTAGCAGAACATGGAAATACTCAAGTAAAGTAGAAATACCTCAAAATTGTATTTAAGTACTTCCACCACTGAGTACATTTTATACTGTTGTGTTTTTTAAAAGCATTATTTACTCTTCCTGTTGGAATAAAATAATTGTTAATTATTTAACTGCAAAGTAGCAATGTGTTTTTGATACCTTCACTTATTTTTGCATTAAATCACACCGGGATTGTTGCTGAAATTGATTGGATGTGGCACAGACCCACCAAGAAAAAAATTCTTGAAAATATGTATGAAAATAACAAAATAATAACATTTCAGGAGGAAATATGGCGCTTTTTACTCCACTAAATTTCTTGAGAGTTTTAGTTGATTGTTACTTCACAGATTAAGACGTTTTACACAAAACATTATCATTTTATGAAATACAGTGCAGCATTTAAAGGAACAGTGTGTAACATCTGGCAGCATCTAGCGGTGAGGTTGCAGGTCACACTTGTACTTTAGATAGTGAATCAGAACTTTTATGGCTTGTGACGCCTTGTAAAAAAAATGCCTATAGTTGTCACCTTTAATTATTTAGACTTCCCAGATGTTTACATTTATAACTGTTCTTGCTCAAAGAAGTGAACGTATCCAATATTTCACAAAACAAGAATTAATACTTTTTTTCCTTTTCTATCCAATTAATCATCTGACAACCCATCAGATTTATCTTCTGACCCTTTGAAGGGGCCTGACCCCTAGGTTGAGAACCACTGGACTTAATAATGAACAGTTTATTAAGTAGTTAAAACTAGCTCAACCAGCTACAGAATACAAATTAATATATCAACAATCTATCTTTAGTACATTTCATAGTACATTTTTTGAATGTGAGACTTTAATGGAGTTTTTTCACATTGCTGTATTGGTACTTTTACTTCACTTACTTTCCCACCACTGGTGCAATACACTGCCTTAGCTGCAGGGTAGAAAAAATGTAATTTACTTTATTGAAAAGTATTTCAGCTGCAGAGAAGATGTTGATTTGGTTTCATTTCCAGAGCTACAGGATGCTGTGGAGGAGGTCCTGCCCAGTCTGTTGGACCAGCAGGTCACTGTTTTCACCCTGGCTGACGGATGCAAAACTCCAGATGTGGAGAGCTTCAAAGACAAAATGAGCCAGGCCTCCTCTGCGCCTCTATCCAAGGATTTAAGGTCACATTTAACCTTGCGGAGTCCAGCAGTCTACATATACACATCAGGGACAACAGGTAAGCTACTTCAGGTGTTGAATGTTCAGGATTCAACAGTAAAAGAAACAGTACTTACACTACATGTACCTCTGGCTTCTCTTTTAACAGGTCTCCCTAAAGCAGCAGTGATCTCTCATACCAAACTGTGGAACATGTCTCTCGTTATGACTATAGCAGGAATGAACTCCAAAGATGTGCTTTATATGAGCCTTCCTCTCTATCACACCTCCGCCTTCTTGGGATTACATGCAGCTGTTGACAAAGGTATGAACATATTTGCGTGTTTATTTGATAACTTGTTAGAGAAAAGTTTTAAGATAAGACAAAATAATCCTTTATTAGTACTACAACGGGGACATTTTCAGGATTACAGCAGCAAAGGGGGAGAGTGCAAACAAGAGGCATTAGTAAAAAAACAAAACAAGATATAATAAATAAGCAATTAAACAATGAAGATAAAATGATATAATATAATGAGTGGTTAGGTTTACATTATTGCACATATGAATATGAAATGTTGATATTGCACAGTGGTATACATTGATATTACAAAGTGCCTACAAAATGCCGTACAAAAGTTAAACAAAATTATTTCTATTCTATCGTCATAATTTTAATGTCTATAAAATGTCTTGTGTTGAACAATGAAAATATTATAAATATGCATACTATTATAACTCTTTACGTACTTACTTACTTATTTATTTATTAAACTATTTTGCCTGGCCACTTCCAAGAGGAGCATAAATTGAGCGATGGACATAAATGGAAATTAGAAAAATCCAGCACACAGATTTTGAGATTTCTTTCACGTCAAGGACCTATTAGTTAATTTTACAACTTTTAGGACATATCAATTTAAATGAAGGCTATTTAAAGGGGCTATTTGTAACTTTGTACGCGCATAAATGTAGCGGGTCGTCACACATGCGCGCTCGCATATGCGCGTTCGCGTGTAGCCGCTGTACCCTCCTCCTCTGCCTGCTCGCCTTCACTCAGACAGCTCAGCTCGCTCCACCTCTAGACGTGAACGCGCGCTCACTCCACACTGCGGAAGAGTTAGTTTAGCTCTGAGAATATCTAGTGAATGTACAGGGGACGTTTGTGCAGAAATAACTGCTGCAGCTCCTCCAGACCAACAGAGGTTTTCCGTGTCTTGTGAAGTGACGGAGCTCTACAGAGATTTACGTTGTCTTCTCGTTACCGACCGGGTGCCGGTGTCTCCTCTGCTCTCTCCGGCTGCGGGCGGAGAGAGCAGGGAGACACGCTGGAGAGCCCCGCTGCCTCAGCCTGCACTTAGGCAGGAAAAGCCAACACTAGGGTCAGATCTAAATCATGTTCATGGAGAGACCTTCGTCTGGTCAGCTAACATTACTGCCAAGCAGCTGAAATATAGAGTGATATTGTGGTTTTAGCTGACTTGTGTCGCCTCACTGTTTTGAGTGATGCTCGTTCAGGTATATTGAGAGCGAGCAAGCGCGAGCCCGACGCTGACTTTCGTTGATTTCACGGCCACAGGTGTCGCTGTTAATAAGCATTTCTGAAAGTTACAAATAGTCCCTTTAAGTGTTTGTACTATGAAGTTGATTTACCTTAAAAAATATATGTAAGTCCCCTGATTTTCAGACGTCTCTGTTTACATCCATGGCAATGGATTCATTGCAGTTTTCAGTCCAAAATGGCAGCAGCGCTATCGCGGCGCCATCTAGCAGCTTTTGTCAAAAAAGTACTGGAGTTTTGTCTCCTTGCTTCTATACTTTTTGCTGCAGGTGAAGCAGCCTACAGGAGCTGCCCAGCGCTGTCAGTGTCCTGCATGGGGTGGGACATGTTCTCCACCAGGGATGATAGCTTAGCCATCATTCTCCTGTCTCCCACCGCCTCCACTGGTTCAAGGGGGCATCCCAGGACAGAGCTGACAGTCATTTACCAGTCTGTTAAGTCTCTTCCTGTAGCAGTCGAAATGCTGCTGCCCCAGCAGACCACTCCATAGAAGACGGCTGATGCCACCACAGAGTAAAAAAAAAAGGTCTTCAGGATTGCTGCCTGAACTCCAAAAGACCTGAGTCTCTTCAGCAGATAGAGTCTGCTCTGTCCCTTTTTGTAAAGTGCATTTGTGTTGTCTGTCCTGTCCAGTAGATTGTTCAGGTGAACACCCAGGTACTTGTAAGATTTCACCATCTCAATGTCCATTCCCTGGATGTTCACTGGTACAGGAGGAGAGTGTTGGGGAGTGTTGTGCTGCATTGATCTGGAGGCGGTTCCGCTGGCATCAACTCCACAAAGTCCTGGATCAGGTCTCTGTATTCCCTGCCGCCCCCGTCCGTGATGAGGCCGACGATTGTAGAGTTGTCAGAGAACTTTTGCAGGTGGCAGCTGGCTGTGTTGTGTGTGAAGTGTGCAGTGTAATGGGTGAAGAGGAAGGGATGCAGAACTATTCCCTGCGGTAGACAACCATGCAGACAACCATGTCGGACTCACATTCCCGTATCCTCTCATACTGTGGTTGGTTGGTGAGGTAGGCCAGGATCTATGCTGTGAGGTGGTGGTCCACCCCTGTGCACTCCAACTTGTCCTTCAGAAGCATGGGCTGTATGGTACTGAAGACACTGGAGGAATAGAAAAACATGATTCTCACAGTGCTCCTAGCCAGCAGAGTAACATAATTGTGATTGGCCCTGGTGCAAATTTTTTTTCTTGGGCCCTCGCCGCAAACACAAGCACACGCTTGTGCGCACACACGCACGTACAAACACAACCAAAGCAGACAATTGCTATGCCGGCATGGAGAGGCTCACCATGCAACTCCCATCCTGCAAACCAGCCTGAGATCAGCACCACGGACAGCAGCCAGACTGCCAAATTTATCAACGCTAACTTAACAGCCTGCCCTGGACTCAGCAGCCAAATGTTATCACAGACACAGATTTCAGTAGATACACATTTTCCAACATATGAGACCATTACAGTGTTATATATTTAAATTCCTGAACACTGCTTAAGAACCATGCCCTTTTTTATTGAAATGTCCTGGCCGTGAGCGACACAACACGACGTGGCACACCTTTTTGAGCTGAGCTTTTGTCAGACGCCCAGCTGTTTCTATTTATTCCTGTCGCATGCCCTGAAATCACCTCAATGGACCAGGAGCACCTGATTGGTTAAGTTGAAATGATAAGTTATCTGTATGTTACCTCCTCATTTCACAACAAAAACCTTAATAAGGTGGCAGCTGGTTGGAGGAAGATTGCCAGAGAGCTGAAAGTTTCCTACTCCTGTTGGCTATGTCATTTCCAGTAAATATCACAATATTAAACGTGTTTTTTCTGTTTAAAAAGAACAAACGAAGGAAGATACAGTAAGTAGTTATGTCTCTGGTCTGATCTCCACTGCACAGCTGATAGGTAGCCTAGCCGTGGTTTGTTTACATGACGTAACAGAAGTACATATAATGGATTCAGTGTGAACAGTGTGGTGTAGGAAGGGGATTTTTGGGCCGCTAACAGCTTCTTGGCCCCGGTGCACCGCCCCGGTTGCACTGTCAATTTTACAGCACTGCTCCCAGCCTTTTCCAGATAAGAGAGGGATCTATGCAGGAGGTAGATGACAGCGTCATCCATCCTGATGCCAGGTTGATAGGGGAACTGTAGCGGATCCATTGATGGGGTCACCAGCGGGTGGAGATGAACAAGGATCAGCCTCTCCGGGGTCTTTATCAGGTGCAGTGTTAATGCCACCAGTCTGTAGCTGTTGAGGTCTTTGGGGTCTTCGGCACTGGTACCATGCACGATGTTTACCACAGCTGGGGAGACTGCCATAGAGTGCACTTTTAACAGCATCAGTGATTTTGTTAAGGAATAAGGCTGTTATAGTATACATGCCGCTTCGACTGCAAACATGACCAAAAGTCCTGGCTTAAACATTGATTAATAGTGATCATGATGAGTGATGTTGATAAAACGAATGAAGGAGTACTGTCAGACAAAAAGGTCGGGAGCAACTGCTCTAGTGAGTATTCACATTGAGTAAAAATGAACTTCAGTGACAGTTTTCATCGTAATTAAGGAACATGCCACACAGTGCAACAGTGTGGTTCATTGATGTGTTTTCATAGTTTTCAGAAAATAATGGAGGTCTGTGGCACAGAGGAGCAAGTCCTATAAGGCTTTGTTACACAGACAATATTTGCTTGTAGATCAATTCTTTGTTGGTTTTGGTCTTTTCATGGATTTGTTGACAAGAAAAATATTGAATATCACCAATGTTATCCTATAAGAGTGTTATTTCTCATCCTGTTGCTGTGTAGGTATCACAGTGGCTTTGAGGAGTACATTTTCTGTATCTCAGTTCTGGGACGACTGCAGAAAATATAACGTCACTGTCATTCAGTACATAGGTGAAACTATGCGTTACCTCTGCAACACACCAAAGGTACAGTATGTCACTAACATTAATGGTATTACTTCATTAAAGGTCACCATAAATTAAAAAAAAACAAACAATAAAGCTGTTGTCTTTTCCCTGACAGAAACTCAATGATCGAAGCCACAAAGTGAGACTTGCGATAGGCAACGGGATCAGAGCCGATGTTTGGAGGGACTTCTTAAGCAGGTTTGGAAACATTCAAATCAGAGAGTTTTATGGAGCAACTGAAGGGAATTATGGTCTGATGAATTACATCGGCAAGATCGGAGCTATTGGCCGACACTCCTTCCTCCTCAAGGTAAAAGCTCATATTTCATTCCACTTTATGAAGTAAAAGCTGTCAATCAATAAGTAATGTTTTGGCTTCTTTTTTTTTTTTTATCTTGCAGAGGTATTATCCATATGCTGTGATCAAATATGACGTAGCTAATGAAACACCTTTGAGGGATTCTTCTGGTCTCTGCATAGAGGCTGCCAAAGGTGCGTTGAGGTCATGTCCTCAATTTTCTTTTCTTTTTGCCCAGTGAATATTGAGACCTGATGTGCAGTTTACACTTAAAGTTACACATAGTGGGTTTTGTAGCAGTAGTAGTAGCAGTAGTAGTAGCAGTAGTAGTAGTAGCAACAGCAGTAGTAGTAGTAGCAACAGCAGTAGTAGTAGTAGTGGTGGTAGTGGTAGCAACAGCATTAGTAGCAGTAGTGGTAGTAGCGACAGCAGTAGTAGCAGTAGTAGTAGTAGTAGTAGTAGTAGCAGCAGTAGTAGTAGTAGCAACAGCAGTAGTAGTAGTGGTAGCAACAGCATTAGTAGCAGTAGTGGTAGTAGCGACAGCAGTAGTAGCAGTAGTAGTAGTAGTAGTAGTAGCAGCAGTAGTAGTAGTAGCAACAGCAGTAGTAGCAGTAGTAGTAGTGGTAGCAACAGCATTAGTAGCAGTAGTGGTAGTAGCGACAGCAGTAGTAGCAGTAGTAGTAGTAGCAGCAGTAGTAGTAGTAGCAACAGCAGTAGTAGCAGTAGTAGTAGTGGTAGCAACAGCATTAGTAGCAGTAGTGGTAGTAGCGACAGCAGTAGTAGCAGTAATAGTAGTAGTAGCAGCAGTAGTAGTAGTAGCAACAGCAGTAGTAGCAGTAGTAGTAGTGGTAGCAACAGCATTAGTAGCAGTAGTAGTAGTAGCAACAGCAGTAGTAGTAGTAGTAGTAGTAGCAGCAGCAGCAGTAGTAGTAGCAACAGCAGTATTAGTAGTAGTGGTAGCAACAGCATTAGTAGCAGTAGTAGTAGTAGCAACAGCGGTAGTAGCAGTAGTAGTAGTAGTAGCAGCAGCAATAGTAGTAGAAGCAGTAGTAGTAGCTATAATCTTTAAAACTGTGAGTTGTTAAACAGAAAGTAGTATTTGGGTGGAAAATAAAACTCATCCTGAGCTTCCTGTCAGGATAGAGTTACCTTCTGGGGCTTTTATTTTGAAAAAGCGAGAGCTTTACAACGTATCCAAATTAATAAAGAGTTGTCACATATAACAAGACTAAGAGTCTCCAGCTATGCTAACGGCTCTGTGAGGCTCTACTTGAGCTAAATACTCATTTAACATATTTGGTCCTAAAACAAAGTATTGGACAAAAGGAAATGTTGACCTCTCTTGTGTTAACTTTCCACAGGTGAAACTGGACTTATGGTATCTGAAATAACAATTGGGACTCCGTTCGCTGGTTATGTGAGAGACCTGCAGCAAACTGAGAAGAAGAGGCTGCATGACGTCCTCAAGAAAGGAGACTTGTACTTCAACACTGGTGACCTGCTGTGCATTGGTGAAGATAATTTCTTCTACTTTCAGGATCGAGTTGGAGACACTTTCAGGTGAATTCATCTTTCAGTTTCAGCCACCTAATTTAAACTTACGCTTAACAACTTCAACGTTTTTTTGTTATTATTGTTAATAGATGGAAAGGAGAGAACGTGGCTACAAATGAGGTGGCTGACGTCATCTCACTGGTTGACTGCATTAAAGAAGCCAACGTGTATGGAGTCAAAGTGCCAGGTAATTTTTACTGTATATCTTCTTCTCTTTGTCTTTTCTTGTCACAATTGCAGCAGCAAAGTGTGTGAGCAGAAATAGTACAATAAACTAGAGCTGTAACTAACGGTTGTTTTCATTATTGATTAATCTGCCAGTTATTTTCTCAATTATTAATCCTTTGGTCTATAAGATGTCAGAATGTAGTGAAAAATGCCTTTCATAATGTCCTAAAGCCCAATGTACCTTTGTCCAACACCCAAAGATATTCACTTTACAATAACATAGACGTGTTGTGATTATTTTTATAACTGAAGTGAATAAGTTGATTAGTTTGCAGAAACTCTATTCATTAAAAACACCTCCCATTTATTGTTTATTAAAGGATGCATTTCTTGACTGAGTCTGTCGTAACAGACCAACAAGGCCTGTCCAATCTGTTAGAGAAAGAAAATGCAGCCTTCTTTTGCCAAGATTTGAAGCACACAACCAGTCTGCCCTTTAATGCCTCAGTATCGTATATTATAATGTGTTAGTCAGTTGTTTAATGGAGTGTTCAGGTGGTTGAAAGTCAGTAAATATAATCTTTACAAGGTATTTTGCACTCAGATGGCTGCTCTGTTGAACTAGAACAATAAAATGTTTGCAGTCTAGGTATGTTGCTAATCAAAGGGCATTACAGGGATATAAAAGTTTGGATAAATTTACCATTAACCAGACACACTGTTTGCCAAGATTACTTTGTACCATAAACTCATGTATCTTGTCACTTGCCCCAGTTTTTGTCCTTGAATCAATAATGTATTACATCAGGAAACTGCTGTCCTCTGATTGAACTCTTTAACGTTTTCCAGGTCAGGAGGGGAGAGCTGGAATGGCTGCTGTTACTTTAAGTGAAGGACAGAGATTTGACTCAGCAGGTGTTTTTAAACATGTTGAAAACTCCCTGCCGACCTACGCGAGGCCACGTTTTATGAGGATTCAGGTGATTTTTCTCCAGTCATGTAATATTTTTTTCCAAAGCATCTTGACAGTTTCAGGCTTTTTGAAATTTCCCCCTAAAACCTCCCTTTACTGTGATTACAGAGCTCCTTGGACGTCACAGGCACGTTCAAGCACATGAAGGTGAAGCTGGTGGAGGAGGGATTCAACCCAAATCAAATAACAGACCCGCTCTACTTTCTGGATGAAAGAGACAAGAATTACATCCCACTTACGGTGGACACATTCAACTCAATTACATCAGGGAAGATCAAAATCTAAAGTGGCTTTCGTTGCCTCTCTGTTAAAGGAACAGCTTGTACTATAACACAGCAGCCACCTGTGATGGTCAATGCATTTGAGGGGTTGTTTTGTGATAAATCTTTATCTATTTACATTTGTACTTCTACTTTTACAGTAATTTCATACATATCACAAAATGACTTTAATGCTCCTCCAGAGAACATGTTTGATGTTGCACTGAGATGTAATAGCTTCACTTAGAGCGAGAAAGAGAGTTTTTCCTGTGAGCTCACTGCGTATATTCTGATCTATTGAGGCTATTGTCTGTGTAGTAGCTGGAATCTGTGCTTTGTAAATAATACATTTCTCATACGATTGTTGAATGTTTGTTACGTCCGTCCCTCTCTTTAGGGCTGATAAATTTGAGGAAAATATTTTTTTCTGATTTTACTGATCAATATTGTGAATTAAATGACTGAAAACTTAAACTCTGGGCCTTTATTTGTGCTCTACATAGTTTTAAAGGAACCGTGTGTAGCATTAAGGGGTACCTCTTGGCAGAAATGGAATATAATATTAATAAGTATGTTTTCTTTAGTGTATATTCATCTGAAAATAAGAATTGTGTTTTCATTATCTTAGAATGAGCCATTTATATCTACATACTGAGCGGGACCTCTTCACCGTCATAAAAATTTGCTTGGGGCACACGCAAATGCACTTGACATGCATTAAAAGCTACACGCGGCCAGCCCGGCTATGTAAAGTTAAAAAAAGCAGCTCAGATTACAACACACACAGAGGGAGAGCAACTTCATTCTCTGCTCAGTTAGACATTACTCCTCCATATTTTTAAATAGCAAATAGTTGTTTACTGCTATATTAATGCTCTGAATGTTATATGGATGCTGGGGTTCTCGACCTTCTGTATCCTGAGTCCCACTTCTGATTGTTAAAAATATTTCCGAGGACCACCTTCTCAAATAAATTACAAACTGGGCTCCAGCAAAAAAAATTGTTTAAAAAAACCACTCAACTTTGTGTCACTGCATCCAATACATATATGTCTGTAAAGTGGAGACTCATGGGTACCCATTGAACCCATTTTCATTCACATATCTTGAGGTCAGGGGTCAAGAGACTTGTCTGAAAATGGCCATGCCAGTTTTTCCTCGCCAAAATTTAGTGTATATTTTGAGCGTTATTTAGCCTCCTTCCGAACAAGATGGCAAGACACGGTTGGGACCAAGGGATTCTTTAGGTTTTTTAGTTCCCTATGATACCGGTAGCTTTAAAACTGAGCTCGCTACAACCTCTGAAAGACAGAATAGCAGCCAACGGATTTTGAAGAGGTTAATCTAACCATTTGGCAGGTCCTCCACGGATATATATACACACACAGTATTTTGTATTACATGCAGGTGCACTGTGGGTCCCCTGCAGCAGAAAGAGACTCTCATGCTGTGGGTAAGTTGGTTTCGGTGCTAGCTCATTTAAGTTGTTACACAGTGTGGAAAAGTCGCCAATATTATGTTGTTTATTATTACCAGTTGAGAGGCGACGCTAATGAAAACGTGGCTGCTACGTCATGGGTGTCTATAGTTTTAATGCAGCAGACCTTTCTGTCCTCTCATCCAAGTTGGAGTGAGCTGTGCCGACCACCTTAACACTATTCCTGTCTGGTTGTGTGTGTCCCATTACACAGGTATTTTATGTTTGTTAAGTATGCATGTTAAATATGTTACGTAGCGTAGCCACGTTGGCTCAGGTTCACTATGTTATTAGTTAAAGGCCATTAATTAATGTTTGTTGAGCAGAACTGTGTCACTCCTGAAGGTGGCAGCAGAGCTCAGTCAGTCAGCTGTTTGTGGATCTCTTCTGTTGTTGAGGGAAGATAAAAACTAAATGGACATTTGGAGTTTGGGGTAAAGAATATGTATATATATATATATACATATTGAAGCACAGGTGGTTATACCTGCTGGGCATTTCTGCCTGTCACACCTCCGACGGTGCCATTGGGCCGGCTGCAGGGTCGTCAGCCGGGAGCCACCCTTCACTGATGTTTCGCTCCATTAATCCCGGAACATCTCAAGGTGGTGGAGCAGCGACAGGGACGTCTCCCTGCCGCCCCCTGCAGCCAGCCTTAGGACCCTCCTTTTCCCCACGCCTTGTCCTTTCTACGAAGCCAGAGCCAGAAGCTCCCTTGCTCAGCCTCCTCCGCAAGTTCTTTGAGCGCCGTTCTAAGCTTGGAGCCTGTGATCCCCAGGGACCTCAGGAGCCGCTGGGTGGATGTTCCAGCATAGCCTCTGCACCCGACTTCTACTGGACGGGTGACCGCCCTCCATCCTGCTCGAGTGCACTCAGCTGCCAGTACTTTTCCTTCTTTCTCTCGAAGGCAGCCTCTATCCCCTCTTCCCATGGGACAGTCAGCTCCGCCATGATAACCGTCCTTGTAGAGGTGGACCAGAGCACAATATCTGGCCGAAGGGATGTTAGTGTTATTTCATGCGGGAACTTTAACTGCCGGTCAAGGTCAGCTCTCATATTCCACTCGCCTCCAAGACACAGGAGAGACCGCCCCCTCGCACTGCTGCTCTGGCCTTTGCCCCCTTGCTGAACAAACTGGATCAGCCGCTGAGATGTTGCTGGGCTGGCCTTGTTTACCTCCAGCCTGCGTGTCTCCAGAATTTCGGCTAGCTTACGCAACACCCGGTCGTGGCGCCATCTGTACCGGCCCTGCGTTAGCGCTGCCTTGCATCCAGAGAGGATGTGCCGCAAAGTGGGGTCTTTGGAGTTGCAGAGTTGGCAGGTCTCCTCTGTGCCATACCAGAGGTGAAGATTCCGGGGACTGGGAAGGGTGTCATATGTGGCCCTGATCAGGAAACTCAGCCTTGCTTGGGGCATCTTCCACATGTCTGCCCACGTGATGGTTCGGTTTATCACCGCCTATGTATATATACCAAAATAATACTGGTTAACAAATTAACACGGTTCTACAGATATAGAGTTTATTCACTTTTTCATCGTGGAAGAGTGATGCAGAACTGAAGGAGTTCACTAAAGTTGGACAAATATTGACAGATTTGAACTTCCCAGATCAATAACTCATAAACGACATGTTGTTAAAACAACAACGAGGGATCTTTCTAACCATAGTGAGGTAGACAACGAGCTACAAGCTAATTTTAATCACTACGAGCCTTTAGTCCTCTGAGCAGGATTTAAGGTCACATTTAACCTTGCGGAGTCCAGCAGTCTACATATACACATCAGGGACAACAGGTAAGCTACTTCAGATGTTAAATGTTCAGGATTCAACAGTGAAAGTAACAGTACCTACACTACATGTACCTCTGGCTTCTCTTTTAACAGGTCTCCCTAAAGCAGCACTGATCTCTCACTCCAAACTGTGGAACATGGCTTTCCTTCTGTCTGTAGCAGGAATGAACTCCAAAGATGTGATTTATATTAGCCTCCCTCTCTTTCACACCGCCGCCTTTGGGGGACTCGGTGCAGCCATTGACAGAGGTATGCACACATTTGCATTAGGACTGTCAAACGTATTAACGCAAATTAATTTTCTTTAACGCATTAACGCAACATGCGTTTTTTAGGTTGTAGTGTGGAGTGAAGATACTGGCATCATATCAAACTAGAAAACCTAAAGAATACTTACTACGTACTAGCCGTCAGGAAGGAGGTTAAACAACGCTCACAACTTATGCTACGTTTTGGTGAGGAAAAACTGGTATGACCATTTTGAAAGGGGTCCCTTGACCTCTGACTCGATGATTTGTGAATGAAAATGGGTTCTATGGGTACCCACGAGTCTCCCCTTTACAGACACGCCCACTTTATGATAATCACATGTAGTTCTGGCCAAGTCAAAGTCAAGTCAGCACACTGACACACTGACACACTGACAGCTGTTGTTGCCTGTTGGGCTGCAGTTTGTCATGTTATGATTGGAGCATATTTATATGCTAAATGCAGTACCTGTGAAGGTTTCTGGACAATATCTGTCATTGTTTTGTGTTGTTAATTGATTTCCAACAATAAATATATGCATAAAAATGTGATAGGGTAGCACATCCCACTTGTTTAATTGGCTCACATCACAATAGACATACGTTTACGCATTTTGGCACAGAGCCTTCTTCAGAGCGTGTGAAGTATACAGATTCAGTTCAATAATATACACAAGGGCAGAGTTAACACACAGCTGGGAATTGGATCCAATTATTTGGGAACCAATCACTTTTCCTATCACATAGCTCTAGATACAGGGACCAATCACAGGCATAGCCTATAGTTAAATCTAATCCAAACCCTGTTACATACAATGTTGAGCTCCACAAAACACTGTTCCTGACCATTATTGGTTCACTATTAAGACCATACACTAGATGGCAGTAGGGGGACACTTGAATAAACCTCATTCATTTTTAATTATAGGCTAGTCTTCCAGATGATCCTGTATCACCAATAATCCATATTGCCTGTGTGGATTGCAGTTTTGTGCTCAGATATTCGTTGTTTAAGGGGTCGTTTGGTTTGTCCAACATATGCTAGACCACAGGTACATAGTAACATGTAAATCACATGTGTTGATTTACAGTTTCAAACAATAAATATATACATACGTTTACATAAAGCAAGCATATTGTCCACACCCATTTAATAAGAGTATGAAATACTTGATAAATTTCCCTTTAAGGTACATTTTGAACAGATAAAAATGTTTGACTAATTTGTGATTAATTGCAATTACATTTTTTAAGCAATTGACAGCTCTATATTTGATATTTGATAAACTGTTAAGGGATTGTTTTACCAGCATCAGTGATTTTGTTAAGGAATAAGATTGTTTGTGAAGATTGTATCTATATATTATATTTGTATTGTCCGTAAATCCAATGAAAAGACCAAAACCAAAAATGCATTAGTCTCTCAATACTTCCCTACCTTATGTGTGGCACTCAACCCAAGAACACTGTAGTATTTTTGCAAACAACACTCAGACATTAGTAAGTTATGTATTTGTTGACGACTATTTTCAGCTGCAGATTAATACACATTTGGTGCACTGGTTTCCAATCAGGGATAGCTCAGCTAATGAAAAAATATAATCTAATTTTAACTATATTTCTTGTCACAATAACAAATTACCCACCAGCAATCACGGGTTGGTGGGAAGTGAGTCCTATTCAAGTCAGCCTGAGTCAGCTGTAAAACCATTTGCTGCAACTGCAAGTTAGTGAAAACTAGTAAATGTCATGGATAAAAGATTGAAACATGCAGCTTCAACTACAAACTTGACCAAAAGTCCTGGCTTAGACATTGACATATTTGTGTCACTTTTATACGATTATTAGTGTTAAATAACATCCAGTTTAAAATCTTTCTGTTCATATTGACAGATTTGGATTATGACGATGAAGCGAATGAAGGAGTACTTGAGCTCAAACTGTGGGGGTAAGTCAGACAAAAAGGTCGGAAGCAAGAGCTCTGGTGATTATTCACATTGAGCAAAAATTACCTTCAGTGACAGTTTTCATCGTAATTAAGGAAAATGTCTCACAGTGCAACAGTGTGGCTCGTTGATGTGTTTCCATAGTTTTCAGAAAATAATGGAGGTCTGTGGTGCAGAGGAGCAAGTCCTATAAGGCTTTGTTACACAGACAATATTTGCTTGTAAATCAATTCATTGTTGGTTTTGGTCTTTTCATGGATTTGTTGACAAGAAAAATATTGAATATCACCAATGTTATCCTATAAGAGTGTTATTTCTCATCCTGTTGCTGTGTAGGTATCACAGTGGCTTTGAGGAGTACATTTTCTGTATCGCAGTTCTGGGTCGACTGCATAAAATATAACGTCACTGTCATTCTGTATATAGGTGAAACTATGCGTTACCTCTGCAACACACCAAATGTACAGTATGTCACTAACATTAATGGTATTACTTCATTAAACGTCATCATAAATAAAAAAAACAAAAAACAAAGCTGTTGTCTTTTCCCTGACAGAAACCCATTGATCGAAGCCACAAAGTGAGACTTGCGGTAGGCAACGGGATCAGAGCCGATGTTTGGAGGGACTTCTTAAGCAGGTTTGGAAACGTTCAAATCAGAGAGTTTTATGGAGCAACTGAAGGGAATTTTGTTCTGCTGAATTACATCGGCAAGATCGGAGCTGTTGGCCGACACTCCTTCCTCCTCAAGGTAAAAGCTCATATTTCATTCCACTTTATGAAGTAAAAGCTGTCAATCAATAAGTAATGTTTTGGCTTTTCTTTTTACATCTTGCAGAGGTTTTATCCATATGCTGTGATCAAATACGACATAGATAAAGGAACGCCTGTGAGGGATTCTTCTGGTTTCTGCATCGAGGCTGCCAAAGGTGTGTTGAGGTCATTTCCTCAATTTTCTTTTTTCCCCAGAGAATATGGAGACCTGAAGTGCAGTTTACATTTTATCATTTAAAGTTACAAATAGTGGGTTTTGTATTAGAAAGAACTCGTTCAATTCTTATTTTGAAAAGCAAGGCCCATCCCTTGTTCCCTGTTAACATATAGTAAGAGTTGGGGGCTTTTATTTTGGAGAAAAAAAAGCCTCTTCTAGAGGGTCCAAGAACTGGGCAAGATCAATATCAATATCATGTGACTGTGTACAGTGTATGTGCTTGGGAGCGGGTGGTTGGTAGTCAGTCAAGGTGCAAATCAAATTAAGGCAAGATTAAAAAATAAAGAAATAGATGAGTAAAAGATGTTGAGCTTAAGTTGAGCTAAATACTCATATATTTGGTCCTAAAACAAAGTATTCGACAAAATGAAATTTTGATCTCTCTTGTATTCAATTTCCGCAGGTGAACCTGGACTTCTGGTATCTGAAATATCAATGGAGGCTCCGTTCTTTGGTTACAGTATGTGAGAGACCTGCAGCAAACTGAGAAGAAGAGGCTACATGACGTCCTCAAGAAAGGAGACTTGTACTTCAACACTGGTGACCTGCTGTCCATTGGTGAAGATAATTTCTTCTACTTTCAGGATCGAGTTGGAGACACTTTCAGGTGAATTCATATTTCAATTTCAGCCACCTAATTTAAAGTAATGCTTAAAAACCTCAACGTTTTTTTGTTATTATTGTTAATAGATGGAAAGGAGAGAACGTGGCTACAAATGAGGTGGCTGACATCATCACACTGGTTGGCTGCATTAAAGAAGCCAACGTGTATGGAGTCAAAGTGCCAGGTAATTTGAAGCACACAACCAGTCTGTCCTTTGATGCCTCAGTATCGTTTATTATTGTATCGTATATATATAAATTATATCGTATGTCAGTCAGTTGTTTAATGGAGTGTTCAGGTGGTTCAAAGTCAGTAAATATAATCTTTACAAGGTATTTTGCACTCAGATCTCTGTTCTGTTGAACTATTTAACCCATCCTAAGCATTTAGTAGCAGTGAGCTGCTTTGAAGCGTCCACGGAGCAACTTGGGGTTTAATGTCTCGCTGAAGGACACATCGACATGCAGACTGTAGGATCGAACCGCCAACCTTGTGGTTGAAAAAACGACCCGCTCTACCTACAGCCACAGCTACAGCCGCCCCCTAAACTCAAACTTTTAAGCTGCCCTCCATTTAGCTTTATGAGTTTTAGGGCCCTTCTACTGTGCATGCTGGCACACTAACGTGGCTCTACTGAGTGTTAACGGTATTAGTAGCCTAACACATGCGCTTTTCGCTCTGTAAAAGTTATCTTTGTAAAAGTTACACCAAAAACTAACTAAATTATTTTGCTTAAAGTAATCACGTGACTGGTTTGTTATCATATAATGGTGAAAGTGTAAAAACTAGAACAATAAATTCTGAGTCAAGCATAAACTACACTGTTTGCTAATGTTTGCAGTCTGGATATGTTGCTATAATCAAAGGGCATTACAGGGAAATAAAAGTTTGGATAAATATACAATTAACCAGACACACTGTTTGCCAGGAGTACATAAGACCAGGACAATGATTTCAACTGATCGATGAAGAAACTGGGGCAAGGGGCATGGTACCATAAGCTCAAGTATCATGCCACTTGCCCCAGTTTCTCAGTGGTATTGTTGAAATCATTGTCCTGGTTGGCCTGAATGCATCATTGCTTTTGGTCTCTGCAAGACCAGACTAGGGAGGAGGATCAGGTTCATCCTGCCATTCAGGACTTCTTAAGGATCCACTTTTGCTGGTCGTGTCTCTCAGAGGATCCTACTGCTGAACTGTGACTCAGCAGGTTATGTAATCCTTATGCTATGTTAAGCAATCAGAGGTGGCAAAGTACAGGCTGGCAGCACAGAGGGCAAAGTTCAAATAAGTAAACTGAAAAGTCTTCTGAAAATAACAGGAAGTCAGTTTCTCCAAATGATTTGGCCAATTCAACAAGGTCAGCAGTTACAGTTGCAGCAGCAGCAGTGGAGGAGGAGGAGATTAAAGCTTCAGTTGGTAACCTTAAGCAAATATGATAAAAAGTTATTTTATAAAACTGTCACTATATCCTGACAGTAGTGCATGAGACAGATAATTTGTGGAAAAAAATCATGTTCCTCTGCTTCCCCTTAGTGCTCCTAATGGCATTTGCAAGTTTCTACCCCACCAAAACAAAAACAACCAATCAGAGCCAAGGAGCCTCTGGGCAGATCTCAATCACTGCTCGCGAAACTCGCAAACTCTGATCAAACTCTCAAACTAGGCAGCGCTGATCAAATATGAGTCAAGATTTTATTACTGTAATGCCTATTTGTTAAATGTTTTCAGAAACATATTTGGTGTACTGTTTGGCTGTAAGATGAGAAAGTTTGTGAACCAGCCACCATGTTGACAACATTCAAGCCAAAACCAAGCAGCGCCCACCGTCCGGAGCAAACTTTCTCATGTCACAGCTAAACAGTACACTACAAGATGTTTCTGACAACATTTGAGGCGAGAAATAGGCATCACAGTAACAGAATATTGATTCATATTTGATCAGCGCTGCCCAGTTTGACCGTTTGATTGGAATTTCGTGAGCAGTGATTGACAGCTGCTGTAGAGACAGCTCGGCT
This sequence comes from Sebastes fasciatus, assembly GCF_043250625.1. NCBI lineage: Eukaryota > Metazoa > Chordata > Actinopteri > Perciformes > Sebastidae > Sebastes > Sebastes fasciatus. The sequence continues at coordinate 18,709,707 of NC_133798.1, read as the reverse complement.
CTGATTGGTTGTTTTCCTTCGGCGCTGTGAAATCTTGCAAATGCTGTTAGGAGCACAGGAGGACACAAAGGAACGTCATTTTTTCAGATTACCTGTCTCATGCACTATGAAGTTACCAACTTCATCTTTAAAGTAGTTGCAATACTTCTTCTCAGAGTCATAACTCTGCCACTAAATCTTGAAACAAGATAGAGACAGGATACATATACCCTTAACTTACTGAATCCATGCAACATCATACTTCCTGTATTTGTTTTCCCCAATCAAGCGTTTCACTTCCCTCTGTGATGGCAAGCTTTTCACCCTTCACTTTTACTTTTGGCTCTGGGCGCATTACATGTTGTATGAGCTAGTTTGTTATAAACCTACCCCAGCCTTTAGTCTCTAGTTATGAGTCAAGCTCCAAAAAAAATGGATTCCACATTTCCCAGAATGCAACCTGATGGCATCCTTCAAAAACTCCCCCAAAACCACCTAACTGCTGTCTTCTGATTGAACTCTTTAACGTTTTCCAGGTCAGGAGGGGAGAGCTGGAATGGCTGCCGTTACTTTAAGTAAAGGACAAAGATTTGACTCAGCAGGGGTTTTTAAACATGTTGAAAACTCCCTGCCGTCCTACGCGAGGCCACGTTTTATGAGGATTCAGGTGATTTTTCTTCAGACATGTAATATTTTTTCCAAAGCATCTTGACAGTTTCAGCATTTTTTAAATTTCCCCCTTAAAACTCACTTTACTGTGATTACAGAGCTCCTTGGACGTCACAGGCACGTTCAAGCACATGAAGGTGAAGCTGGTGGAGGAGGGTTTCAACCCAAATCAAATGACAGACCCGCTCTACTTTCTGGATGAAAGAGACAAGAATTACGTCCCACTTACGGTGGTCATATTCAACTCAATTACATCAGGGAAGATCAAAATCTAAAGTGGCTTTCGTTTCCTCTCTGTTAAAGGAAAAATCCACCTGCTTCCACGGTAACACAGCAGCCACCTGTAAAGTTCAGTGCATTTGAGGAGTTGTTTTGTGATAAAGTCTTGTGATTTAATCTTTATCTATTTACATTTGTTCTTCTACTTCTGCAGTAATTTCATACATATCTCAAAATGACTTTAACGCTCCTCCAGAGAACATGTTTGAGCTTGTTGCACTAAGATGTAATAGTTTCACTTAAACCTAGAAAACAAGTTTTTCCAGTGAAGAAAACTGGGAGCTTGATATTCAAACAGTGACATCTCGCTGCGTATATTCTGGTCTATCGAGGCTATTGTCTGTGTAGGAGCTAGAATCTGTGCCTTACAAACAATACATTTCTTCTGGTATGATTGTTGAATGTTGCGTCCGTCCCTCTCTTTAGCGCTGTAGGATTTTAGGGGATGTGTTATTCAGATTTTTCTGATCAACATTGTGAATTAAATTTGAAATCTTATTTTCTATAAATTGAACTCTGGGCCTTTATTTGTGCTCTACAGAGTTTTAAATGAACAGTGTGTAACATTTAGAGGGATCTATATTGGCTGAAATGGAATATAACATTAATAAGTATGTTTTCTTTAGTGTATAATGAATAAAAGTGTACCTGAAAATAAGAATAGTTGTGTTTTTGAGCCGTTTATATACAGTAGCTCAGGATAGACAAACCAAACACTGGCTCTAGCCACCATAGCGTCAGCCATCGTAGTTCTCCGACACGCTTGGCACACAGGAGAAGTTTCACCACTAGATGCTGCCAAATCCTACACACTGCACCTTTAAACAAGATTTGATTTGGAACGCAAGCACAAATTCATGTGGTTTCTACTTAAATCGAATAAGAAAGTAATGCAGTTGCTTGTTATTTGTCCTCCATATGTTACTTAACTACAGCTGAGTAAATTGTCAGGAGAATTGTCATTATAGGTGGTGATATCAACTTTTGCTGTCTAAACCTACAGCATGTTAAAGGGACTGTTTGTAAGAATCAGAAATGCTTGTTAACAGCGACACCTGTGGCCGTTAAGTCAACGAAAGTCAGCGTCGGGCTCGCGCTTGTGCTCGCTCTACATAGACATGAACGAGCAACGCTCAAAACAGTGAGGTGACACACGTAAGCTAAAACCACAATATCACTCTATATTTCACCTGCATGACAGTAATGTTAGCTGACCAGACGAAGGTCTCTCCTAGTGTTGGCTTTTCCTGCCTCAGCCTCCCGACCGCGGCCGGAGGGAGACACCGGCACCCGGTCGGAGACGATAACGTTTCTCGCTGCGGAGCTCCGTCACTTCACAAGACATGGGAAACCTCTGTTGGTCTGGAGGAGCTGCAGCAGTTATTTTTGCACAAATGTCCACTGTACATTCACTAGATATTCTCAGAGCTAAACTAACTCTTCTGCAGTGTGTAGTGTGCACGCATGCACGTGAGGTGGAGCGAGCTGAGTGAAGGCAAGCAGGCAGAGGAGCAGAGGAGCAGAGTACAGCAGAGACTCCGGCCCTAGAGACCAAAGTTACGGTCTCCCCCGCGTCCTCCGACCGCAGCCAACACTGCTCAACAGATGGGCTTCACTACACTGTTAAGAATTTCCCAGTAAAATAACAGTAAAGAGCTGGAAGCAGGGTTGCCATTATTCTACTGTAAAATTAACATTATTATACTGTCGCTGAAATTTACAGCTTTGTACTGTTAATGAAAAATACAGTATATACTGGTTTTTTGATTAATTTCACAGTATTTTACAGTTAATTTACTGTTTAAGGATACATTATACAGCTGTTTTTATCCCTTTCTTTTACATTATCTTACTGATTTGTTTCAATGCACTATTTAGGTTGTATTTTTTACATACATTTTAATAAACATTATTTTTTGCCTAGATGAATAGACTTAGCAGGTTACAGACATAGGAATAGTCACACTAAATACAATTAAAGGCACTTGTTAAGAAAAAGGCTATAATTAAGGCTATAAGGCCCAAAATGTCTGTCTATAGCTGGCTACAAGCACAGAATGCAAACCATAACAACATGTGAGTGAAGAACAGAGCTAATTCACTGATTTTCCAATCATGTACAATGTGTGAGAAAAGAACATCTACAGCTTATCTTATTGCACTTTATTTTTTATTTTCATATGAAGTTCAACACAGCGCCAACAAAAACCTGACACAGATAACAAACCAAATTTCAGAAGAAATAGCATTTCTGAAGACATCTGTCAATCTTACTAACCTTACTTTGTGGAACAGTTACAGAGAGTTGAGCTATATCATAGAGTTAAAACAAAACTCTCAAGTAATATTTTGCCTTATATCATGTAACATGTGAATATACTGAATATATTGCTGAACCTTAAGGCATATCAGTGGTACAAATAAAAAAAAAAATTAACATTAAATACAAAATAATTTGTCTATATACTAATGAGCACCAACACCACCAGACATGTGACATCATGTCCAAGTATGAATATTCAGGCTCTAACAAGGCACATGGATAAGTGTGGAAGTCCAAGTATTGGGCGATAATGGGGGAGTGAGTTAGTGAATGACTTATGGCCCACTCAAAGACACCAGTTCTCTCAATCCAGCCTTGGTAGCCCGCTGACTGTGTGAGAGAGAGATATATGAGTTCCAACATAACTTTCATTGTAACTTCTCACATACAAAATCAGCGTGTGTAGCCCTCATTTCCTCTTATCATGTATGTAATGTAAACTCACCATTTTAAATGAAGTCCCACTCAAGTCCATGAGTCTCCTCAGCAGAGTGGATACATGTGGATATACGGTTGTAGTCTTGTCTTGTAGTTCGTGAATTTGCCAGTTTTCTTTGAGAAGACTTTGCCCTGTCCATCCTTGGTGCCTCTCTCAGGGTTTATTCCTACGGTGCACCTGAAAAATGATAGTGTTTCTTCAGGCACTGTGTAAAAATCAAGTTGTGTGAATCACTTAGATTAATGCCACAATAAAAACACAGGTTTTACTGAAAGTATCTAACCTTGAGATTAACTTGAGCGTGCAGGTGTAGAAGGTGGAAAATAATGCAGCAAGCCCCATCAAGAAGGTGGGCTGGATCCCCTCACATATGAAGTGGCCCTCAAGGCTGACCATCCAGCGCCAATAGCTTCCTGCTGTTTCACCTGAAACTTAGAAAGAAATTTCCTCAGTCAACTTCATGGATTTTTAGTCAATGTTTGAAATGAATTGTGTTGAGTGGTGTGCATTACTGGTTGAGAAACGTTTTTTTGATCAATTATGAATATTCTGACCATCTGATCTATAGAACATGTGGTTTTCAGATATCATTCAAAAACACTAGTTAGCTAGTAAATAAACTTGCCTTCAATTTTGTATCTGCTCTACTGAATTACCACCCAATAACCAACGTGCACTGAAGTCTTAATGTTACTTTAAATGTTGAAGGGACTTCCATAGACTGTAAAATGTATACACCGTCGTTATGCATGAATTCACTGGCAAAATACATGTGTCAGCACATTAACTTAGAAATTAAAATGAGCTCCTTGTGTTGTCCGATTAATGTGCAATCATCTGTGAAATTCTAGCTAGCTGTTGAATCCCTCTATCATGACATGCACATATTCTGTTATGCAAACTAACTGGAAACATCACTGATAAACTTTGCACAGATTTATTAATTAAATAAAATTACTACTCACCAAATAATCAGTAAGATGGGGATGGATGAATAAAAGAACGGATCCAGCCTCACATGTGCAGATCAGGTGAAATGCTCTTCCCAGAATTCAAAAAATACTGCATGAAACTGTTATTCATGATACTTTAGACAGTTGATCAGCAGTAAAGTGCTGTTTTTTAAGAATACATTATAGTTCAGTTAAAAAACGGCCTATGAGCGTAATTTAACAGATTTTCTTTTGTATTAACAGTAAAGCACTGTTTTAGCAATAACAGGTTAATACTGTTGAAATTCTGCTGTAAATTAACAGCAATTGTTTACAGTGTAGATATAACTTTGCGGTTTTGGTGCTTCTGTGTAGTTTGTGTTGGAGTCTTGTCTGAACAGCGTAGCCACACGCGAGCGAGTATATGCGAGCGCGCATGGGACACCGACCCGGGTGATTTATACATGTAAGAAGTTACAAACTTTAAATGTCCCTTTAAAGTCCCTTTAAACGTTGCTCTGCTTATATAGTTTTTCTTTTTCTTTTTTGCACCTGATTTGTTAGACAACATAACAGCCGACGATGCACGGCAGGTTTTCAGAGGGGCATCTCACCAGTCCAGAGGACCGATTCACTCCACAATCTTCATCACATCATACAGATAAGCGCTGCGATCACAACACACTCCCATTTTCCAAAGAAAAAAAAAAGCACATGCTACCCGGGTGGATGAACATTGGTTTTATTTGATTTGGTTTGTTATTTTCTCAGAGCAGTGAATTATTTATGAAGTTTAATTTTCTCCTCAACTTGAGTTGGTTGGGGAGGGCAAGGAAAAGACACTGATCTTCCCAACTTAGGGCAGGATAAAAAAGAACAGCAAACTATACTTATAAAACTATGTTTTCATTCCTCTACATGCTCCTTGAAAAGTAACTAGGTTAAAGAGGAGTTTGCAGGTTGATTTTTTCACTAATTTACGCTTAACCTTTCCTGAAAATTGCCATTTCAAAAGCTGATGCAGGATTTTATATGTTTTACAAGACATGAGGGCATAAATTCAGAGGGGAAAATAGCTTTTGAGTACTTTTGAACACTTTTTTCTAACGGCTTACGTCAAACGCATCATACTACGCCACAGGGGGGGGCCTTGTCCTCGACTCTGCCTCAGCGCAATGTGCAGTAGTAAGTGGTAGAGCGTTTCAACAGTTGTAGTTTAGTGAGTCTGGATTTTTTTCGGTAGTTTGACATTAAATTTCACATTTGTCATCATGTTTAATTAGTCAAGTAGTTATTTAATTAGTCATTTGTGCATGATACACAAACTCCGACCTATCAGGACGTGGAGTCTGTAATTTACATGAAGAAGCGTGGAGCTAGCTTTCGTGCCCGGGTGTGTTCAGGTGAAGAGACGGGACTTCACTGCTGCATCTGTAACGGAAAACACGGTCATTGTTACGGCGCTCCTTATGGACAGTAGGATTATTTACCCAGTGATATGATTGAGTTCAGGATGGTATGCTGAAGGCCAGGACTCATAGTTGAAGCGGCTCCTTCAGTTCACACAGGTGCTTGATTGGCTCCGTCAGCAGTAACGTTAGCTTCATGGTGCCGCCGCCGCCGCCGCCGGTGGGATTGATGGTCAAGGTCATGGAGATTCACCTCGACAAAAACATGAACTGTGCACCATAAGTCAAATTTTCTAACGTTTGCTTACTTCCAAATTAATCCGCATGTTGGTTTCAATAATAAGAAGCAACGTGTGGTTTAGTATTTATTGTTGTAAAGCACTGTAACGTAGCTATCTTGTGAAACCCACCAGCTAAATAATGACTAACATTAATGTTAGCTAGCATTAGCATCGTATTTTGTAAAACCTACAATTTGATAAGGCACAATTGGTAACTTCAGTTTGCTCACGTTAGAACCCTGACATGTAGTAATGTTAGCTTGTGACTTTGTTTGCACAGCTAATAGAATTGTAATTTATTATTATTTCCATGTGGTGTAATGTTGGTATGTTATAAGGTTTGGGGAGATAGTGCAGATAATGTAACGTTAGGGACAGATGCACCTATAGCCAGAGCTGCAGTGTTTGTAAATTTACTCTTATATCTAGCATTAGCTAGACATGTTCTATAGCAAACTGATAAAAACACACCACGTACATGATGTAGGAGGGCAAAATGTTAGAAACATCTCTCATTATAATGCAATCTGATAAAACTCCAACTCTAACTGTGACCTCAATGATTAACATATAATTAGATTAACTAAACCTGAACATTGTAAACTCTGTAAAGGTAGATTTTATGGGCAGTTGGTAGTGTTGTTTAAGTTGACTGTTGCTATACTTAAGTTTTCTTTGTAACATTTTGTTTCTGTTCTGAAACAGGTCAAAGGAAAACGTGGGGGCTTCCGCAAAGGAGAGGAAGCAACACACCAACAAGTACTGAAGCAAATCACTGGCAGGTCTGCAGGGAAAAATTAAAAATGTGTTAAATTCTGCAGCGCCATCATGTACGAGTCATATTTTATATCTGCTATTTCAGCCCAACTGCACTTTTTCAAGATAAAGAGTAATAACACATGAACAAATCACACCTGATAGTAATTACACAACCATGTATTATTTATTTACTTAATAAATGCATATGTAGACGGATCTATTAACATCAGAATAAAATAAGTGTTCATGCAAGATCAGCTGCAATTAATCTACAGAGTGAAGCTACTAGAACAGCACTGGAGAAGATGTTGGGCTGTTGTCTACAGCATCAGTCCCTCTCAGTACCTCATACTCCACTTTGCACCACAGCATCCTGAGTTCTCTTTCCTTGGGATGTACAGCAGGTAAATATTATGTGATGGTGCAAGAATGAGTATGGCTAAAACTAATGCAGTCTAACACAGCAGCTGAGGGCTGCAACGATTAATAGATTCATTGTCAACTATTAAAATAATCGCCAACTACTTTGATAATCGCTTTGAGTAGTTTTTTTTTTTTAAATAGTCAAAATTCTTTAATTCCAGCTTCTTAAAGGGACTATTTGTAACTTTGTACGCCCATAAATGTAGCGGGTCGTCACACATGCGCGCTCACATATGCGCGTTCGCGTGTGGCCGCTGCCTCTCCAACTCTGCCTGCCTGCCTTCGCTCAGAGAGCGCGCGCGTTCTCAGCTCGCTCCACCTCTAGACGTGAACGCGCGCTCACTCCTCACTGCAGAAGAGTTAGTTTAGCTCTGAGAATATCTAGTGAATGCACAGTGGACGTTTGTGCAGAAAAAAAATGCTGCAGCTCCTCCAGACCAACAGAGGTTTCCCGTGTCTTGTGAAGTGACGGAGCTCCTTAGTAACGTTACCCTTTCGTTACCGACCGGGTGCCGGTGTCTCCTCTGCTCTCTCCGGCTGCGGGAGGAGAGAGCAGGGAGACACGCTGCAGAGCGCCGCTGCTTCAGCCTGCACTTAGGCAGGAAAAGCCAACACTAGGATCAGATCTAAATCATGTTCATGGAGAGACCTTTGTCTGGTCAGCTAACATTACTGCCAAGCAGCTGAAATATAGAGTGATATTGTGGTTTTAGCTGACTTGTGTCGCCTCACTGTGTTGAGTGATGCTCGTTCAGGTATATTGAGAGCGAGCAAGCGCGAGCCCGACGCTGACTTTCGTTGATTTCACGGCCACAGGTGTCGCTGTTAAGAAGCATTTCTGAAAGTTACAAATAGTCCCTTTAAAGCTAATCGGAAACACCAGCAAACAACTAATCAATTAATCAAGAAAATAATCGACAGATTAATCGACAATGAAAATAATTGTAGTTGCAGCCCTACAGCAGCAAAAATTAGGTGGACAAAATATAAGAAACACCTCTCAGTATTACACAATACAATTCAACAGCAGACTCAGAAATAACCATAAAGTTGAATCTCTAAAACAGTTTGAGCAAAAAGCTTTATAAACTGCATGATGATATAATGTATTAAAGGGCTGTTGTATCAGACTGCATTAGTTTTAATTTGTGTATGTAATAAATTGGGAAAGCCTCTTTTTAGTCAAAAGGATGGCAGCCGTGCACTACTCTACACAGTACAAGAAAATTTGTTTTTACAAATTTTCTATATGTTGTCACTATTTTGGGTTTACTCTCAAGACTTGTAAACTGCATAATCTGCTTTTTCTACAGGCTTCTCTTGACAGCCCTTCATTTCAACTATGATAGCAGCTGAGACATCGAACCAGTGATGGTGACGTCTGATGTTCGCCCTATCAAGTAGTCTCCATCATAATGCAGTCAGCCATTTCACTGAGTCCCTAAATATTACTTATTATGTGTGAGCCAACTATAATATCACTGAATGTGATCCAAAGACGTTTCCTTCCTTAAGCATATGCATCAGCCCTCATGGAGTCATGGGAGAGGGCTACATCACGGCACCAAAGACAGAGAGCAGTGCGTTGTTGTCCTCTGCTGCACCTGCCCCCCTTTCCACATCCTGCCACCAAGGATGAGACAGTTGGCCTGTATCTTACATGGTATTCACAGTTTAACACAAGGCATTAATGTGAAACCAGCACAAATTGTGTTCCCGGTTTATGGCTCAGTGCTTTTTGGAAATTGTTTTTTCAGGACATGGGTGCAGAGGCTGGGAAAAACTGGTTTATATTACTGCTCTGTTGAGGTAAACATTAATGAGCAATCTAACATTAACAAACTGACTTGACCCTAGATGGCACAACAAATGAATGTGTGTTTTTTTACAACTAAACATTAACTCTTTGCCAGCCATGACTTTGCATAAATTTGCGCACATACTGCTCTGTTCGTGTAAACATTCATGAGCAATGAACCATTGAACACTGCCTTGACCTTAGATTGTACAACAGATTAATGTATAATGATTAAAATTAAACATTAACTCTTGTTCTTTTGCTCTTTCCATCTGTGCGCAAAACCTGCCATCTTATCGAATAACTAGTACTGTCATTGAACTGACACTCTGAAGTTGGATTGTCTTTCCTGTACCTGTGGATTTGGGTAAGTGTTAATAAAATGTTGATAATAATCTGTTAACTTATGCACACGTAAAGTAAAAACAGCCATGGAATGTGCGAATGTGTGTTGAAACATGGTCTGTGCAAGTTTTGGTAGTTGCATGTACTATATGTGTAAATTTTAACAGAAGGTGATGCTTGTAAACGGTTATTACAATCACCGTATGTTTTAAAATTGTATTGCGTTGGTTGTTGTGTTTTGTTTTTTGGCCTCCAACTGTTTTTTAAATGAGACCATCTGAGAAGTTTAGAGGGGAAATGTCTCTTTTGTTGAACTGCTCAAGAACTCATAGACATCTGAAACGTGATATGAGTCCCCAACCACTGCTTTATCTTCATCAATGCACTGTATTTTACAAGCATATCATGTGATTTTTCTGTAAAATTTGAATTTGCAGTAAGTAACTATTGCTGTCAAATAATGTAGGAAGGAAAAGTGCAATATTTCCATCTGAAATGTCGTGGAGAAGAAGTATACAGTTAAGAAGCATCAAAGTACAAGTACTTCAAACTTATAATCAAGTACAGTACTTGAGTAAATGTACTTAGTTATTTTTTGCCACTGCATTTCATGTTATAAGATGACTGTAAACACAAAAACATGTAAACCAGACGGGCAGTACTCATTGATTTGTTTTTGTGCATTTTTAAGGTCTCTGAGGGACGTCAGTATGAAGGTGCCTCACTCGCCACTGATCACATTTGCTCTACTGTTGATTCAACTATCCTGTGCATCTGGGGGCAAAATCCTGGTTGTCCCAGCGGACGGAAGCCATTGGGTAAACATGAAAGTACTCATTGAGGAACTGCATGCTAAAGGCCATGAGATCACTGTGGTTCGGGCATCCGATAGCTGGTACATCAGTGAAAAGTCTCCTCTCTACACCTCTGTCACTGTTCTCAGCCCCGGTGGATTTGGGGAAAATATTGAAGCCTTTTGTTTTCAACTGATAGAGATCCAGCGTCAGGGTAAGCATGCTTCTTTTTGGTATAAAATCTGGACTCATATTCAGATGAAGCGGCTGGTTTTGGACCAAATCTCTCAGCTCCATAAGAAAATCAGCAAAATCATCGTTCAGATGTTTGAAGATGAAAACCTGATGCAGTCTTTTCATGACGCCAAATATGATGTGGTTTTGACTGACCCCTGGTTAGGTGTAGGGGCAATGCTGGCACGTCGGCTCCAAGTTCCTCTTGTTTTTAATGTCAGATGGACCATTCAAGGTGAAGCTCATTTCCTTATTGCCCCCTCACCTCTGTCATACATTCCTTACACGGCAACAGAGTTGACAGATAAGATGACCTTCCCTCAAAGAATAAAGAATGTACTAAGTTATATTTTTGGGATGTACACAATGTCATACATCTCAGAAACTCATTACAAACCAGTAGTTAAGAAGTATTTTGGTCCCGACGTGGATTACTCAACGTTTTTGCTGGATGCAGATATATGGCTCATGAGGAATGATTTTGTCTTTGATTATCCACGTCCAACAATGCCAAATATAATCTACATGGCTGGATTTCAGTGCAAGCCCTCAAAGCCGCTCCCTGCGGACCTGGAGGAGTTTGTCCAGAGCTCTGGAGACCATGGGGTCATTATAATGACCTTAGGAACTTTTTTTGGGAAGCTTCCTCAAGACGTTGCTGAGGAGATTGCTGCAGCCTTTGCCCAGCTGCCTCAGAAGGTTGTATGGAGGTATATTGGACAAAGACCAGCCAACCTGGGCAACAACACATTAATGGTCAACTGGCTGCCACAGAACGACCTCTTAGGACATCCCAAAACTAGAGTGTTTGTGGCCCACGGAGGCACTAACGGGGTTCAGGAGGCGATTTACCACGGAGTTCCTGTAGTTGGACTTCCCTTATTCTTTGATCAGCCTGACAATCTCTCCAGAATCAGAGCAAAGGGAGGAGCTGTGATTGTGGATATTGCCGAGCTTGACAGACACATCTTTGCAGATGCCCTGAAGACAGCTCTTTACAATTCCTCTTACAGGGAAAACATGCAGAGGCTCTCAAGGCTGCACAGAGATCAGCCCATGAAGCCACTGGACCAGGCAGTGTTTTGGATAGAATATGTCATCAGACATAAAGGAGCCCGTCACCTGCAGACACAGTCCAACAAAATGTCCTGGTTTGTTTACAACTCTGTTGATGTCATCGCTGCTCTGTTGGCAGTTGTTTTGCTAGTAACATTCACCTGCATTTCGGTTGTAAGGTTACTGTGGAGAATTATTTTTATTGGGAAAAAAGTTAAACATGAATGACATGAAAACTTAAACAGGTTGGTTCTTGTGGCGGAATTCAAGATTTACCAAACCCAACAATTCTCTGATGTTGTTAAAGTTGACAGCATTAGGAAAAATACCAAAGTACCTTTGCAAAGGTATAGTTCTCAAGCTTTGGGAAATATATTTGAAGGAGACTGCATGTTAGATAGGAAGGGGAGCCAAATCTGAATGGCTTGTTGAATCACATGTTTTCCAATGTAGGCAGCCCACAATAAAAATGACTGGGTTATCTAATTTCACAGTAGGCACTCCAGATACGCAAATTTATGATGGCTTTGTGCTTTTTCAGTTTATTAACTGTAAAGGTTTTTTCTTAACAGACCATAGATTAGGAATGTATGTTATCTAATATATGACTCATGGTTGTGAATATTAATGTAAACATGATCTGAATATGATGATTAAATGCTTTTTGCAAAATTCTATTGCCTGGTTTGTCATTAAGGAACTAAATATGAATTTCCAGTAAATATTAATGTATTAATTAGAAACAATGCCTTCATTTATTAAAGACAAAATGCTAAATATTTGTCATTTAACATGTTTTTATTTAATTATGACACAGTAAATGCCTACATGACAAAGAAGTACATTTTTCAATTGCATATTATTATTTCACTTTATTTATTGGTTTGATTTGTTTTTATTAGAATTTGTAGACATTTTAAAGCCTCCATATTGGATTAGAGTGTCAGTGTTATTATGGTAAGGATGGCCTCTGAGCAAGGCGAACGGCGTTAACACGTTTTTGCACTCTGCACCTCATGTTACCGCATCTTGGAAAGGGTGGAGTGAGCGGAGGGGTGCTCAGTTGGTTGCAATCTGCAACCACACCACTAGATGCCACAAAATCCTACACACTGTACCTTTAAAGATATGCTGGTGATGTGCTCTTTCAGCAGTAACTTTAGCTTCATAATGCTGCCGCCGTTGTAGTGATAGTCACGGATATTCACCTCGACAAAAACATGTACACCGTAAGACTAATTTTCTAACATTTCCTAACTTCCAAATTAATCAGCATATTGATATCAACACTGAGAGCAACATGTGGTTTTATATTTATTGTTGTAAAGGACTGTAACGTTAGCTATCTTGTGAAACCCACCAGCTAAACACTGACTAACATCAATGTTAGCTAGTATTCGCATCATAGTTATCAGTTATATATATATATACTTATAACTTAATGTTTAAAACCCAAGATTGTATCTGAGAAGTATAGTTTTTATGGCTCAGTGTTATTTAAGGACATAGCGTTCCGCAGCTGTGAAAACCTGGTTTATATTACTGCTCTGTTCGGGTAAACATTCATGAGCAATTTACCAGTGAACACACAGTCTTGACCTTAGATGGTACAACAGATTAATGATTACAATTAAACATTAACTCTTGTTCTTTTATACAGTATATATATACTAACCACTCATGATTTTGCAGAATAGACTAGGAGGTGTATTCACCGCTCTTTCTTTCCATCTGTGGACAAAACCTACCATCTTATCAAATAACTAATACTGTCATTGAACGGACACTTGGAAGTTGGATTGTCTCTCCTGTATCTGTGGATTTGGGTAAGTGTTAATAAAAAGTTCTGTTATCTTGTGCATTTTGTTGAAACATGGTCTGTGCAAGTCTTGGTAGTTAGGTGTACTATATGTGAAAAGATTAACAGAAGGTAATGCTTGCAAACCGTTATTGCAACCACCTTATGTTTTAAAATTGTATTTAATTAGTTTTTGTGTTGTGTCTTTTAGCCTCAAACTGTTAACTAAATGAGACCATCTGAGAAGTTTAGAGGGGAAATATCTTTTTGGTAGAACTGTTCAACAAATCTTAGACATCTGAAACATGACATGAGACTCCAGCCACTGTTTAATCTTTAACAATACACTGTATTTTATAATCATATGTTTCTTATGCAAAATTTCTATTTGTAGAAAATAACTATTGCTGTCAAGTAGATAGATAGATAGATAGATAGTAACTTTATTGATCCCGAGGGAAATTCAATTAATGTAGGGAGTGAAAATTGTGATATTTCCCTGTGAATTATTGTGGAGAAGAAGAATACAGTAAAGTAGCATCAAAGTACAAGTACCTCAAACTTGTAATCAAGTACAGTACTTGAGTAAATGTACTATTATGATTTTGTGTTATGTTATTTTTTGCCACTGCATTTCAAATTATAAGATGACTGTAAACACCAAAACATGTTAACCAGACAGGCAGTACTCTCTTATTAATTTGTTTTTGTCAAATAATGTAGGGAGTGTAAAGTGCAATATTTCCCCTCTGAAATGTAGTAGAGAAGAAGTATAATGTAGCATCAAATTAAAGTACAACGTACCTCAAACTTATAATCAAGTACAGTACTTGAATAAATGTACTTAGTTATTTTTGCCACTGTATTTCATGTTATAAGATGACTGTAAACACAAAAACATGTAAACCAGACGGGCAGTACTCTCTTATTGGTTTGTTTTTGTGCATTTTTAAGGTCTCTGAGGGACGTCAGTATGAAGGTGCCTCACTCTTCACTGATCAACTTTGCTCTACTGTTGATTCAACTATCCTGTGCATCTGGGGGCAAAATCCTGGTCTTCCCAGTGGACGGAAGCCATTGGGTAAACGGTCTGGGTATCATCGGATAATCCGTTTTTCCTTTGGAATTCAGAAAGGAAAAAACGTTTTTTTATTTTTTCGTTTTAAACCAAAAACCAGAAAACGGCCGTTTTCTGGTTTTTCGTTTCTGAATCAAAAAATGAAAAACGAACCCAAACCGGGCCGTTTTTTTGTTTTTGCGAATTCCTTTTCTCATTATTCGTTTTTAATTGAAGAACGGAAGTCACGTGGGTTTTTCGTTTTTTCGTTTTAAACCACAAACGAAAAACGGAATCACGTGGTGCTCTGTTTGTTTTTTGTTTCCAAACGAAAAACGAAAAAAACAAATTAAAAAAACGATCCGATTTAGTTTCTTCAAGTTTCTTTCTGTCATTTTCTCTTCTGAATCGAGGAGCGGAGAACGGCAGTCACGTGACCAGGAAGTGAAGGCAAACATGTCAAAATAAAAGCCAAGAAGATAGTGTGGTCATATTATAAAAGTGTAACATTATTTAAGCACATGATCGAGGTAACAGTAGAAGATAAATAGGCTAAATAAATACATACTGTACCTAAAAAAGCCTAATTAATTATATATCCTAGACACCTACACTGTGCCAAAATCATGGAAATTCACAATAATTAGGCCTGTGCTAAAAAAGCCAGGCGCAAGTAAGCCAAATGATCTTTGGCCCATCGCAATAACCTCCATATTGTGTAAAACCATGGAACGAGTTCTTGCCAGCCACCTGACCAGCACAGTGGCTACTAAGCTAGATCTGCTCCAGTTCGCTTAAATAAGAGCAACAGAGTCCCAGACGACGCTGTGCTGACTGCTTAACACCGTCCACAAAACACCTTATGCATCCTAAAGGTTATGCCAGAGCTTTATTTTTGAATTTTATTTCAGCTTTTAACTCAATGAAGACGCATATTCTCCTGAAAAGGCTCCTTGATCTCAACATCAACACAGGGTTAGTTGTGTGGATCAGAGGGTCTGTGTCAGGGAGAACATGTCAGACAGGCTGCCCACAAGGCTGTGTTCTTTCCCCTGTGCTATTCTCTCTTTTTACTAATGAATTTATGACCAATGAGAAACATTTTAGACTGTTTAAGTATGTGGATGACATGGCCTTAGTTGGCCTTTTACAGGAAACAGGCCCACTAGGTGAAGCTGCCTATCTGGCCCACACTACAGCCCTTCAAACACGGTGTCACACTAGCCAGCTAGAAATCAATGTGGCTGAGAAGAAAGAATTAATCATGTGCTGCACAAAACAACATTTGATCACAGAGCCAGTTTCACTTGATGGCCAACATGTTGAAACTGTGGAACACTTTAAATACCTCGGTACAGTCCTGGACACCCAGGTGAGCTTCTCTGAAAATACAGAGTATATTTTCAAGAGATGCTCACAGCGACTTTATCTTCTAAGGAAACTTAGTGGCCTCGGTGTCAGCCGGCAGATTTTAGAATTAGTGTACAAAACTATTGTTGAGAGGATTTTAACCTTTAACCTTCCTGCCTGGTACGGTCACCTACACTGTAGATAGAAGAATAAACTGTCTAGGATTGTGTCAATGGCAGGCAAAATAGTTGGTAAACCCCAAAAGCCCTTGACTCAACTTTTTACAGAAAGGACGAGGAAGAAAGCGAGGAGCATCCTGGCAGATAGCTCCCATCCTCTCTGCAGCCAGTCGGGAGGCGCTATAGAGCCCCTCTGGCAACTAAACATGTGTTTAAAAAGTCTTTCATCCTAAATGCCATCAATACTCTAAACTCAACACAGTGACTGAGCAGATCTGAGCCACAGACACTGACATGAACTGTTTTTAATGTGTAACATAACCTGTCTCTGTTTTTTACTAACTGCTGTCTGGTTTTTAATGTCTGTTGTTTTCTGTGTTTTGTGAGCCGAAGAGAAAAATCCACCCTGGTGGACAATAAAGTTTGATTGTATTGATCAGTTCATATTGAGGGGCCGTCAGCTTTACAATTTAGTTTGGAGGGAGATTCGGTACCAGTGAAGTCAGTGCATTTTATGAGTGGGCCTTCTGTGACGTTACCCACCGTAGGGGTCAGAGGTCACCACTCCTCAATCCCCAAGGATTTTCTTTTCAGTCAAATTTTCAATTTTGACGCATTTATAGATGAAAAGTCAAGTCAATAATCATGGTCAATGATAGATAAGTATGGTTGATCAGCATGTTTGCCAACCTTCAGACATCATAGTCTAATATGAGGATTAATCAGCCTGAGTTCACTAAAAAACTGAAATCACTAACTTTCTGTATTCTGTTTGGTGGTTTATGATGCTTTTCAATCATTTCTAGCCTGTTTGGTAGTTTATGATGCTTTTCAATCATTTCTAGTCTGTTTGTTAGTATATGTAATTTAGTTAATTTGTTCGACATCATGATAAGGCTGATTTTTCAACCAGTGGTTATGACATTAATGCCAGCTAGACAGAATAAAGCTCTGTCTGTCATGACAATAGAACTGTACTGAAAGCCTTTCCTTTACTCGGGTGACTCTTTACAGCCGTCTGAAGACAGCAGGTATCTGTTAAATCTACAGTATCTAGAGTGATGGAGTGGCCTTCAGTCCAGTACAGTATTGTCATGACAGACAGAGCTTTATTCTGTCTAGCTGGCATTAATGTCATAGGTGTCTAGGATATATAATTAATTAGGCTTTTTTAGGTACAGTATGTATTTATTTAGCCTATTTATCTTCTACTGTTACCTCGATCATGTGCTTAAATAATGTTACACTTTTATAATATGACCACACTATCTTCTTGGCTTTTATTTTGACATGTTTGCCTTCACTTCCTGGTCACGTGACTGCCGTTCTCCGCTCCTCGATTCAGAAGAGAAAATGACAGAAAGAAACTTGAAGAAACTAAATCGGATCGTTTTTTTAATTTGTTTTTTTCGTTTTTCGTTTGGAAACAAAAAACAAACAGAGCACCACGTGATTCCGTTTTTCGTTTGTGGTTTAAAACGAAAAAACGAAAAACCCACGTGACTTCCGTTCTTCAATTCAAAACGAATAATGAGAAAAGGAATTCGCAAAAACAAACAAACGGCCCGGTTTGGGTTCGTTTTTCATTTTTTGATTCAGAAACGAAAAACGAGAAAACGGCCGTTTTCTGGTTTTTGGTTTAAAACGAAAAAATAAAAAAACGTTTTTTCCTTTCTGAATTCCAAAGGAAAAACGGATTATCCGATGATACCCAGACCGCCGACCACCTTAACACTATTCCTGTCTGGTTGTGTGTGTCCCATTACACAGGTATTTTATGTTTGTTAAGTATGCATGTTAAATATGTTACGTAGCGTAGCCACGTTGGCTCAGGTTCACTATGTTATTAGTTAAAGGCCATTAATTAATGTTTGTTGAGCAGAACTGTGTCACTCCTGAAGGTGGCAGCAGAGCTCAGTCAGTCAGCTGTTTGTGGATCTCTTCTGTTGTTGAGGGAAGATAAAAACTAAATGGACATTTGGAGTTTGGGGTAAAGAATATGTATATATATATATATATATATATATTGAAGCACAGGTGGTTATACCTGCTGGGCATTTCTGCCTGTCACACCTCCGACGGTGCCATTGGGCCGGCTGCAGGGTCGTCAGCCGGGAGCCACCCTTCACTGATGTTTCGCTCCATTAATCCCGGAACATCTCAAGGTGGTGGAGCAGCGACAGGGACGTCTCCCTGCCGCCCCCTGCAGCCAGCCTTAGGACCCTCCTTTTCCCCACGCCTTGTCCTTTCTACGAAGCCAGAGCCAGAAGCTCCCTTGCTCAGCCTCCTCCGCAAGTTCTTTGAGCGCCGTTCTAAGCTTGGAGCCTGTGATCCCCAGGGACCTCAGGAGCCGCTGGGTGGATGTTCCAGCATAGCCTCTGCACCCGACTTCTACTGGACGGGTGACCGCCCTCCATCCTGCTCGAGTGCACTCAGCTGCCAGTACTTTTCCTTCTTTCTCTCGAAGGCAGCCTCTATCCCCTCTTCCCATGGGACAGTCAGCTCCGCCATGATAACCGTCCTTGTAGAGGTGGACCAGAGCACAATATCTGGCCGAAGGGATGTTAGTGTTATTTCATGCGGGAACTTTAACTGCCGGTCAAGGTCAGCTCTCATATTCCACTCGCCTCCAAGACACAGGAGAGACCGCCCCCTCGCACTGCTGCTCTGGCCTTTGCCCCCTTGCTGAACAAACTGGATCAGCCGCTGAGATGTTGCTGGGCTGGCCTTGTTTACCTCCAGCCTGCGTGTCTCCAGAATTTCGGCTAGCTTACGCAGCACCCGGTCGTGGCGCCATCTGTACCGGCCCTGCGTTAGCGCTGCCTTGCATCCAGAGAGGATGTGCCGCAAAGTGGGGTCTTTGGAGTTGCAGAGTTGGCAGGTCTCCTCTGTGCCATACCAGAGGTGAAGATTCCGGGGACTGGGAAGGGTGTCATATGTGGCCCTGATCAGGAAACTCAGCCTTGCTTGGGGCATCTTCCACATGTCTGCCCACGTGATGGTTCGGTTTATCACCGCCTATGTATATATACCAAAATAATACTGGTTAACAAATTAACACGGTTCTACAGATATAGAGTTTATTCACTTTTTCATCGTGGAAGAGTGATGCAGAACTGAAGGAGTTCACTAAAGTTGGACAAATATTGACAGATTTGAACTTCCCAGATCAATAACTCATAAACGACATGTTGTTAAAACAACAACGAGGGATCTTTCTAACCATAGTGAGGTAGACAACGAGCTACAAGCTAATTTTAATCACTACGAGCCTTTAGTCCTCTGAGCAGGATTTAAGGTCACATTTAACCTTGCGGAGTCCAGCAGTCTACATATACACATCAGGGACAACAGGTAAGCTACTTCAGATGTTAAATGTTCAGGATTCAACAGTGAAAGTAACAGTACCTACACTACATGTACCTCTGGCTTCTCTTTTAACAGGTCTCCCTAAAGCAGCACTGATCTCTCACTCCAAACTGTGGAACATGGCTTGCCTTCTGTCTGTAGCAGGAATGAACTCCAAAGATGGGATTTATATTAGCCTCCCTCTCTTTCACACCGCCGCCTTTGGGGGACTCAGTGCAGCCATTGACAGAGGTATGCACACATTTGCATTAGGACTGTCAAACGTATTAACGCAAATTCATTTTCTTTAACGCATTAACGCAACGTGCGTTTTTTAGGTTGTAGTGTGGAGTGAAGATACTGGCATCATATCAAACTAGAAAACCTAAAGAATACTTACTACGTACTAGCCGTCAGGAAGGAGGTTAAACAACGCTCACAACTTATGCTAAGTTTTGGTGAGGAAAAACTGGTATGACCATTTTGAAAGGGGTCCCTTGACCTCTGACTCGATGATTTGTGAATGAAAATGGGTTCTATGGGTACCCACGAGTCTCCCCTTTACAGACATGCCCACTTTATGATAATCACATGTAGTTCTGGCCAAGTCAAAGTCAAGTCAGCACACTGACACACTGACACACTGACAGCTGTTGTTGCCTGTTGGGCTGCAGTTTGTCATGTTATGATTGGAGCATATTTATATGCTAAATGCAGTACCTGTGAAGGTTTCTGGACAATATCTGTCATTGTTTTGTGTTGTTAATTGATTTCCAACAATAAATATATGCATAAAAATGTGATAGGGTAGCACATCCCACTTGTTGGCTCACATCACAATAGACATACGTTTACGCATTTTGGCACAGAGCCTTCTTCAGAGCGTGTGAAGTATACAGATTCAGTTCAATAATATACACAAGGGCAGAGTTAACACACAGCTGGGAATTGGATCCAATTATTTGGGAACCAATCACTTTTCCTATCACATAGCTCTAGATACAGGGACCAATCACAGGCATAGCCTATAGTTAAATCTAATCCAAACCCTGTTACATACAATGTTGAGCTCCACAAAACACTGTTCCTGACCATTATTGGTTCACTATTAAGACCATACACTAGATGGCAGTAGGGGGACACTTGAATAAACCTCATTCATTTTTAATTATAGGCTAGTCTTCCAGATGATCCTGTATCACCAATAATCCATATTGCCTGTGTGGATTGCAGTTTTGTGCTCAGATATTCGTTGTTTAAGGGGTCGTTTGGTTTGTCCAACATATGCTAGACCACAGGTACATAGTAACATGTAAATCACATGTGTTGATTTACAGTTTCAAACAATAAATATATACATACGTTTACATAAAGCAAGCATATTGTCCACACCCATTTAATAAGAGTATGAAATACTTGATAAATTTCCCTTTAAGGTACATTTTGAACAGATAAAAATGTTTGACTAATTTGTGATTAATTGCAATTACATTTTTTAAGCAATTGACAGCTCTATATTTGATATTTGATAAACTGTTAAGGGATTGTTTTACCAGCATCAGTGATTTTGTTAAGGAATAAGATTGTTTGTGAAGATTGTATCTATATATTATATTTGTATTGTCCGTAAATCCAATGAAAAGACCAAAACCAAAAATGCATTAGTCTCTCAATACTTCCCTACCTTATGTGTGGCACTCAACCCAAGAACACTGTAGTATTTTTGCAAACAACACTCAGACATTAGTAAGTTATGTATTTGTTGACGACTATTTTCAGCTGCAGATTAATACACATTTGGTGCACTGGTTTCCAATCAGGGATAGCTCAGCTAATGAAAAAATATAATCTAATTTTAACTATATTTCTTGTCACAATAACAAATTACCCACCAGCAATCACGGGTTGGTGGGAAGTGAGTCCTATTCAAGTCAGCCTGAGTCAGCTGTAAAACCATTTGCTGCAACTGCAAGTTAGTGAAAACTAGTAAATGTCATGGATAAAAGATTGAAACATGCAGCTTCAACTACAAACTTGACCAAAAGTCCTGGCTTAGACATTGACATATTTGTGTCACTTTAATACGATTATTAGTGTTAAATAACATCCAGTTTAAAATCTTTCTGTTCATATTGACAGATTTGGATTATGACGATGAAGCGAATGAAGGAGTACTTGAGCTCAAACTGTGGGGGTAAGTCAGACAAAAAGGTCGGAAGCAAGAGCTCTGGTGATTATTCACATTGAGCAAAAATTACCTTCAGTGACAGTTTTCATCGTAATTAAGGAAAATGTCTCACAGTGCAACAGTGTGGCTCGTTGATGTGTTTCCATAGTTTTCAGAAAATAATGGAGGTCTGTGGTGCAGAGGAGCAAGTCCTATAAGGCTTTGTTACACAGACAATATTTGCTTGTAAATCAATTCATTGTTGGTTTTGGTCTTTTCATGGATTTGTTGACAAGAAAAATATTGAATATCACCAATGTTATCCTATAAGAGTGTTATTTCTCATCTTGTTGCTGTGTAGGTATCACAGTGGCTTTGAGGAGTACATTTTCTGTATCGCAGTTCTGGGTCGACTGCATAAAATATAACGTCACTGTCATTCTGTATATAGGTGAAACTATGCGTTACCTCTGCAACACACCAAATGTACAGTATGTCACTAACATTAATGGTATTACTTCATTAAACGTCATCATAAATAAAAAAAACAAAAAACAAAGCTGTTGTCTTTTCCCTGACAGAAACCCATTGATCGAAGCCACAAAGTGAGACTTGCGGTAGGCAACGGGATCAGAGCCGATGTTTGGAGGGACTTCTTAAGCAGGTTTGGAAACGTTCAAATCAGAGAGTTTTATGGAGCAACTGAAGGGAATTTTGTTCTGCTGAATTACATCGGCAAGATCGGAGCTGTTGGCCGACACTCCTTCCTCCTCAAGGTAAAAGCTCATATTTCATTCCACTTTATGAAGTAAAAGCTGTCAATCAATAAGCAATGTTTTGGCTTTTCTTTTTACATCTTGCAGAGGTTTTATCCATATGCTGTGATCAAATACGACATAGATAAAGGAACGCCTGTGAGGGATTCTTCTGGTTTCTGCATCGAGGCTGCCAAAGGTGTGTTGAGGTCATGTCCTCAATTTTCTTTTTTCCCCAGAGAATATGGAGACCTGAAGTGCAGTTTACATTTTATCATTTAAAGTTACAAATAGTGGGTTTTGTATTAGAAAGAACTCGTTCAATTCTTATTTTGAAAAGCAAGGCCCATCCCTTGTTCCCTGTTAACATATAGTAAGAGTTGGGGGCTTTTATTTTGGAG
The DNA here is from genome assembly GCF_043250625.1 of Sebastes fasciatus. Lineage (NCBI taxonomy): Eukaryota > Metazoa > Chordata > Actinopteri > Perciformes > Sebastidae > Sebastes > Sebastes fasciatus. Next base: position 18,686,932 of record NC_133798.1, on the reverse strand, counting down.
AAAAAAAAGCCTCTTCTAGAGGGTCCAAGAACTGGGCAAGATCAATATCAATATCATGTGACTGTGTACAGTGTATGTGCTTGGGAGCGGGTGGTTGGTAGTCAGTCAAGGTGCAAATCAAATTAAGGCAAGATTAAAAAATAAAGAAATAGATGAGTAAAAGATGTTGAGCTTAAGTTGAGCTAAATACTCATATATTTGGTCCTAAAACAAAGTATTCGACAAAATGAAATTTTGATCTCTCTTGTATTCAATTTCCGCAGGTGAACCTGGACTTCTGGTATCTGAAATATCAATGGGGGCTCCGTTCTTTGGTTACAGTATGTGAGAGACCTGCAGCAAACTGAGAAGAAGAGGCTGCATGACGTCCTCAAGAAAGGAGACTTGTACTTCAACACTGGTGACCTGCTGTCCATTGGTGAAGATAATTTCTTCTACTTTCAGGATCGAGTTGGAGACACTTTCAGGTGAATTCATATTTCAATTTCAGCCACCTAATTTAAAGTAATGCTTAAAAACCTCAACGTTTTTTTGTTATTATTGTTAATAGATGGAAAGGAGAGAACGTGGCTACAAATGAGGTGGCTGACATCATCACACTGGTTGGCTGCATTAAAGAAGCCAACGTGTATGGAGTCAAAGTGCCAGGTAATTTGAAGCACACAACCAGTCTGTCCTTTGATGCCTCAGTATCGTTTATTATTGTATCGTATATATATAAATTATATCGTATGTCAGTCAGTTGTTTAATGGAGTGTTCAGGTGGTTCAAAGTCAGTAAATATAATCTTTACAAGGTATTTTGCACTCAGATCTCTGTTCTGTTGAACTATTTAACCCATCCTAAGCATTTAGTAGCAGTGAGCTGCTTTGAAGCGTCCACGGAGCAACTTGGGGTTTAATGTCTTGCTGAAGGACACATCGACATGCAGACTGTAGGATCGAACCGCCAACCTTGTGGTTGAAAAACGACCCGCTCTACCTACAGCCACAGCTACAGCCGCCCCCTAAACTCAAACTTTTAAGCTGCCCTCCATTTAGCTTTATGAGTTTTAGGGCCCTTCTACTGTGCATGCTGGCACACTAACGTGGCTCTACTGAGTGTTAACGGTATTAGTAGCCTAACACATGCGCTTTTCGCTCTGTAAAAGTTATCTTTGTAAAAGTTACACCAAAAACTAACTAAATTATTTTGCTTAAAGTAATCACGTGACTGGTTTGTTATCATATAATGGTGAAAGTGTAAAAACTAGAACAATAAATTCTGAGTCAAGCATAAACTACACTGTTTGCTAATGTTTGCAGTCTGGATATGTTGCTATAATCAAAGGGCATTACAGGGAAATAAAAGTTTGGATAAATATACAATTAACCAGACACACTGTTTGCCAGGAGTACATAAGACCAGGACAATGATTTCAACTGATCGATGAAGAAACTGGGGCAAGGGGCATGGTACCATAAGCTCAAGTATCATGCCACTTGCCCCAGTTTCTCAGTGGTATTGTTGAAATCATTGTCCTGGTTGGCCTGAATGCATCATTGCTTTTGGTCTCTGCAAGACCAGACTAGGGAGGAGGATCAGGTTCATCCTGCCATTCAGGACTTCTTAAGGATCCACTTTTGCTGGTCGTGTCTCTCAGAGGATCCTACTGCTGAACTGTGACTCAGCAGGTTATGTAATCCTTATGCTATGTTAAGCAATCAGAGGTGGCAAAGTACAGGCTGGCAGCACAGAGGGCAAAGTTCAAATAAGTAAACTGAAAAGTCTTCTGAAAATAACAGGAAGTCAGTTTCTCCAAATGATTTGGCCAATTCAACAAGGTCAGCAGTTACAGTTGCAGCAGCAGCAGTGGCGGAGGAGGAGATTAAAGCTTCAGTTGGTAACCTTAAGCAAATATGATAAAAAGTTATTTTATAAAACTGTCACTATATCCTGACAGTAGTGCATGAGACAGATAATTTGTGGAAAAAAATCATGTTCCTCTGCTTCCCCTTAGTGCTCCTAATGGCATTTGCAAGTTTCTACCCCACCAAAACAAAAACAACCAATCAGAGCCAAGGAGCCTCTGGGCAGATCTCAATCACTGCTCGCGAAACTCGCAAACTCTGATCAAACTCTCAAACTAGGCAGCGCTGATCAAATATGAGTCAAGATTTTATTACTGTAATGCCTATTTTTTAAATGTTTTCAGAAACATATTTGGTGTACTGTTTGGCTGTAAGATGAGAAAGTTTGTGAACCAGCCACCATGTTGACAACATTCAAGCCAAAACCAAGCAGCGCCCACCGTCCGGAGCAAACTTTCTCATGTCACAGCTAAACAGTACACTACAAGATGTTTCTGACAACATTTGAGGCGAGAAATAGGCATCACAGTAACAGAATATTGATTCATATTTGATCAGCGCTGCCCAGTTTGACCGTTTGATTGGAATTTCGTGAGCAGTGATTGACAGCTGCTGTAGAGACAGCTCGGCTCTGATTGGTTGTTTTCCTTCGGCGCTGTGAAATCTTGCAAATGCTGTTAGGAGCACAGGAGGACACAAAGGAACGTCATTTTTTCAGATTACCTGTCTCATGCACTATGAAGTTACCAACTTCATCTTTAAAGTAGTTGCAATACTTCTTCTCAGAGTCATAACTCTGCCACTAAATCTTGAAACAAGATAGAGACAGGATACATATACCCTTAACTTACTGAATCCATGCAACATCATACTTCCTGTATTTGTTTTCCCCAATCAAGCGTTTCACTTCCCTCTGTGATGGCAAGCTTTTCACCCTTCACTTTTACTTTTGGCTCTGGGCGCATTACATGTTGTATGAGCTAGTTTGTTATAAACCTACCCCAGCCTTTAGTCTCTAGTTATGAGTCAAGCTCCAAAAAAACTGGATTCCACATTTCCCAGAATGCAACCTGATGGCATCCTTCAAAAACTCCCCCAAAACCACCTAACTGCTGTCTTCTGATTGAACTCTTTAACGTTTTCCAGGTCAGGAGGGGAGAGCTGGAATGGCTGCCGTTACTTTAAGTAAAGGACAAAGATTTGACTCAGCAGGGGTTTTTAAACATGTTGAAAACTCCCTGCTGACCTACGCGAGGCCACGTTTTATGAGGATTCAGGTGATTTTTCTCCAGACATGTAATATTTTTTCCAAAGCATCTTGACAGTTTCAGCATTTTTTAAATTTCCCCCTTAAAACTCACTTTACTGTGATTACAGAGCTCCTTGGACGTCACAGGCACGTTCAAGCACATGAAGGTGAAGCTGGTGGAGGAGGGTTTCAACCCAAATCAAATGACAGACCCGCTCTACTTTCTGGATGAAAGAGACAAGAATTACGTCCCACTTACGGTGGTCATATTCAACTCAATTACATCAGGGAAGATCAAAATCTAAAGTGGCTTTCGTTTCCTCTCTGTTAAAGGAAAAATCCACCTGCTTCCACGGTAACACAGCAGCCACCTGTAAAGTTCAGTGCATTTGAGGAGTTGTTTTGTGATAAAGTCTTGTGATTTAATCTTTATCTATTTACATTTGTTCTTCTACTTCTGCAGTAATTTCATACATATCTCAAAATGACTTTAACGCTCCTCCAGAGAACATGTTTGAGCTTGTTGCACTAAGATGTAATAGTTTCACTTAAACCTAGAAAACAAGTTTTTCCAGTGAAGAAAACTGGGAGCTTGATATTCAAACAGTGACATCTCGCTGCGTATATTCTGGTCTATCGAGTCTATTGTCTGTGTAGGAGCTAGAATCTGTGCCTTACAAACAATACATTTCTTCTGGTATGATTGTTGAATGTTGCGTCCGTCCCTCTCTTTAGCGCTGTAGGATTTTAGGGGATGTGTTATTCAGATTTTTCTGATCAACATTGTGAATTAAATTTGAAATCTTATTTTCTATAAATTGAACTCTGGGCCTTTATTTGTGCTCTACAGAGTTTTAAATGAACAGTGTGTAACATTTAGAGGGATCTATATTGGCTGAAATGGAATATAACATTAATAAGTATGTTTTCTTTAGTGTATAATGAATAAAAGTGTACCTGAAAATAAGAATAGTTGTGTTTTTGAGCCGTTTATATACAGTAGCTCAGGATAGACAAACCAAACACTGGCTCTAGCCACCATAGCGTCAGCCATCGTAGTTCTCCGACACGCTTGGCACACAGGAGAAGTTTCACCACTAGATGCTGCCAAATCCTACACACTGCACCTTTAAACAAGATTTGATTGGATCGCAAGCACAAATTCATGTGGTTTCTACTTAAATCGAATAAGAAAGTAATGCAGTTGCTTGTTATTTGTCCTCCATATGTTACTTAACTACAGCTGAGTAAATTGTCAGGAGAATTGTCATTATAGGTGGTGATATCAACTTTTGCTGTCTAAACCTACAGCATGTTAAAGGGACTGTTTGTAAGAATCAGAAATGCTTGTTAACAGCGACACCTGTGGCCGTTAAGTCAACGAAAGTCAGCGTCGGGCTCGCGCTTGTGCTCGCTCTACATAGACATGAACGAGCAACGCTCAAAACAGTGAGGTGACACACGTAAGCTAAAACCACAATATCACTCTATATTTCACCTGCATGACAGTAATGTTAGCTGACCAGACGAAGGTCTCTCCTAGTGTTGGCTTTTCCTGCCTCAGCCTCCCGACCGCGGCCGGAGGGAGACACCGGCACCCGGTCGGAGACGATAACGTTTCTCGCTGCGGAGCTCCGTCACTTCACAAGACATGGGAAACCTCTGTTGGTCTGGAGGAGCTGCAGCAGTTATTTTTGCACAAATGTCCACTGTACATTCACTAGATATTCTCAGAGCTAAACTAACTCTTCTGCAGTGTGTAGTGTGCACGCATGCACGTGAGGTGGAGCGAGCTGAGTGAAGGCAAGCAGGCAGAGGAGCAGAGGAGCAGAGTACAGCAGAGACTCCGGCCCTAGAGACCAAAGTTACGGTCTCCCCCGCGTCCTCCGACCGCAGCCAACACTGCTCAACAGATGGGCTTCACTACACTGTTAAGAATTTCCCAGTAAAATAACAGTAAAGAGCTGGAAGCAGGGTTGCCATTATTCTACTGTAAAATTAACATTATTATACTGTCGCTGAAATTTACAGCTTTGTACTGTTAATGAAAAATACAGTATATACTGGTTTTTTGATTAATTTCACAGTATTTTACAGTTAATTTACTGTTTAAGGATACATTATACAGCTGTTTTTATCCCTTTCTTTTACATTATCTTACTGATTTGTTTCAATGCACTATTTAGGTTGTATTTTTTACATACATTTTAATAAACATTATTTTTTGCCTAGATGAATAGACTTAGCAGGTTACAGACATAGGAATAGTCACACTAAATACAATTAAAGGCACTTGTTAAGAAAAAGGCTATAATTAAGGCTATAAGGCCCAAAATGTCTGTCTATAGCTGGCTACAAGCACAGAATGCAAACCATAACAACATGTGAGTGAAGAACAGAGCTAATTCACTGATTTTCCAATCATGTACAATGTGTGAGAAAAGAACATCTACAGCTTATCTTATTGCACTTTATTTTTTATTTTCATATGAAGTTCAACACAGCGCCAACAAAAACCTGACACAGATAACAAACCAAATTTCAGAAGAAATAGCATTTCTGAAGACATCTGTCAATCTTACTAACCTTACTTTGTGGAACAGTTACAGAGAGTTGAGCTATATCATAGAGTTAAAACAAAACTCTCAAGTAATATTTTGCCTTATATCATGTAACATGTGAATATACTGAATATATTGCTGAACCTTAAGGCATATCAGTGGTACAAATAAAAAAAAAAATTAACATTAAATACAAAATAATTTGTCTATATACTAATGAGCACCAACACCACCAGACATGTGACATCATGTCCAAGTATGAATATTCAGGCTCTAACAAGGCACATGGATAAGTGTGGAAGTCCAAGTATTGGGCGATAATGGGGGAGTGAGTTAGTGAATGACTTATGGCCCACTCAAAGACACCAGTTCTCTCAATCCAGCCTTGGTAGCCCGCTGACTGTGTGAGAGAGAGATATATGAGTTCCAACATAACTTTCATTGTAACTTCTCACATACAAAATCAGCGTGTGTAGCCCTCATTTCCTCTTATCATGTATGTAATGTAAACTCACCATTTTAAATGAAGTCCCACTCAAGTCCATGAGTCTCCTCAGCAGAGTGGATACATGTGGATATACGGTTGTAGTCTTGTCTTGTAGTTCGTGAATTTGCCAGTTTTCTTTGAGAAGACTTTGCCCTGTCCATCCTTGGTGCCTCTCTCAGGGTTTATTCCTACGGTGCACCTGAAAAATGATAGTGTTTCTTCAGGCACTGTGTAAAAATCAAGTTGTGTGAATCACTTAGATTAATGCCACAATAAAAATACAGGTTTTACTGAAAGTATCTAACCTTGAGATTAACTTGAGCGTGCAGGTGTAGAAGGTGGAAAATAATGCAGCAAGCCCCATCAAGAAGGTGGGCTGGATCCCCTCACATATGAAGTGGCCCTCAAGGCTGACCATCCAGCGCCAATAGCTTCCTGCTGTTTCACCTGAAACTTAGAAAGAAATTTCCTCAGTCAACTTCATGGATTTTTAGTCAATGTTTGAAATGAATTGTGTTGAGTGGTGTGCATTACTGGTTGAGAAACGTTTTTTTGATCAATTATGAATATTCTGACCATCTGATCTATAGAACATGTGGTTTTCAGATATCATTCAAAAACACTAGTTAGCTAGTAAATAAACTTGCCTTCAATTTTGTATCTGCTCTACTGAATTACCACCCAATAACCAACGTGCACTGAAGTCTTAATGTTACTTTAAATGTTGAAGGGACTTCCATAGACTGTAAAATGTATACACCGTCGTTATGCATGAATTCACTGGCAAAATACATGTGTCAGCACATTAACTTAGAAATTAAAATGAGCTCCTTGTGTTGTCCGATTAATGTGCAATCATCTGTGAAATTCTAGCTAGCTGTTGAATCCCTCTATCATGACATGCACATATTCTGTTATGCAAACTAACTGGAAACATCACTGATAAACTTTGCACAGATTTATTAATTAAATAAAATTACTACTCACCAAATAATCAGTAAGATGGGGATGGATGAATAAAAGAACGGATCCAGCCTCACATGTGCAGATCAGGTGAAATGCTCTTCCCAGAATTCAAAAAATACTGCATGAAACTGTTATTCATGATACTTTAGACAGTTGATCAGCAGTAAAGTGCTGTTTTTTAAGAATACATTATAGTTCAGTTAAAAAACGGCCTATGAGCGTAATTTAACAGATTTTCTTTTGTATTAACAGTAAAGCACTGTTTTAGCAATAACAGGTTAATACTGTTGAAATTCTGCTGTAAATTAACAGCAATTGTTTACAGTGTAGATATAACTTTGCGGTTTTGGTGCTTCTGTGTAGTTTGTGTTGGAGTCTTGTCTGAACAGCGTAGCCACACGCGAGCGAGTATATGCGAGCGCGCATGGGACACCGACCCGGGTGATTTATACATGTAAGAAGTTACAAACTTTAAATGTCCCTTTAAAGTCCCTTTAAACGTTGCTCTGCTTATATAGTTTTTCTTTTTCTTTTTTGCACCTGATTTGTTAGACAACATAACAGCCGACGATGCACGGCAGGTTTTCAGAGGGGCATCTCACCAGTCCAGAGGACCGATTCACTCCACAATCTTCATCACATCATACAGATAAGCGCTGCGATCACAACACACTCCCATTTTCCAAAGAAAAAAAAAAGCACATGCTACCCGGGTGGATGAACATTGGTTTTATTTGATTTGGTTTGTTATTTTCTCAGAGCAGTGAATTATTTATGAAGTTTAATTTTCTCCTCAACTTGAGTTGGTTGGGGAGGGCAAGGAAAAGACACTGATCTTCCCAACTTAGGGCAGGATAAAAAAGAACAGCAAACTATACTTATAAAACTATGTTTTCATTCCTCTACATGCTCCTTGAAAAGTAACTAGGTTAAAGAGGAGTTTGCAGGTTGATTTTTTCACTAATTTACGCTTAACCTTTCCTGAAAATTGCCATTTCAAAAGCTGATGCAGGATTTTATATGTTTTACAAGACATGAGGGCATAAATTCAGAGGGGAAAATAGCTTTTGAGTACTTTTGAACACTTTTTTCTAACGGCTTACGTCAAACGCATCATACTACGCCACAGGGGGGGGCCTTGTCCTCGACTCTGCCTCAGCGCAATGTGCAGTAGTAAGTGGTAGAGCGTTTCAACAGTTGTAGTTTAGTGAGTCTGGATTTTTTTCGGTAGTTTGACATTAAATTTCACATTTGTCATCATGTTTAATTAGTCAAGTAGTTATTTAATTAGTCATTTGTGCATGATACACAAACTCCGACCTATCAGGACGTGGAGTCTGTAATTTACATGAAGAAGCGTGGAGCTAGCTTTCGTGCCCGGGTGTGTTCAGGTGAAGAGACGGGACTTCACTGCTGCATCTGTAACGGAAAACACGGTCATTGTTACGGCGCTCCTTATGGACAGTAGGATTATTTACCCAGTGATATGATTGAGTTCAGGATGGTATGCTGAAGGCCAGGACTCATAGTTGAAGCGGCTCCTTCAGTTCACACAGGTGCTTGATTGGCTCCGTCAGCAGTAACGTTAGCTTCATGGTGCCGCCGCCGCCGCCGCCGGTGGGATTGATGGTCAAGGTCATGGAGATTCACCTCGACAAAAACATGAACTGTGCACCATAAGTCAAATTTTCTAACGTTTGCTTACTTCCAAATTAATCCGCATGTTGGTTTCAATAATAAGAAGCAACGTGTGGTTTAGTATTTATTGTTGTAAAGCACTGTAACGTAGCTATCTTGTGAAACCCACCAGCTAAATAATGACTAACATTAATGTTAGCTAGCATTAGCATCGTATTTTGTAAAACCTACAATTTGATAAGGCACAATTGGTAACTTCAGTTTGCTCACGTTAGAACCCTGACATGTAGTAATGTTAGCTTGTGACTTTGTTTGCACAGCTAATAGAATTGTAATTTATTATTATTTCCATGTGGTGTAATGTTGGTATGTTATAAGGTTTGGGGAGATAGTGCAGATAATGTAACGTTAGGGACAGATGCACCTATAGCCAGAGCTGCAGTGTTTGTAAATTTACTCTTATATCTAGCATTAGCTAGACATGTTCTATAGCAAACTGATAAAAACACACCACGTACATGATGTAGGAGGGCAAAATGTTAGAAACATCTCTCATTATAATGCAATCTGATAAAACTCCAACTCTAACTGTGACCTCAATGATTAACATATAATTAGATTAACTAAACCTGAACATTGTAAACTCTGTAAAGGTAGATTTTATGGGCAGTTGGTAGTGTTGTTTAAGTTGACTGTTGCTATACTTAAGTTTTCTTTGTAACATTTTGTTTCTGTTCTGAAACAGGTCAAAGGAAAACGTGGGGGCTTCCGCAAAGGAGAGGAAGCAACACACCAACAAGTACTGAAGCAAATCACTGGCAGGTCTGCAGGGAAAAATTAAAAATGTGTTAAATTCTGCAGCGCCATCATGTACGAGTCATATTTTATATCTGCTATTTCAGCCCAACTGCACTTTTTCAAGATAAAGAGTAATAACACATGAACAAATCACACCTGATAGTAATTACACAACCATGTATTATTTATTTACTTAATAAATGCATATGTAGACGGATCTATTAACATCAGAATAAAATAAGTGTTCATGCAAGATCAGCTGCAATTAATCTACAGAGTGAAGCTACTAGAACAGCACTGGAGAAGATGTTGGGCTGTTGTCTACAGCATCAGTCCCTCTCAGTACCTCATACTCCACTTTGCACCACAGCATCCTGAGTTCTCTTTCCTTGGGATGTACAGCAGGTAAATATTATGTGATGGTGCAAGAATGAGTATGGCTAAAACTAATGCAGTCTAACACAGCAGCTGAGGGCTGCAACGATTAATAGATTCATTGTCAACTATTAAAATAATCGCCAACTACTTTGATAATCGCTTTGAGTAGTTTTTTTTTTTTAAATAGTCAAAATTCTTTAATTCCAGCTTCTTAAAGGGACTATTTGTAACTTTGTACGCCCATAAATGTAGCGGGTCGTCACACATGCGCGCTCACATATGCGCGTTCGCGTGTGGCCGCTGCCTCTCCAACTCTGCCTGCCTGCCTTCGCTCAGAGAGCGCGCGCGTTCTCAGCTCGCTCCACCTCTAGACGTGAACGCGCGCTCACTCCTCACTGCAGAAGAGTTAGTTTAGCTCTGAGAATATCTAGTGAATGCACAGTGGACGTTTGTGCAGAAAAAAAATGCTGCAGCTCCTCCAGACCAACAGAGGTTTCCCGTGTCTTGTGAAGTGACGGAGCTCCTTAGTAACGTTACCCTTTCGTTACCGACCGGGTGCCGGTGTCTCCTCTGCTCTCTCCGGCTGCGGGAGGAGAGAGCAGGGAGACACGCTGCAGAGCGCCGCTGCTTCAGCCTGCACTTAGGCAGGAAAAGCCAACACTAGGATCAGATCTAAATCATGTTCATGGAGAGACCTTTGTCTGGTCAGCTAACATTACTGCCAAGCAGCTGAAATATAGAGTGATATTGTGGTTTTAGCTGACTTGTGTCGCCTCACTGTGTTGAGTGATGCTCGTTCAGGTATATTGAGAGCGAGCAAGCGCGAGCCCGACGCTGACTTTCGTTGATTTCACGGCCACAGGTGTCGCTGTTAAGAAGCATTTCTGAAAGTTACAAATAGTCCCTTTAAAGCTAATCGGAAACACCAGCAAACAACTAATCAATTAATCAAGAAAATAATCGACAGATTAATCGACAATGAAAATAATTGTAGTTGCAGCCCTACAGCAGCAAAAATTAGGTGGACAAAATATAAGAAACACCTCTCAGTATTACACAATACAATTCAACAGCAGACTCAGAAATAACCATAAAGTTGAATCTCTAAAACAGTTTGAGCAAAAAGCTTTATAAACTGCATGATGATATAATGTATTAAAGGGCTGTTGTATCAGACTGCATTAGTTTTAATTTGTGTATGTAATAAATTGGGAAAGCCTCTTTTTAGTCAAAAGGATGGCAGCCGTGCACTACTCTACACAGTACAAGAAAATTTGTTTTTACAAATTTTCTATATGTTGTCACTATTTTGGGTTTACTCTCAAGACTTGTAAACTGCATAATCTGCTTTTTCTACAGGCTTCTCTTGACAGCCCTTCATTTCAACTATGATAGCAGCTGAGACATCGAACCAGTGATGGTGACGTCTGATGTTCGCCCTATCAAGTAGTCTCCATCATAATGCAGTCAGCCATTTCACTGAGTCCCTAAATATTACTTATTATGTGTGAGCCAACTATAATATCACTGAATGTGATCCAAAGACGTTTCCTTCCTTAAGCATATGCATCAGCCCTCATGGAGTCATGGGAGAGGGCTACATCACGGCACCAAAGACAGAGAGCAGTGCGTTGTTGTCCTCTGCTGCACCTGCCCCCCTTTCCACATCCTGCCACCAAGGATGAGACAGTTGGCCTGTATCTTACATGGTATTCACAGTTTAACACAAGGCATTAATGTGAAACCAGCACAAATTGTGTTCCCGGTTTATGGCTCAGTGCTTTTTGGAAATTGTTTTTTCAGGACATGGGTGCAGAGGCTGGGAAAAACTGGTTTATATTACTGCTCTGTTGAGGTAAACATTAATGAGCAATCTAACATTAACAAACTGACTTGACCCTAGATGGCACAACAAATGAATGTGTGTTTTTTTACAACTAAACATTAACTCTTTGCCAGCCATGACTTTGCATAAATTTGCGCACATACTGCTCTGTTCGTGTAAACATTCATGAGCAATGAACCATTGAACACTGCCTTGACCTTAGATTGTACAACAGATTAATGTATAATGATTAAAATTAAACATTAACTCTTGTTCTTTTGCTCTTTCCATCTGTGCGCAAAACCTGCCATCTTATCGAATAACTAGTACTGTCATTGAACTGACACTCTGAAGTTGGATTGTCTTTCCTGTACCTGTGGATTTGGGTAAGTGTTAATAAAATGTTGATAATAATCTGTTAACTTATGCACACGTAAAGTAAAAACAGCCATGGAATGTGCGAATGTGTGTTGAAACATGGTCTGTGCAAGTTTTGGTAGTTGCATGTACTATATGTGTAAATTTTAACAGAAGGTGATGCTTGTAAACGGTTATTACAATCACCGTATGTTTTAAAATTGTATTGCGTTGGTTGTTGTGTTTTGTTTTTTGGCCTCCAACTGTTTTTTAAATGAGACCATCTGAGAAGTTTAGAGGGGAAATGTCTCTTTTGTTGAACTGCTCAAGAACTCATAGACATCTGAAACGTGATATGAGTCCCCAACCACTGCTTTATCTTCATCAATGCACTGTATTTTACAAGCATATCATGTGATTTTTCTGTAAAATTTGAATTTGCAGTAAGTAACTATTGCTGTCAAATAATGTAGGAAGGAAAAGTGCAATATTTCCATCTGAAATGTCGTGGAGAAGAAGTATACAGTTAAGAAGCATCAAAGTACAAGTACTTCAAACTTATAATCAAGTACAGTACTTGAGTAAATGTACTTAGTTATTTTTTGCCACTGCATTTCATGTTATAAGATGACTGTAAACACAAAAACATGTAAACCAGACGGGCAGTACTCATTGATTTGTTTTTGTGCATTTTTAAGGTCTCTGAGGGACGTCAGTATGAAGGTGCCTCACTCGCCACTGATCACATTTGCTCTACTGTTGATTCAACTATCCTGTGCATCTGGGGGCAAAATCCTGGTTGTCCCAGCGGACGGAAGCCATTGGGTAAACATGAAAGTACTCATTGAGGAACTGCATGCTAAAGGCCATGAGATCACTGTGGTTCGGGCATCCGATAGCTGGTACATCAGTGAAAAGTCTCCTCTCTACACCTCTGTCACTGTTCTCAGCCCCGGTGGATTTGGGGAAAATATTGAAGCCTTTTGTTTTCAACTGATAGAGATCCAGCGTCAGGGTAAGCATGCTTCTTTTTGGTATAAAATCTGGACTCATATTCAGATGAAGCGGCTGGTTTTGGACCAAATCTCTCAGCTCCATAAGAAAATCAGCAAAATCATCGTTCAGATGTTTGAAGATGAAAACCTGATGCAGTCTTTTCATGACGCCAAATATGATGTGGTTTTGACTGACCCCTGGTTAGGTGTAGGGGCAATGCTGGCACGTCGGCTCCAAGTTCCTCTTGTTTTTAATGTCAGATGGACCATTCAAGGTGAAGCTCATTTCCTTATTGCCCCCTCACCTCTGTCATACATTCCTTACACGGCAACAGAGTTGACAGATAAGATGACCTTCCCTCAAAGAATAAAGAATGTACTAAGTTATATTTTTGGGATGTACACAATGTCATACATCTCAGAAACTCATTACAAACCAGTAGTTAAGAAGTATTTTGGTCCCGACGTGGATTACTCAACGTTTTTGCTGGATGCAGATATATGGCTCATGAGGAATGATTTTGTCTTTGATTATCCACGTCCAACAATGCCAAATATAATCTACATGGCTGGATTTCAGTGCAAGCCCTCAAAGCCGCTCCCTGCGGACCTGGAGGAGTTTGTCCAGAGCTCTGGAGACCATGGGGTCATTATAATGACCTTAGGAACTTTTTTTGGGAAGCTTCCTCAAGACGTTGCTGAGGAGATTGCTGCAGCCTTTGCCCAGCTGCCTCAGAAGGTTGTATGGAGGTATATTGGACAAAGACCAGCCAACCTGGGCAACAACACATTAATGGTCAACTGGCTGCCACAGAACGACCTCTTAGGACATCCCAAAACTAGAGTGTTTGTGGCCCACGGAGGCACTAACGGGGTTCAGGAGGCGATTTACCACGGAGTTCCTGTAGTTGGACTTCCCTTATTCTTTGATCAGCCTGACAATCTCTCCAGAATCAGAGCAAAGGGAGGAGCTGTGATTGTGGATATTGCCGAGCTTGACAGACACATCTTTGCAGATGCCCTGAAGACAGCTCTTTACAATTCCTCTTACAGGGAAAACATGCAGAGGCTCTCAAGGCTGCACAGAGATCAGCCCATGAAGCCACTGGACCAGGCAGTGTTTTGGATAGAATATGTCATCAGACATAAAGGAGCCCGTCACCTGCAGACACAGTCCAACAAAATGTCCTGGTTTGTTTACAACTCTGTTGATGTCATCGCTGCTCTGTTGGCAGTTGTTTTGCTAGTAACATTCACCTGCATTTCGGTTGTAAGGTTACTGTGGAGAATTATTTTTATTGGGAAAAAAGTTAAACATGAATGACATGAAAACTTAAACAGGTTGGTTCTTGTGGCGGAATTCAAGATTTACCAAACCCAACAATTCTCTGATGTTGTTAAAGTTGACAGCATTAGGAAAAATACCAAAGTACCTTTGCAAAGGTATAGTTCTCAAGCTTTGGGAAATATATTTGAAGGAGACTGCATGTTAGATAGGAAGGGGAGCCAAATCTGAATGGCTTGTTGAATCACATGTTTTCCAATGTAGGCAGCCCACAATAAAAATGACTGGGTTATCTAATTTCACAGTAGGCACTCCAGATACGCAAATTTATGATGGCTTTGTGCTTTTTCAGTTTATTAACTGTAAAGGTTTTTTCTTAACAGACCATAGATTAGGAATGTATGTTATCTAATATATGACTCATGGTTGTGAATATTAATGTAAACATGATCTGAATATGATGATTAAATGCTTTTTGCAAAATTCTATTGCCTGGTTTGTCATTAAGGAACTAAATATGAATTTCCAGTAAATATTAATGTATTAATTAGAAACAATGCCTTCATTTATTAAAGACAAAATGCTAAATATTTGTCATTTAACATGTTTTTATTTAATTATGACACAGTAAATGCCTACATGACAAAGAAGTACATTTTTCAATTGCATATTATTATTTCACTTTATTTATTGGTTTGATTTGTTTTTATTAGAATTTGTAGACATTTTAAAGCCTCCATATTGGATTAGAGTGTCAGTGTTATTATGGTAAGGATGGCCTCTGAGCAAGGCGAACGGCGTTAACACGTTTTTGCACTCTGCACCTCATGTTACCGCATCTTGGAAAGGGTGGAGTGAGCGGAGGGGTGCTCAGTTGGTTGCAATCTGCAACCACACCACTAGATGCCACAAAATCCTACACACTGTACCTTTAAAGATATGCTGGTGATGTGCTCTTTCAGCAGTAACTTTAGCTTCATAATGCTGCCGCCGTTGTAGTGATAGTCACGGATATTCACCTCGACAAAAACATGTACACCGTAAGACTAATTTTCTAACATTTCCTAACTTCCAAATTAATCAGCATATTGATATCAACACTGAGAGCAACATGTGGTTTTATATTTATTGTTGTAAAGGACTGTAACGTTAGCTATCTTGTGAAACCCACCAGCTAAACACTGACTAACATCAATGTTAGCTAGTATTCGCATCATAGTTATCAGTTATATATATATATACTTATAACTTAATGTTTAAAACCCAAGATTGTATCTGAGAAGTATAGTTTTTATGGCTCAGTGTTATTTAAGGACATAGCGTTCCGCAGCTGTGAAAACCTGGTTTATATTACTGCTCTGTTCGGGTAAACATTCATGAGCAATTTACCAGTGAACACACAGTCTTGACCTTAGATGGTACAACAGATTAATGATTACAATTAAACATTAACTCTTGTTCTTTTATACAGTATATATATACTAACCACTCATGATTTTGCAGAATAGACTAGGAGGTGTATTCACCGCTCTTTCTTTCCATCTGTGGACAAAACCTACCATCTTATCAAATAACTAATACTGTCATTGAACGGACACTTGGAAGTTGGATTGTCTCTCCTGTATCTGTGGATTTGGGTAAGTGTTAATAAAAAGTTCTGTTATCTTGTGCATTTTGTTGAAACATGGTCTGTGCAAGTCTTGGTAGTTAGGTGTACTATATGTGAAAAGATTAACAGAAGGTAATGCTTGCAAACCGTTATTGCAACCACCTTATGTTTTAAAATTGTATTTAATTAGTTTTTGTGTTGTGTCTTTTAGCCTCAAACTGTTAACTAAATGAGACCATCTGAGAAGTTTAGAGGGGAAATATCTTTTTGGTAGAACTGTTCAACAAATCTTAGACATCTGAAACATGACATGAGACTCCAGCCACTGTTTAATCTTTAACAATACACTGTATTTTATAATCATATGTTTCTTATGCAAAATTTCTATTTGTAGAAAATAACTATTGCTGTCAAGTAGATAGATAGATAGATAGATAGTAACTTTATTGATCCCGAGGGAAATTCAATTAATGTAGGGAGTGAAAATTGTGATATTTCCCTGTGAATTATTGTGGAGAAGAAGAATACAGTAAAGTAGCATCAAAGTACAAGTACCTCAAACTTGTAATCAAGTACAGTACTTGAGTAAATGTACTATTATGATTTTGTGTTATGTTATTTTTTGCCACTGCATTTCAAATTATAAGATGACTGTAAACACCAAAACATGTTAACCAGACAGGCAGTACTCTCTTATTAATTTGTTTTTGTCAAATAATGTAGGGAGTGTAAAGTGCAATATTTCCCCTCTGAAATGTAGTAGAGAAGAAGTATAATGTAGCATCAAATTAAAGTACAACGTACCTCAAACTTATAATCAAGTACAGTACTTGAATAAATGTACTTAGTTATTTTTGCCACTGTATTTCATGTTATAAGATGACTGTAAACACAAAAACATGTAAACCAGACGGGCAGTACTCTCTTATTGGTTTGTTTTTGTGCATTTTTAAGGTCTCTGAGGGACGTCAGTATGAAGGTGCCTCACTCTTCACTGATCAACTTTGCTCTACTGTTGATTCAACTATCCTGTGCATCTGGGGGCAAAATCCTGGTCTTCCCAGTGGACGGAAGCCATTGGGTAAACGGTCTGGGTATCATCGGATAATCCGTTTTTCCTTTGGAATTCAGAAAGGAAAAAACGTTTTTTTATTTTTTCGTTTTAAACCAAAAACCAGAAAACGGCCGTTTTCTGGTTTTTCGTTTCTGAATCAAAAAATGAAAAACGAACCCAAACCGGGCCGTTTTTTTGTTTTTGCGAATTCCTTTTCTCATTATTCGTTTTTAATTGAAGAACGGAAGTCACGTGGGTTTTTCGTTTTTTCGTTTTAAACCACAAACGAAAAACGGAATCACGTGGTGCTCTGTTTGTTTTTTGTTTCCAAACGAAAAACGAAAAAAACAAATTAAAAAAACGATCCGATTTAGTTTCTTCAAGTTTCTTTCTGTCATTTTCTCTTCTGAATCGAGGAGCGGAGAACGGCAGTCACGTGACCAGGAAGTGAAGGCAAACATGTCAAAATAAAAGCCAAGAAGATAGTGTGGTCATATTATAAAAGTGTAACATTATTTAAGCACATGATCGAGGTAACAGTAGAAGATAAATAGGCTAAATAAATACATACTGTACCTAAAAAAGCCTAATTAATTATATATCCTAGACACCTACACTGTGCCAAAATCATGGAAATTCACAATAATTAGGCCTGTGCTAAAAAAGCCAGGCGCAAGTAAGCCAAATGATCTTTGGCCCATCGCAATAACCTCCATATTGTGTAAAACCATGGAACGAGTTCTTGCCAGCCACCTGACCAGCACAGTGGCTACTAAGCTAGATCTGCTCCAGTTCGCTTAAATAAGAGCAACAGAGTCCCAGACGACGCTGTGCTGACTGCTTAACACCGTCCACAAAACACCTTATGCATCCTAAAGGTTATGCCAGAGCTTTATTTTTGAATTTTATTTCAGCTTTTAACTCAATGAAGACGCATATTCTCCTGAAAAGGCTCCTTGATCTCAACATCAACACAGGGTTAGTTGTGTGGATCAGAGGGTCTGTGTCAGGGAGAACATGTCAGACAGGCTGCCCACAAGGCTGTGTTCTTTCCCCTGTGCTATTCTCTCTTTTTACTAATGAATTTATGACCAATGAGAAACATTTTAGACTGTTTAAGTATGTGGATGACATGGCCTTAGTTGGCCTTTTACAGGAAACAGGCCCACTAGGTGAAGCTGCCTATCTGGCCCACACTACAGCCCTTCAAACACGGTGTCACACTAGCCAGCTAGAAATCAATGTGGCTGAGAAGAAAGAATTAATCATGTGCTGCACAAAACAACATTTGATCACAGAGCCAGTTTCACTTGATGGCCAACATGTTGAAACTGTGGAACACTTTAAATACCTCGGTACAGTCCTGGACACCCAGGTGAGCTTCTCTGAAAATACAGAGTATATTTTCAAGAGATGCTCACAGCGACTTTATCTTCTAAGGAAACTTAGTGGCCTCGGTGTCAGCCGGCAGATTTTAGAATTAGTGTACAAAACTATTGTTGAGAGGATTTTAACCTTTAACCTTCCTGCCTGGTACGGTCACCTACACTGTAGATAGAAGAATAAACTGTCTAGGATTGTGTCAATGGCAGGCAAAATAGTTGGTAAACCCCAAAAGCCCTTGACTCAACTTTTTACAGAAAGGACGAGGAAGAAAGCGAGGAGCATCCTGGCAGATAGCTCCCATCCTCTCTGCAGCCAGTCGGGAGGCGCTATAGAGCCCCTCTGGCAACTAAACATGTGTTTAAAAAGTCTTTCATCCTAAATGCCATCAATACTCTAAACTCAACACAGTGACTGAGCAGATCTGAGCCACAGACACTGACATGAACTGTTTTTAATGTGTAACATAACCTGTCTCTGTTTTTTACTAACTGCTGTCTGGTTTTTAATGTCTGTTGTTTTCTGTGTTTTGTGAGCCGAAGAGAAAAATCCACCCTGGTGGACAATAAAGTTTGATTGTATTGATCAGTTCATATTGAGGGGCCGTCAGCTTTACAATTTAGTTTGGAGGGAGATTCGGTACCAGTGAAGTCAGTGCATTTTATGAGTGGGCCTTCTGTGACGTTACCCACCGTAGGGGTCAGAGGTCACCACTCCTCAATCCCCAAGGATTTTCTTTTCAGTCAAATTTTCAATTTTGACGCATTTATAGATGAAAAGTCAAGTCAATAATCATGGTCAATGATAGATAAGTATGGTTGATCAGCATGTTTGCCAACCTTCAGACATCATAGTCTAATATGAGGATTAATCAGCCTGAGTTCACTAAAAAACTGAAATCACTAACTTTCTGTATTCTGTTTGGTGGTTTATGATGCTTTTCAATCATTTCTAGCCTGTTTGGTAGTTTATGATGCTTTTCAATCATTTCTAGTCTGTTTGTTAGTATATGTAATTTAGTTAATTTGTTCGACATCATGATAAGGCTGATTTTTCAACCAGTGGTTATGACATTAATGCCAGCTAGACAGAATAAAGCTCTGTCTGTCATGACAATAGAACTGTACTGAAAGCCTTTCCTTTACTCGGGTGACTCTTTACAGCCGTCTGAAGACAGCAGGTATCTGTTAAATCTACAGTATCTAGAGTGATGGAGTGGCCTTCAGTCCAGTACAGTATTGTCATGACAGACAGAGCTTTATTCTGTCTAGCTGGCATTAATGTCATAGGTGTCTAGGATATATAATTAATTAGGCTTTTTTAGGTACAGTATGTATTTATTTAGCCTATTTATCTTCTACTGTTACCTCGATCATGTGCTTAAATAATGTTACACTTTTATAATATGACCACACTATCTTCTTGGCTTTTATTTTGACATGTTTGCCTTCACTTCCTGGTCACGTGACTGCCGTTCTCCGCTCCTCGATTCAGAAGAGAAAATGACAGAAAGAAACTTGAAGAAACTAAATCGGATCGTTTTTTTAATTTGTTTTTTTCGTTTTTCGTTTGGAAACAAAAAACAAACAGAGCACCACGTGATTCCGTTTTTCGTTTGTGGTTTAAAACGAAAAAACGAAAAACCCACGTGACTTCCGTTCTTCAATTCAAAACGAATAATGAGAAAAGGAATTCGCAAAAACAAACAAACGGCCCGGTTTGGGTTCGTTTTTCATTTTTTGATTCAGAAACGAAAAACGAGAAAACGGCCGTTTTCTGGTTTTTGGTTTAAAACGAAAAAATAAAAAAACGTTTTTTCCTTTCTGAATTCCAAAGGAAAAACGGATTATCCGATGATACCCAGACCGCCGACCACCTTAACACTATTCCTGTCTGGTTGTGTGTGTCCCATTACACAGGTATTTTATGTTTGTTAAGTATGCATGTTAAATATGTTACGTAGCGTAGCCACGTTGGCTCAGGTTCACTATGTTATTAGTTAAAGGCCATTAATTAATGTTTGTTGAGCAGAACTGTGTCACTCCTGAAGGTGGCAGCAGAGCTCAGTCAGTCAGCTGTTTGTGGATCTCTTCTGTTGTTGAGGGAAGATAAAAACTAAATGGACATTTGGAGTTTGGGGTAAAGAATATGTATATATATATATATATATATATATTGAAGCACAGGTGGTTATACCTGCTGGGCATTTCTGCCTGTCACACCTCCGACGGTGCCATTGGGCCGGCTGCAGGGTCGTCAGCCGGGAGCCACCCTTCACTGATGTTTCGCTCCATTAATCCCGGAACATCTCAAGGTGGTGGAGCAGCGACAGGGACGTCTCCCTGCCGCCCCCTGCAGCCAGCCTTAGGACCCTCCTTTTCCCCACGCCTTGTCCTTTCTACGAAGCCAGAGCCAGAAGCTCCCTTGCTCAGCCTCCTCCGCAAGTTCTTTGAGCGCCGTTCTAAGCTTGGAGCCTGTGATCCCCAGGGACCTCAGGAGCCGCTGGGTGGATGTTCCAGCATAGCCTCTGCACCCGACTTCTACTGGACGGGTGACCGCCCTCCATCCTGCTCGAGTGCACTCAGCTGCCAGTACTTTTCCTTCTTTCTCTCGAAGGCAGCCTCTATCCCCTCTTCCCATGGGACAGTCAGCTCCGCCATGATAACCGTCCTTGTAGAGGTGGACCAGAGCACAATATCTGGCCGAAGGGATGTTAGTGTTATTTCATGCGGGAACTTTAACTGCCGGTCAAGGTCAGCTCTCATATTCCACTCGCCTCCAAGACACAGGAGAGACCGCCCCCTCGCACTGCTGCTCTGGCCTTTGCCCCCTTGCTGAACAAACTGGATCAGCCGCTGAGATGTTGCTGGGCTGGCCTTGTTTACCTCCAGCCTGCGTGTCTCCAGAATTTCGGCTAGCTTACGCAGCACCCGGTCGTGGCGCCATCTGTACCGGCCCTGCGTTAGCGCTGCCTTGCATCCAGAGAGGATGTGCCGCAAAGTGGGGTCTTTGGAGTTGCAGAGTTGGCAGGTCTCCTCTGTGCCATACCAGAGGTGAAGATTCCGGGGACTGGGAAGGGTGTCATATGTGGCCCTGATCAGGAAACTCAGCCTTGCTTGGGGCATCTTCCACATGTCTGCCCACGTGATGGTTCGGTTTATCACCGCCTATGTATATATACCAAAATAATACTGGTTAACAAATTAACACGGTTCTACAGATATAGAGTTTATTCACTTTTTCATCGTGGAAGAGTGATGCAGAACTGAAGGAGTTCACTAAAGTTGGACAAATATTGACAGATTTGAACTTCCCAGATCAATAACTCATAAACGACATGTTGTTAAAACAACAACGAGGGATCTTTCTAACCATAGTGAGGTAGACAACGAGCTACAAGCTAATTTTAATCACTACGAGCCTTTAGTCCTCTGAGCAGGATTTAAGGTCACATTTAACCTTGCGGAGTCCAGCAGTCTACATATACACATCAGGGACAACAGGTAAGCTACTTCAGATGTTAAATGTTCAGGATTCAACAGTGAAAGTAACAGTACCTACACTACATGTACCTCTGGCTTCTCTTTTAACAGGTCTCCCTAAAGCAGCACTGATCTCTCACTCCAAACTGTGGAACATGGCTTGCCTTCTGTCTGTAGCAGGAATGAACTCCAAAGATGGGATTTATATTAGCCTCCCTCTCTTTCACACCGCCGCCTTTGGGGGACTCAGTGCAGCCATTGACAGAGGTATGCACACATTTGCATTAGGACTGTCAAACGTATTAACGCAAATTCATTTTCTTTAACGCATTAACGCAACGTGCGTTTTTTAGGTTGTAGTGTGGAGTGAAGATACTGGCATCATATCAAACTAGAAAACCTAAAGAATACTTACTACGTACTAGCCGTCAGGAAGGAGGTTAAACAACGCTCACAACTTATGCTAAGTTTTGGTGAGGAAAAACTGGTATGACCATTTTGAAAGGGGTCCCTTGACCTCTGACTCGATGATTTGTGAATGAAAATGGGTTCTATGGGTACCCACGAGTCTCCCCTTTACAGACATGCCCACTTTATGATAATCACATGTAGTTCTGGCCAAGTCAAAGTCAAGTCAGCACACTGACACACTGACACACTGACAGCTGTTGTTGCCTGTTGGGCTGCAGTTTGTCATGTTATGATTGGAGCATATTTATATGCTAAATGCAGTACCTGTGAAGGTTTCTGGACAATATCTGTCATTGTTTTGTGTTGTTAATTGATTTCCAACAATAAATATATGCATAAAAATGTGATAGGGTAGCACATCCCACTTGTTGGCTCACATCACAATAGACATACGTTTACGCATTTTGGCACAGAGCCTTCTTCAGAGCGTGTGAAGTATACAGATTCAGTTCAATAATATACACAAGGGCAGAGTTAACACACAGCTGGGAATTGGATCCAATTATTTGGGAACCAATCACTTTTCCTATCACATAGCTCTAGATACAGGGACCAATCACAGGCATAGCCTATAGTTAAATCTAATCCAAACCCTGTTACATACAATGTTGAGCTCCACAAAACACTGTTCCTGACCATTATTGGTTCACTATTAAGACCATACACTAGATGGCAGTAGGGGGACACTTGAATAAACCTCATTCATTTTTAATTATAGGCTAGTCTTCCAGATGATCCTGTATCACCAATAATCCATATTGCCTGTGTGGATTGCAGTTTTGTGCTCAGATATTCGTTGTTTAAGGGGTCGTTTGGTTTGTCCAACATATGCTAGACCACAGGTACATAGTAACATGTAAATCACATGTGTTGATTTACAGTTTCAAACAATAAATATATACATACGTTTACATAAAGCAAGCATATTGTCCACACCCATTTAATAAGAGTATGAAATACTTGATAAATTTCCCTTTAAGGTACATTTTGAACAGATAAAAATGTTTGACTAATTTGTGATTAATTGCAATTACATTTTTTAAGCAATTGACAGCTCTATATTTGATATTTGATAAACTGTTAAGGGATTGTTTTACCAGCATCAGTGATTTTGTTAAGGAATAAGATTGTTTGTGAAGATTGTATCTATATATTATATTTGTATTGTCCGTAAATCCAATGAAAAGACCAAAACCAAAAATGCATTAGTCTCTCAATACTTCCCTACCTTATGTGTGGCACTCAACCCAAGAACACTATAGTATTTTTGCAAACAACACTCAGACATTAGTAAGTTATGTATTTGTTGACGACTATTTTCAGCTGCAGATTAATACACATTTGGTGTACTGGTTTCCAATCAGGGATAGCTCAGCTAATGAAAAAATATAATCTAATTTTAACTATATTTCTTGTCACAATAACAAATTACCCACCAGCAATCACGGGTTGGTGGGAAGTGAGTCCTATTCAAGTCAGCCTGAGTCAGCTGTAAAACCATTTGCTGCAACTGCAAGTTAGTGAAAACTAGTAAATGTCATGGATAAAAGATTGAAACATGCAGCTTCAACTACAAACTTGACCAAAAGTCCTGGCTTAGACATTGACATATTTGTGTCACTTTAATACGATTATTAGTGTTAAATAACATCCAGTTTAAAATCTTTCTGTTCATATTGACAGATTTGGATTATGACGATGAAGCGAATGAAGGAGTACTTGAGCTCAAACTGTGGGGGTAAGTCAGACAAAAAGGTCGGAAGCAAGAGCTCTGGTGATTATTCACATTGAGCAAAAATTACCTTCAGTGACAGTTTTCATCGTAATTAAGGAAAATGTCTCACAGTGCAACAGTGTGGCTCGTTGATGTGTTTCCATAGTTTTCAGAAAATAATGGAGGTCTGTGGTGCAGAGGAGCAAGTCCTATAAGGCTTTGTTACACAGACAATATTTGCTTGTAAATCAATTCATTGTTGGTTTTGGTCTTTTCATGGATTTGTTGACAAGAAAAATATTGAATATCACCAATGTTATCCTATAAGAGTGTTATTTCTCATCCTGTTGCTGTGTAGGTATCACAGTGGCTTTGAGGAGTACATTTTCTGTATCGCAGTTCTGGGTCGACTGCATAAAATATAACGTCACTGTCATTCTGTATATAGGTGAAACTATGCGTTACCTCTGCAACACACCAAATGTACAGTATGTCACTAACATTAATGGTATTACTTCATTAAACGTCATCATAAATAAAAAAAACAAAAAACAAAGCTGTTGTCTTTTCCCTGACAGAAACCCAATGATCGAAGCCACAAAGTGAGACTTGCGGTAGGCAACGGGATCAGAGCCGATGTTTGGAGGGACTTCTTAAGCAGGTTTGGAAACGTTCAAATCAGAGAGTTTTATGGAGCAACTGAAGGGAATTTTGTTCTGCTGAATTACATCGGCAAGATCGGAGCTGTTGGCCGACACTCCTTCCTCCTCAAGGTAAAAGCTCATATTTCATTCCACTTTATGAAGTAAAAGCTGTCAATCAATAAGTAATGTTTTGGCTTTTCTTTTTACATCTTGCAGAGGTTTTATCCATATGCTGTGATCAAATACGACATAGATAAAGGAACGCCTGTGAGGGATTCTTCTGGTTTCTGCATCGAGGCTGCCAAAGGTGTGTTGAGGTCATGTCCTCAATTTTCTTTTTTCCCCAGAGAATATGGAGACCTGAAGTGCAGTTTACATTTTATCATTTAAAGTTACAAATAGTGGGTTTTGTATTAGAAAGAACTCGTTCAATTCTTATTTTGAAAAGCAAGGCCCATCCCTTGTTCCCTGTTAACATATAGTAAGAGTTGGGGGCTTTTATTTTGGAGAAAAAAAAGCCTCTTCTAGAGGGTCCAAGAACTGGGCAAGATCAATATCAATATCATGTGACTGTGTACAGTGTATGTGCTTGGGAGCGGGTGGTTGGTAGTCAGTCAAGGTGCAAATCAAATTAAGGCAAGATTAAAAAATAAAGAAATAGATGAGTAAAAGATGTTGAGCTTAAGTTGAGCTAAATACTCATATATTTGGTCCTAAAACAAAGTATTCGACAAAATGAAATTTTGATCTCTCTTGTATTCAATTTCCGCAGGTGAACCTGGACTTCTGGTATCTGAAATATCAATGGGGGCTCCGTTCTTTGGTTACAGTATGTGAGAGACCTGCAGCAAACTGAGAAGAAGAGGCTGCATGACGTCCTCAAGAAAGGAGACTTGTACTTCAACACTGGTGACCTGCTGTCCATTGGTGAAGATAATTTCTTCTACTTTCAGGATCGAGTTGGAGACACTTTCAGGTGAATTCATATTTCAATTTCAGCCACCTAATTTAAAGTAATGCTTAAAAACCTCAACGTTTTTTTGTTATTATTGTTAATAGATGGAAAGGAGAGAACGTGGCTACAAATGAGGTGGCTGACATCATCACACTGGTTGGCTGCATTAAAGAAGCCAACGTGTATGGAGTCAAAGTGCCAGGTAATTTGAAGCACACAACCAGTCTGTCCTTTGATGCCTCAGTATCGTTTATTATTGTATCGTATATATATAAATTATATCGTATGTCAGTCAGTTGTTTAATGGAGTGTTCAGGTGGTTCAAAGTCAGTAAATATAATCTTTACAAGGTATTTTGCACTCAGATCTCTGTTCTGTTGAACTATTTAACCCATCCTAAGCATTTAGTAGCAGTGAGCTGCTTTGAAGCGTCCACGGAGCAACTTGGGGTTTAATGTCTCGCTGAAGGACACATCGACATGCAGACTGTAGGATCGAACCGCCAACCTTGTGGTTGAAAAAACGACCCGCTCTACCTACAGCCACAGCTACAGCCGCCCCCTAAACTCAAACTTTTAAGCTGCCCTCCATTTAGCTTTATGAGTTTTAGGGCCCTTCTACTGTGCATGCTGGCACACTAACGTGGCTCTACTGAGTGTTAACGGTATTAGTAGCCTAACACATGCGCTTTTCGCTCTGTAAAAGTTATCTTTGTAAAAGTTACACCAAAAGCTAACTAAATTATTTTGCTTAAAGTAATCACGTGACTGGTTTGTTATCATATAATGGTGAAAGTGTAAAAACTAGAACAATAAATTCTGAGTCAAGCATAAACTACACTGTTTGCTAATGTTTGCAGTCTGGATATGTTGCTATAATCAAAGGGCATTACAGGGAAATAAAAGTTTGGATAAATATACAATTAACCAGACACACTGTTTGCCAGGAGTACATAAGACCAGGACAATGATTTCAACTGATCGATGAAGAAACTGGGGCAAGGGGCATGGTACCATAAGCTCAAGTATCATGCCACTTGCCCCAGTTTCTCAGTGGTATTGTTGAAATCATTGTCCTGGTTGGCCTGAATGCATCATTGCTTTTGGTCTCTGCAAGACCAGACTAGGGAGGAGGATCAGGTTCATCCTGCCATTCAGGACTTCTTAAGGATCCACTTTTGCTGGTCGTGTCTCTCAGAGGATCCTACTGCTGAACTGTGACTCAGCAGGTTATGTAATCCTTATGCTATGTTAAGCAATCAGAGGTGGCAAAGTACAGGCTGGCAGCACAGAGGGCAAAGTTCAAATAAGTAAACTGAAAAGTCTTCTGAAAATAACAGGAAGTCAGTTTCTCCAAATGATTTGGCCAATTCAACAAGGTCAGCAGTTACAGTTGCAGCAGCAGCAGTGGAGGAGGAGGAGATTAAAGCTTCAGTTGGTAACCTTAAGCAAATATGATAAAAAGTTATTTTATAAAACTGTCACTATATCCTGACAGTAGTGCATGAGACAGATAATTTGTGGAAAAAAATCATGTTCCTCTGCTTCCCCTTAGTGCTCCTAATGGCATTTGCAAGTTTCTACCCCACCAAAACAAAAACAACCAATCAGAGCCAAGGAGCCACTGGGCAGATCTCAATCACTGCTCGCGAAACTCGCAAACTCTGATCAAACTCTCAAACTAGGCAGCGCTGATCAAATATGAGTCAAGATTTTATTACTGTAATGCCTATTTTTTAAATGTTTTCAGAAACATATTTGGTGTACTGTTTGGCTGTAAGATGAGAAAGTTTGTGAACCAGCCACCATGTTGACAACATTCAAGCCAAAACCAAGCAGCGCCCACCGTCCGGAGCAAACTTTCTCATGTCACAGCTAAACAGTACACTACAAGATGTTTCTGACAACATTTGAGGCGAGAAATAGGCATCACAGTAACAGAATATTGATTCATATTTGATCAGCGCTGCCCAGTTTGACCGTTTGATTGGAATTTCGTGAGCAGTGATTGACAGCTGCTGTAGAGACAGCTCGGCTCTGATTGGTTGTTTTCCTTCGGCGCTGTGAAATCTTGCAAATGCTGTTAGGAGCACAGGAGGACACAAAGGAACGTCATTTTTTCAGATTACCTGTCTCATGCACTATGAAGTTACCAACTTCATCTTTAAAGTAGTTGCAATACTTCTTCTCAGAGTCATAACTCTGCCACTAAATCTTGAAACAAGATAGAGACAGGATACATATACCCTTAACTTACTGAATCCATGCAACATCATACTTCCTGTATTTGTTTTCCCCAATCAAGCGTTTCACTTCCCTCTGTGATGGCAAGCTTTTCACCCTTCACTTTTACTTTTGGCTCTGGGCGCATTACATGTTGTATGAGCTAGTTTGTTATAAACCTACCCCAGCCTTTAGTCTCTAGTTATGAGTCAAGCTCCAAAAAAACTGGATTCCACATTTCCCAGAATGCAACCTGATGGCATCCTTCAGAAACTCCCCCAAAACCACCTAACTGCTGTCTTCTGATTGAACTCTTTAACGTTTTCCAGGTCAGGAGGGGAGAGCTGGAATGGCTGCCGTTACTTTAAGTAAAGGACAAAGATTTGACTCAGCAGGGGTTTTTAAACATGTTGAAAACTCCCTGCTGACCTACGCGAGGCCACGTTTTATGAGGATTCAGGTGATTTTTCTCCAGACATGTAATATTTTTTCCAAAGCATCTTGACAGTTTCAGCATTTTTTAAATTTCCCCCTTAAAACTCACTTTACTGTGATTACAGAGCTCCTTGGACGTCACAGGCACGTTCAAGCACATGAAGGTGAAGCTGGTGGAGGAGGGTTTCAACCCAAATCAAATGACAGACCCGCTCTACTTTCTGGATGAAAGAGACAAGAATTACGTCCCACTTACGGTGGTCATATTCAACTCAATTACATCAGGGAAGATCAAAATCTAAAGTGGCTTTCGTTTCCTCTCTGTTAAAGGAAAAATCCACCTGCTTCCACGGTAACACAGCAGCCACCTGTAAAGTTCAGTGCATTTGAGGAGTTGTTTTGTGATAAAGTCTTGTGATTTAATCTTTATCTATTTACATTTGTTCTTCTACTTCTGCAGTAATTTCATACATATCTCAAAATGACTTTAACGCTCCTCCAGAGAACATGTTTGAGCTTGTTGCACTAAGATGTAATAGTTTCACTTAAACCTAGAAAACAAGTTTTTCCAGTGAAGAAAACTGGGAGCTTGATATTCAAACAGTGACATCTCGCTGCGTATATTCTGGTCTATCGAGGCTATTGTCTGTGTAGGAGCTAGAATCTGTGCCTTACAAACAATACATTTCTTCTGGTATGATTGTTGAATGTTGCGTCCGTCCCTCTCTTTAGCGCTGTAGGATTTTAGGGGATGTGTTATTCAGATTTTTCTGATCAACATTGTGAATTAAATTTGAAATCTTATTTTCTATAAATTGAACTCTGGGCCTTTATTTGTGCTCTACAGAGTTTTAAATGAACAGTGTGTAACATTTAGAGGGATCTATATTGGCTGAAATGGAATATAACATTAATAAGTATGTTTTCTTTAGTGTATAATGAATAAAAGTGTACCTGAAAATAAGAATAGTTGTGTTTTTGAGCCGTTTATATACAGTAGCTCAGGATAGACAAACCAAACACTGGCTCTAGCCACCATAGCGTCAGCCATCGTAGTTCTCCGACACGCTTGGCACACAGGAGAAGTTTCACCACTAGATGCTGCCAAATCCTACACACTGCACCTTTAAACAAGATTTGATTGGATCGCAAGCACAAATTCATGTGGTTTCTACTTAAATTGAATAAGAAAGTAATGCAGTTGCTTGTTATTTGTCCTCCATATGTTACTTAACTACAGCTGAGTAAATTGTCAGGAGAATTGTCATTATAGGTGGTGATATCAACATTTGCTGTCTAAACCTACAGCATGTTAAAGGGACTGTTTGTAAGAATCAGAAATGCTTGTTAACAGCGACACCTGTGGCCTTTAAGTCAACGAAAGTCAGCGTCGGGCTCGCGCTTGCTCGCTCTAAATTGACATGAACGAGCATCGCTCAAAACAGTGAGGCGACACACGTCAGCTAAAACCACAATATCACCTCCTGACCAGGAACAGGGAAGACACCGGCACCCGGTCGGAGATGATAACGTAACTCGCTGCGGAGCCCCGTCACTTCACAAGACACGGAAACCTCTGTTGGTCTGGAGGAGCTGCAGCATTTATTTCTGCACAAACGTCCACTGTACATTTACTAGATATTCTCAGAGCTAAACTAACTCTTCTGCAGTGTGTAGTGTGCGCGCTGTTAATAAGCCTTTTTCATGGCACTGAAAACCACAGGTGTAATTAATCACATTAATACAGGCGTCACTCCATTTAGCTTTACGAGTTTTAGGGTCCTTCCACTGTGCCTGCTGGCACACTAACGTGGTTCTACTGATTGTTAACAGTATCCATAGCCTAACACGTGTGCTTTTCCTTCTGCAAAAGTTATCTTAAGTTACATTTAAAGCTCACTTAAGTATTTTGCTTAAAATAATCGTGTGGCCTGTTTGTTATCACATGGTTTGTTTCCTTAAATAAATATTCATGTGGGTTCTTTTGAAGCACAGCACAGTGTTTCAGATCAATATGACCTGCCAGCTCCCAGGACAGAAACTCTCTTTCCACCCTGTGGTTGGGTGCAGCGTGACGCAGACTGTGTTGCCCCTTGAGCCGACCGGGGATCAGCAGCATGGAGGACACCTCGACAGGTAAAGACACACATGGGGAATGAGACCGGGCAGCTCAGGAAGGGAGATCAATCTCATTAACCAAATGGTCACTGAGGTTAACAAGAGCACCAAAAAGACTAACTCACTCAAACGTTCTTATTGAAAATGTGCAACCTGATATATTTTACTTTAAAGGTTCTCTATATGATATTCAGAGCATTAATATAGCATCAAACAACTGTTTGTAATGTCACTCTCCCTCTGTGTGTGTGTTGTAATCCGAGTTTCTATCTGTGCTTTGTTTACGTAGCCAGGTGGCTGCACGTGCCTTTTAGTGCATGTGAGCGTGACCCACTGGCTAGCTCACGGCCACACTGTTAGCTCTGTCAGCACTATCAAAAATAAATAAAGAAAAAGAAAAAGGAGAAAGTAAAAAAATAATAGAAAAGGAAGAAAGAACATATATATTCATATATAGATTCGTATATATACATATATATATATATACATATATACAGATATAAATAAGTAAAAACAAATAAAGAGAGAGAATTACAGAAGTAATAGTAGTACAAGAGATAGACACGCTATATACATGCAGTATATTCTCTTAAACGGTCTGACATTGGACAACACCATTAAGAGAAGTACCAGTATGTAAAAAGGTTACAAAGTCACCCCAGCATTTATCAAAGAGCCATGGTTTCTGTTTGAGATTAAACATAATCTTTTCTGAAGGTAAATATGATGAGAGCTCTTTAAGCCAAAAAAACCCCATCTTCCCAGCGAATGGCTATACATTTACCAGCCATGATTAGGGCTAGTCTGATAAAGCAAATATTGCCCCTCAGATTGACTGGTAAAACTGAGTGGTCCCCCAGTAGTGTCAGTCTCTGGTTGGTTGGGATTTCCACCTGCACAATCCTTTTAATGATGTCCAGGATAGATCTCCAGTATTGCTCCAGGCATCTGCATGTCCAGAACATCTGTAAAAGAGTCCCTGTTTCAGACTTACATCAAGGGCAATATTCTGAATAGCTACTATTTATCTTATGGAGGCGTTTAGGAGTCAAGTAAACCCTGTGAATAAGGTTGTAAGAGTTTGTGTCGACTGTTAGGAGAATGACTGAGAGCTATCGCAGATTGACTTCCACTCAAAGTCCTCGAATTGTACTGTATTTTTATGTTTTTCTCTCTGACTTCTAAAGTCATGTCAAGTCTTGTTGCGTCTCACAGCAGTCAATTCCAAATCGAGCCTGAGGTTATTTTTGTGACGCAAGTTTGACCTGTGTCTCTGTGTGCCTGAGTCCATCGACCTACAGCGTGGGGTTCACCTCTTTACTCTGTTTTATATAGTTGTTCAGATAATGTTTTGGGATTTAGCAATTTGAAGACATCACTGTGAGTTCTGGTTATTGGCATTTTCTACAATATTCTGACATTTTGTTGACTTAATATTTTATTTATTTATTTTAAAAAAATATTAGTAATGAAAATAATCATTTGTTGCAGACCTGATTCACACATGGGACAACTCCATAAGCAAAAAGGAAAGCTGTCAAAAACATTAGACCCTCAACACTTAATATTTATGACCAGTGTGACGCACCTCCTCATAAATCAGTGGACAAAAACAGCTCAGTTTAAGGAGTGCATACCTACCACTTGCTCAGATTGCGGATTTAGATAGATTGATAGATAGATAGATAGATAGATAGATAGATAGATAGATAGATAGTAACTTTATTGATCCCGAGAGAAATTCAAGTTTCCAGCATCACAGTTCCATAGTGAAAAACATGTTAGTAAAAAGGCAGTAAAAAAGTTAGTAGTGCAAAGTACAAAGTACAAAACAATATACCAGATATAAAAATACAAGGAGATGAAGAAAACTGTTAAAAGTGAATATAGTGCAGGGTAACAGCTGTGATACACAACTATTAAAAAAAGTGAATATAGTGCAGAAGAGACTGTTAAAAATGAGTATAGTGCAGGGTAACTCCAGTAGCTTAGTCTATGAAAGTGCACTGTGTGCATTATTATCTGTCCTGCAGACCCATCTACATAGGTGGAATTCAGCCTACTTAGTTTCTGCTGCTCACACTTTATCCTCTAAAAAAACAAAAAAACAATTAGTAGGAAATAAACCACAGTTAACATTCACAACCTGGAGGAGTCGCTGGTGTAAAACCAGTCTGTGAAATGCAGAAAGTTTGTCTAAAGTTTATTTAATCACTTTTTTTTCAATATCTAGTAGAACAGGTTGTGCAGCATACCAGGAGAGTAATGCAACATGAGCCCATCTACATCAGTGGAATTCAGCCTACTTAGTTGCTGCTGCTGACACTTTATCCTCTAAAAAAAAAAAAAATAGTATGAAATAAAGTGCAGTTAACACTCACAACCTGGAGGAGTCGCTGGTGTAAAAACCAGTCTGTGAAATGAATGCAGAATGTTTGTCTAAAGCTTATTTAATCCCTTTTTTTCAATATCTAATAAAAGAATCAGGTTGTACAGCATGCCAGGAGAGTAATGCAGCATGAGCACATAAAAATATGGATAGTGTAAAATCAGTTTGAGAGTGGGTGTGGAAAGACTTTGGTTTGGCAGCTCGAAACCCCTCCGGAATGAAGGAGGGGTCATCGGACCAGAGAGCTGAGGACCGCCCCTGAGAGGCTGAGTGGGTGAACTTTGTCACAAATCGCACTGAGCTGCATAACAACCTCCTCTGCCTCTCTGGTGACAGATGTGCGTAAAACGCGCTGCAAAATGTACATCTGGTTCACCGTTTTAGCCGGACTGGTTATCCTGTCCTTCTCCTTCCTCAGGACTTTTTCCCCTCACTTAGCAGACGAGTGCATCTACATCCTGAGGAGCCTTAAACTCGGTTTCAGGCTCTTCAAATACAAGAAAAGCAAGCCTTTCTACAGCGTCCTGGACTGCTTCTTGGATGCAGCCAAGAAGCATCCCAGTAAGGTCTTTGTGCACTTTGAAGGACGACAGTATACTTATGGCGAAATGGACAAACAGAGCAACAGGGTGGCCAGAGCTCTGCAGGATGAAGCCCAGCTGAAGGAGGGGGATCCGGTCGCCTTGTTTCTGGCCAACGAGCCCAGCTTCATGTGGACTTGGCTCGGTTTGGCCAAGCTGGGCTGTCCGGCTGCTCTGCTCAACTTCAACATCAGATCCAAGTCTCTGCTGCACTGTTTCTCCTGCTGTGGAGCCAAAGTGATCATCGCCTCTCAGGGTGAGATACACAAACATGTTGATGTGTCAGGGGCGCACAGAGAAAAACAAGGGGTCTCCAGCTCTCTGATCTTCAGGTTTCAGCCTCCATTAATCTGTAAAGCATGCACAGAAGCAGAAAGTCCAAAGTGCATTTAGGAGTTTTTTATTTTATTTTTTTATACTTTATTTTTTTCCTTTTTTCCAGGCTGTTTTCATAAATGCAATCCACTGTTTGTAATTACAACAGTCTATAAACCAACTTTTAAGTAGATGAGCTTTGCAGACAAACCCATCAAGTACACTTAGAGAAAACAACCTCAACATTAAAAACCAAGAAAATAAATAACAATAATAATAATGACAAAAAGAAAGAGTAGAGTTAAAAAAACAAAACAACAAAGCAAACAAAAAAAAATTAGGTATTTTAAGTATTTCCAAATTTTTTATCTGTTCAAAATGTATCTTAAAGGGACTGTTTGTAAGAATCAGAAATTGGTTATAACAGCGACACCTGTGGCCGTTAAGTCAACGAAAGTCAGCGTCCTGTTGCTCTCGCTCGCCCGTGTGCACACGCTACCTGAATGTGAGCAAAACAGTGAGGCGAAACACGTCAGCTAAAACCACAATATCACTCTTTATTTCACCTGCTTGGCAGTAATGTTAGCTGACCAAACGAAGGTCTCTCCATGAATCAATGCTGATCCTAGTGTTGGCTTTTCCTGCTTCAGCCTCCCGACCGCGGCCGAGGGAACAGGGGAGGCACCGTACATTATACTGATAATACTTCTGTGCTCTAACTTAAATAGGACTTTTAAAAAAGAACTTTTACCTGGTATTTTTACATTGTTTAGTGGTACAGAATACTTCTTTCACTAGCAGCTTTAGACGTGCATAAAACACAAAATTCTTGATGGATTTTTGTACTTCAATACATTTCTCCGACAGCTGTATTTACCTTGCAGGTAATGATTGTTTAGGCTCGCAGTGTTACGTTCAAAGCATCTGATAAGCTAAGAACATGATCTGTCGCTATCGGGGCTGGAGTGACCTGCCAAGGGGAGACCCCCTTGGCAGGTCACTCCATCCCTCTAACCCACTGTCTGTGTGTCTTTTAATGACCTCGTCAACGTCAGGTACAGAGCAAACAGCAGACTGCACATGGTAGTTTCTTTATTTTGTCTTGAGCCCCACAAACCAACTAGTCATACTGTTCTGTAGCACTATTCTGCCCTGTAGTTTGATTATAGCATATATGAGGAATACACACCATGTTAATACAATATAAACTACAATAATGAAGTGTTTAGAAACTTGATTTTGACACAGGGATTGATGTACACTCTGAGCTCTAGGAGTCATTATGAAGAACAGTCCAGTGGTTATGTTTTAAAGTACATTTTGAACAGATAAAAAATGTGCGATTAATTTGTGATTAATCGTGATTACTATGGATAATCATGCAATTCATTGCGATTAAATATTTTAATCGATTGACAGCCCTATTATTTTGTGTTTTAGGAAACCAGCATTTAAATCACAATGTTTTGATATGAAAGTTTCGTCACAGTATGATTATATGGAAAGACAACAACTGATAATATTGAGTTATTATCATCCGGTCCGAATCTCCACAGGATAAACCAAGACTTGTTTCATGTTGTCTTAGATAACACAACAGTTATCATAGTAGTTCAAATGTTTTATCTCACCTCTGTTCTGTTGATTCCAACCAAACAGAGCAGTGTGATTTTAAAGTAGTGAACATTTATAAGAATATAGACCAGAAAAGACATTTTTGCAAGGACAATTTAGGAGTCACATGAGGTCAGTATTACTAACAGCGTATTCAGCAAAAGTGATCAGGAACTAAAGTTTAATCAGTCTGTTTCCCAACACGGTTTAAGTCATTGTGCTGTTCATACAGTCCTGACTACTGAGTTCATTTGAGGCACTCTGAAAACTTGTATCTTTGCTCTCCCATTTATGTAGTAGAGTTTCACCCCAGAGAATTGCACACATTTAGTCCGAGCATGTGCTTGTGTCCTAGTGGGATGTGAGGTAACATGAACCCTACATGTGCTGCATTGCGCAACACAGCGCTCTGACATATTGTGTACAACTTGAATGGCTCTCTGTGTTTGCAGAGCTGCAGGACGCTGTGGAGGAGGTTTTACCGACGCTGAAAGCGCAAGGCATCAGTGTGTACCTCATGTCAGAGACCTGCAGTATCCAGGGCATCAACACTTTGTCTGACAAGATCTCCCAGGCCTCAGATCAGCCGCTGTCTCCGGACCTCAGAGCCAACATCAACGTCAGGAGCACTGCTTTGTACATCTACACGTCGGGCACCACAGGTACACCAGGAAACTCCTCTGAAACACCTAAACTAATGCAGTCTAATACAACAATAACTATAATGTTCCGTTTTGTTGAAACTGTTTAAAGGGACTGTTTGTAACTTTCAGAAATGCTTGTTAACAGCGACACATGTGGCTGTTAAGTCAACGAAGGTCAGCGTCGGGCTCGCACTTGTGCTCGCTCTAAATAGACATGAACGAGCATCGCTTAAAACAGTGAGGCGACACACGTCAGCTAAAACCACAATATAACTCTATATTTCACCTGCTTGGCAGTAATGTTAGCTGACCAGACGAAGGTCTCTCCATGAATCACTGCTGGTCCTAGTGTTGGCTTTTCCTGCTTCCGCCTCCGGGGCTGAAACAGGAAAAGCGGATCGGTGCCGGGGCTGAAGCAGGAAGAGAAACGTTATCGTCTCGATAACGTTTCTCGCTGCGGAGCCCCGTCGGAAAACCTCTGTTGGTCTGGAGGAGCTGCAGCATTTATTTCTGCACAAACGTCCACTGTACATTCACTAGATATTCTCAGATCTAAACTAACTTTTCTGCAGTGTGGAGTAAGCGTGCATGCACATGTAGAGGTGGAGCAAGACAGCGAGAACGCGCGCGGAGTGTGAGTGAAGGCAGGCAGGCAGACTCCGGCCACACGCGAGCGCGCATGGCATCCCGACCCGGTAGATTTATACGTGTAAAAAGTTGCAAAAAGTCCCTTTAAGAGCGGTTTTGATGTAAATAAATCGGGAGAAATACGAGAGAATTGTGACCCCGGGAGGAATCTGGGAGAGGGCAATGAAAAACAGGAGTCTTCCGGGAAAATTGGGAGGGTTGGCAAGAATGTATCTGCTCGTGTTGACTCCAGGGAAGTGAAGAAGAGTCGGGTTGTAACGTTTTATCCAGCATCCATGTAACGTAGGCTATAACATTAGTATATTTGCAGTCGATGAGCCACGGTCTGTCCGCTGCAGAAGTTAAGAAAAGTTCGGTTGTAATGTTATCCAGCGTTAGTTGGTTATATCCAGGATCCAGCAGCAGCGAACTGAGCCGCAGTTTGCCTGCTGTAGACGTCATGCTGGATTCAGTCTGCAGAGCCCTTAAGCCCCGCCCCCGCTGCTGCACAGTGGCTGTGTGCTTGTTTATTCAAAGTTTATTAATATCGAATGTGTTGCGTGTCCAAATTTTGACAAAGCACTCCATGGGGTCCCCAGCAACACACTCGCCAAGTGTGAAGTCGATCGGATGAGCGGTTCTTGAGATATGCGCAGGACACACATGCATACCCACAGACAGAGATTCCTCGCTTTATAGTTGGAACAAACAGATTCTCTGAATGGACAACAGAGAAGTGGCTCATACTGCAGGAGTGAGAGGTTTCCTTTCAAAACTGCATATACATAATACTAACTGTACCTGATGATGATTTATTATTTTTGGACCTTGGAAGGTTTGCCTAAAGCAGCCGTTGTCACCCAAGAGAGGATGTGGGCCGCCTCCTTCATCCAGGCGGCATGTGGAATCACATCAGAGGACATCTTCTACATCAACCTGCCTCTCTATCACAGTGCAGGCTTCCTCATCGGGATGGTCGGCGCCATGGAGAGAGGTAATATAAACCCTCTAACTCCTCAAAAGCATTCACACACCTGGTTTGGGCACTTAAGAAGGTGCTGTATACGTTTATACTGAGATAAAAGCTGTGTTATGTGATGTTTATTGCAGGTATGACCGTTATTCTGAAGAGAAAGTTCTCTGCCTCTCAGTTCTGGGACGACTGCAGGAAGTATAATGTGACAGTGATGCAGTACATTGGTGAAACAATGCGCTACCTCTGCAACACGCCCAGGGTAAAAGGAATCTCAACTTTCCGGTTGAATTAATAAAGTATTGTCCTGAATGAAGATATGAAGCTTTGCATGTATCTGCTTTGATTCTGAGTCAATCTCACTTTTTGTAGAAAGACAACGAGAAGAACCACAAAGTGAGAATCGCAATCGGCAACGGAGTTCGAACAGATATTTGGTCAGAGTTTCTGAATCGCTTCGGGGACATTAAAGTCAGAGAGTTGTACGCTGCCACAGAGGGAAACATCGGCTTCATCAATTACACGTCAAAGATCGGTGCAGTGGGGCGAGTCAATTTTGTCCACAAGGTAAGTAGCGGAACGTGTCCACTGTTTTTAGCCACGCTAGCAACGCTGCTTCAGTCCAGACTGAAATATCTCAATAAATATGTGATGAAATGTCATGGCATTTGGTACAGAGATTCTTGGTTTCCAGAGGATGAATCTTAATAACACTGGTAATCCCCTGACTTTTCCTTTAGCGCCACCATGACATTTTTCTCAAACAGAGTGTTTCAAACACTCCCGTATGAGGAAAATAAAGTGTTTTTTGAACATTAAAGCATGTAAACATGTTCTAGTAGAAACCCAAAATACAAGTATGCACCTGAAAATGAGCACGATATGTCCTCTTTAACATTTCCTCTAACGCCACCATCGGGTCATGATTTAAATTTGCACAAAACTTTGGTTTATGATCAAATACCCTCAAAATTAATGTCGGTTCCATCAGCCTCAGCTGTACTTTGTGTTTTGTGCTACCTAGCAAATGTATGCATGCTATCACACTAAACTACAGTAATATGGTAAACATTATACCTGCTGTCAGCATTTAGCTCAAAGCACCACTGTGTCTAAGTACAGTCTCACAGAGCTGCTAGCGTGGCTGTAGACTCTCCATCTGTTTAAACAAGCGAAGCGAAACTTCATCAACAGTAGGCTGTTCAATTATTCACAAACAATACACCTTTTAACTAATTAACTGTTTCTTTCCTCTGTCTAGTTTTTCTTCCCGTTCACTTTGATCAAGTTTGACACTGAGAAGGAGGAGCCCGTCAGGAACTCTGAGGGTCTGTGCATCGAGGCAGACGTAGGTGAGTCACTATTACAGGTGGAAACGTACATTTCTCTTTCTTTGACATGAGCAGCAGTACTTCATTTGTTGTCTTCAGTGATGAAACTATTAATCGATTAGTCGCGTGAAATAAAAGTACTTGACAACGATGTTGATAATAAGTTCATTGTTTGTCTTTTTATTAGGGCTGTCAATCGATCAAAATTTGTCAAGTATTTAATACTCTTATCAACATGGGAGTGGGCTAATATACTTGCTTTATGCAAATGTATGTATATATTTATTATTGGAAATCAATTAACAACACAAAACAATGATGAATATTGTCCAGAAACCCTCACAGGTACTGCATTTAGCATAAAAAATATACTCAAATCATAACATGGCAAACTGCAGCCCAACAGGCAACAACAGCTCTCAGCGTGTCAGTGTGTCAGTGTGCTGACTTGACTATGACTTGCCCCAAACTGCATGTTATTATCATAAAGTGGGCATCTCTGTAAAGAGGAGACTTGTGGGTACCCATAGAACCCATTTTCATTCACATATCTTGAGGTCAGAGATCAAGGGACCCCCTTGAAAATGGCCATGCCAGTTTTTCCTTGCCAAAATTTAGCGCAAGTTTGGAGCGTTATTTAACCTCCTTCGCGACA
This sequence comes from Sebastes fasciatus, assembly GCF_043250625.1. Classification (NCBI taxonomy): domain Eukaryota; kingdom Metazoa; phylum Chordata; class Actinopteri; order Perciformes; family Sebastidae; genus Sebastes; species Sebastes fasciatus. Next base: position 18,647,327 of record NC_133798.1, on the reverse strand, counting down.
AGCTAGTATGACGTGGTTGGTACCGATGGATTCCTTAGGTTTTTCATATGATATCCGTATCTTCTGCTTTAAAACTGAGCCTGCTACAACCTCCGAAAGATCGAAGATGCGTTAATTCATTAAAGAAATTAGTGGCGTTAAAACAAATTTGCCTTAACATTTTTCATGCATCTTTTTTCAGGTGAGACGGGACTTTTGGTGGGAAGGGTTACTCAGAGGTCGCCCTTTGTTGGGTATGCTGGTAACCATCAGCAGACTGAGAAGAAAAGGCTTCGTGACGTGTTGAAGAAAGGCGACCTGTTCTTCAACAGTGGAGATTTGCTCCGGTTTGATCACATGAACTTTGTGTACTTTCAGGATCGAGTTGGTGATACTTTCAGGCAAGTAGTGACTCATTTTGTTTTGATCTGTTTTGTTGTTTTAATTCTCTCACAGGATACAGTAGGAGGTGTTTCAGCATGGATATATCAGATTTAGACATCTTAGTGTGGATATGCCCTAAATCTTTAGGGTTGATGGATTGTAGTTGTGTACAATTCAAAGTGTCAATTCATCTTATTGTTTTCACATTATAAAAGTCTGGCAGAATTGGGGAGTTACAGCTAAACGTCACATTTTCTGACTTTGCATGGCTCTCATTTATATGAGATCAGTTCTTTCCAAACACTAAGTCATTTGTGATAACATGTTGCACAAGTGTTTCTTATTTTAGTTCCTTGTTGTTGTTTCAGATGGAAAGGAGAAAATGTTGCCACATCGGAGGTTGCTGACATTCTCACAATGGCTGGTTGCATTTTGGAGGCAAATGTCTACGGTGTTAAAGTTGAAGGTAAGAACACCGATGTTGTCAGAAATAGTCATGTCGAAGTGTTAAGCCACATTTTAAAAATACTGTATTGTGTGCTTTTTAAATATATTCTATATGTATTCGATTGAATTGTCTGATAAGGTCACGAGGGGCGGATTGGCATGGCATCTGTCACTCTGAAAGAAGGAGAAGATTTTGACTGTTCGCACACCTACAAGCAGGTTGTCAACTACCTCCCAGCGTACGCAAGACCTCGGTTCATCAGGATTCAGGTAAAGAATAATGATAATTTGCATTGCACTTTTATCTTATTTCAAGCACCTGCAGCCTTGTGGCACTCGTGGACGGTTGAAAATGATCTATTGTAGTTTGGATCAGATTTACAGGTTTTACCAGGGTAGCAGGTGATTTACAGAGTTGTCTGCCCAGGGTGTTCCCTCTCGGCCAGCCTACAAGCTGCCCTACCTGTTTGGTGGAGGTTGGTGAGGCTGTATGCAGTGTGTGAGGAAAACTACAGACAGTACTCAGGGCTGAAAAAAGTCCCCCAACTCTTCTGCATTTTTGGGTAAAAATAAAATAATTCAGCTATTATTAATTTACAGATAATTCTCCCAAAGGGAGTCTGGAACTGATCATCAATCAAAGATAATGCAGTATAAGACAGGGCTCTTTGTAGTAAAGTTAGAAATAAGACATTATCTATTGAGTTTTAAAGTGAGTTGTTGACCTTGGAAATTATAAATTTAAACATTTCTTATATGACATAATAATATTGATAGAAAAGTATCAAGTCTCTATCAAGGAAATCATAGATGATTATTTGGTTAGTGCATCATAATACAGCAATTTATGTGGCTTTTTGGTATACTAACATTATAGAAAGCATGATAACCAATTTAAACATTGGTAGATTATATATGGGCGGCTACGGCTCAGAGGTAGAGCGGGTCGTCCACCAATCAGAAAGTCGGCGGTTCGATCCCTGGCTCCTCCTCCAGTCCACGTGTCGAAGTGTCCTTGAGCAAGATACTTAACTCCAAGTTGCTCCCGAAGGCTGTGTCATGGGTGTGTGAATGAGTATATACAAACATTAGATCCTGATGGGCAGGTTGGCACCTTGCATGGCAGCCTCTGTCATCAGTGAATGAATGTGTGTGTGTGAATGAGTGAATGCTGACATGTAGTGCAAAGCACTCTGAGTGGTTGGAAGACTAGAAAGGGGCTAAATAAATGCAAGTTTGCATTTACCATATACATTCATATAAATGACTGATTTATATTAATTGTATACTTAAAAAAAATATAGGTAACACTTTATATGAAGGTCATATTTATAATGCATTATAAGCATATTCATAAGACATGACGTATTATTATTATGCGTTAGATTAGTTCTCTATGTGTCTTAATAACTGACTAAAGTTATGATAGTCATAATGTGCTGTGTAACCCCATGAGGCAGATTCTTCTTTCAAACACTGTTGTGATTTCGGCGGTTAAAACATTATGAATGCTGAACTTATAATACATTATGTCAACCATTTATAATATTTTATAAACCTTGTTATAAGTTCTCATGTATGATTAGCATTATAGACATGACCTTATGAAGTGTTACTTTAAATTTGATCTAAGAACCTCTGACTTTACTGTGTCGCCCCACTTTTGAAACCAAATCTACGCCCATGTTGGTACCTTAACTCCGATATCTGCTGATACCAATTACAGATCCGATATGTGTGCTCTTCTTTTACCAAATTTAAAATCTGTACACCTCACTGCGTGGAACTGACTGGGATCATTTTCAGTAGCTTAACATGAGGTCAGGGACTTCTGTGGCGTTACAAATGGAGTCAGCTGCCAGCAAGTGTGAAGTGTGAATTTAACGGAAACGCTGAATTTGTAAGGACATGGATGAAGAAACAAATGTGGATCTGAAATCTGGCCGTTACCCAATCCGCTTTTTAAGATCGGTATCTGCGGTGCATCTCTAGAGTGTTGTTCCTCTGTTTGTTGCTGGTTTTCAAATGTAAGTTGGAGAAACCTACTTTTAAAATTAACAACATGTGTCTCGTAGCCCTGCCTGGAGATGACGGGGACTTTCAAGATGAAGAAAGTGAAGTTGGTGGAGGAGGGATTCAACCCAGCTGACATCAAAGACCGTTTATACTTTTTAGATCCTGAGAAGAAGCTGTACGTTCCCATGACAGAGGACATCTACAGAGCGATCTCTTCTAGGGAAATAAAACTCTAACACAGAAACTTTAAAGTAGTCAGTGTTGTACCAGACGACCCGTTTGTTTATAAAGATGTAACATCTCATTCATGGACCATTTTTAACAGTCAACTAATCTCAGGGACAGACTGACTTAGAAACATTACATCGTGTTTTAAACCTCTTGTCATCCTTTATCCTTGGGGTCAATTTGACAGCAGCAATTTAACGCACATATACGCACATCCCCTCTACGTTTGTCATCTCCATACATCCTTTTCGATTGCTTGAGCGTTATAAAGAGCACAAATGCTGATTTCATGTCTTGGACATGGCTGACAGCGTATCTGGTGAGACTTGGAAACCCTTTGATCACGTTAGCAGCACTAAGTCTACCCTGTCGTTCAAGTGGGGAGAGGGACCATAATAACGTTGCATTTTTTTGAAGGTAACGTGTCCACTCAGGAAGCAGAATCTTTCTCATTCTCATCAGAGGAGAATGACTCATAATCAGGGTCCTCCTCAACATTACCTCAGACACAATCTCCTCTAAGTCACTTTCACTGTCAAAAAGCTGCGACTAAACCTCATTGGCAGAAAATGGGACATATCAGGGGTTCTCACACTACTACAGGTACGGTTATGGTATGTTAGGGCCCTAAAGATTGAAAAACTGCATCCGATAGTGACCTCAATATCTGCAAAAACTGTTTCTTATATGTTTTATACAGCTAAAACAGCCAGGGGTCAAATTGACCCCAAAGAACACCAATGCGTGCAGGACATTGAAAACATATCATCATGTTAATTTTATGTATACCAAGATGTTCTCATTAAATTAGGAAACGCCATTAAAATGAAGCAAAAAAAAAAGATGTCAAGCTCTGATTTAGAGACATGAAACATTGAAATTGACCCCAAAGATAATAGGGGGGTTAAGAGAGGTTTTTTGTTAATTAACACAACTACCATGCATCTCTGCAGTTTTTATAAATGTATTCCATAAAACTGACATTATGTGATATACAGGTATGTCTTATACTGCCACTGTTGTACTTTTAATAATTAAACTCTGGTTGATTTTGTTCCCCCTGACTCTTAATTCATGATTAGCCAGATAAATTGTAGCATTTAAAATGTTTTATTTTAAGCCAAAATTGACTGTTTTTAGAGCTTTTTTTTTTTTTTTTTTTTGCATTAGACTGAAAAAAATCATTCAGGTCAGAGATTACACACATGTACTGTACATTAGCTTTGGATATTAAACTTTAAGCCCTACTCATGTCACATATTGGTACAATCTGTTTTGTGTTTAACTGTGAACCTTTGCACTGATGTTACATACAGCCAGTCTTTACTTTATCAGCTTGTGTGCACTAACATGACCTACTGTTAGACTACAGCTCTATCATGTAACAATAGTAAAGGAGTGTTTTATGGTCTTTTGGTTATTCTGCCCCTAAAAGTCCTCTGTTATCAATCGTAACCAAATCAATGGACAGAGCAACTTTCTGACTCTCATGGGGTGATTGACCAACACAACCTTTGACATAAATTGATACACAGACTTTGTCACAAGTTTAATTACGTAACAAACATTGCAAAAATATTGAAATCAGCTGGTTTCAGAAAGCAGAGAAAGTTAAGACATTTTGATGTCTTAAGTTGAACTTTAGTCTCCCCACTGACTTAAATGTGTTTTTCTTATCATTACTTCACTTGAAAGTTTGACTTTCACAACTAGGTTGGAAGCCAATTAGTCCAGTACAGTAGTGTGATGTGGAAATCATTAAAAAGTCAGTGGAGTAGGTCGAAAAAGGTCAAAAACTCATAAAAAGGCGGTATAGTAGTATAGTATGTTGAAAAGTCATAATATAGTATTACAAAAAAGTAAAACAGTCATTCTTAAAAAAAAAATAATAGTAAAGTATGTTGAAAAAAGTCATAGCATAGTATTGCTAAAAAGGTTTTTTCAACATACTATAGACATTTTTTTTGACATACTGTACTGTGACGTTTGTTGACAAACTATACTATGATTTTTTTTTAACTTTGTTGGAAATTCTATGCCAAGACTTTTTTTAAACTTCTTCAGACATACTATTGTATGACTTTTTTTTTTACATACTAAACTGACTTTTTTTTTAAACTTTCTTCGACATACAATGCAATGACTTTTTTTATTTTATTTTTTTAACTTTTTTCAATATAGTATGTTTTTTTTCGAAATACTGAGTGAGTCACATACTGTACTGTACTAGGACCTCTTTCGACATACTCTACTATGACTTTTTTAAAACCTTTTTGCAATATACTATAGTATGACTTTTTTCGACATACTATGGAATGACTTTTTTAAAAACTTTTTTGACATACTGTACTGTGACATTTATCGACATATCATACTATGAATTTTTTTTAATGTTGTTCGAAATACTATGCCATGACCTTTTTTAAACTTCTTTCGACATACTATATGTCTTTTTTTCGACATACTGTAATATGACCTTTTTTGTTAACTTTTTTTGTCAAACTTTCGACATACTATACTATGACTTTTTTTTTTTTTTTTTTCTTCTCGACATACTATACAATGCCTGTTACGGGTTCTGAGATTTTAAAGTGGTAATGACTTATTAGTGTGGTAGATGTCGAAATGTCTAAAAAAAATGTCCAGAAAAAAATAGTCCGAAAAATGTGTTAAAAACAAAAGTCTGAAAAAGGTTTGAAAAATGTTCGAAAAAAAAAAGTCTGAAAACAATGTCCAAAAAAAAAAAATCTGGAAAATGTGTGAAAAAACAATAGTCTGAAGGGTATCGGGGAAAAAAAGTCTGTAAAAAGTCTGAAAAATGGGTGGAAAAAAAAGTTTTAAGAATATCCGAAAAAAAGTAAAAAAAAGGATTGAAAAATGTTCCGAAAAAAAATAAATCTGAAAAAAATGTCCAAAAAAAAAATAGTCCAAAAAAAGTGTGTAAAACAAAAGTCTGAAAAAGGTTTGAAAATGTTCGAAAAAACAGTCTGAAAAAGATTTCCAAAAAAAATAAATCTGAAAAATGTGTGAAAAACAAAGTCTGAAGGATATCCGAAAAAAAAGTCCGTAAAAAGTCTGAAAAATGGAGATCACCTTGATTCAGACTTGGACTTGTATTTATACACCCTTTTTGTGACTGACAAACCATAGTGACAGTAAAAGTACAACAACCAACATTCTGTCAGTAGTTAAAGCTGAAGTGAGATTGGAGCAAATATGATTAAAAAGTTATTTTTATAAAACGGTCGCTACATCGTGACAGTAATACATGAAACAGGTAACCTGAAAAAAATCATGTGCCTCTGTGTCCTCTGGTGTCCTCCGGTGTCCTCCGGTGCTCCTAACGGCATCTGCAAGATTTCACATACCGGAGGTAAACAACCAATCAGAGCTGATCTGAGGTCTTCTGTCCAGCTGCTGTCTATGAGAGCCGGCTGTCACTCGCGAACTCTGACCAAACGGTCAAACTAGGCAGCGCTTATCAAATATGAATCAATATTATGTTATGTTAATGTCTATTTCTCGCCTAAAATGTTTTCAGAATCATCTTGTAGTGCACGGTTTAGCTGTAAAATGAGAAAGTTTATGACGCCCTCATTGTGAAATCTGGTGAAGGAACGCCAAGTTCCGGTCACATGACCGAAGCACAGCCAATAGGAACGCTCTCTCAATGAAATGACCTGTGATTGGTCAAAGTCTCCCATCACTGGCTAGATTTAAAGCCTGAAAACAGAGCCATGAGGAGGTGCAGAAGTCTAGTTTTCTCTCAGAACACTTGAATTACAATATGCTGAAAGGTTATTATGGGATTTTTGCCCAATTATGCCAAAAATATACTGCCTACTGCCACTTTAAATGACTCTTACCTGGATAATGCATAATTTCTCAAGTAATGAAACCATTTAACTTCACTATTAATAAATAGCCTACACCGTAAGACTGAAAATGATTTTATTCACTGACAGCTCTGCTTGTTTTTCCTCTCGTCTCGTTGGCTGCAGAGAGAAACACACAGCAGTGGTCCAGCAGGTAGAACAATAGTAGCATTATACCATGGGTAATACAGTATATACAGTACAGATGCAGTAGGAGGCATCCAGGCTGAATCTGTTCAGGTCGTATACAGTGGAAGGAATAATGGACTGGAGGTCCCCGACTATTTGTTTTAGTAGTTTTAAGACTATTTCTGATGTTTCAATGACGAAGTAGAAATCCGATGGCATCGTGTTGAGTCAAGGTTTTCTCCTTCGATGGTTCATGTGAAAAAATGTTTAAGTTGTGCAGGAAATTAATGTTTTCTTGTTGGAAAGGCTGAATTGATATAAACTTCTTTTCTCGGTTTAAGCGTTTATATTTTTCTGTATTTTGTCAGTTTCTTGGAACATTAATTAATTTTGCAATCTGAACTTTAGGATTTGGCCTCTTGAGAAATTTTTGGGTGAATTATGTTGCATTTACAAACTCAAAGCGCTGATGGACAGACAGTACTTTGTACTGAACCTGACATGTATTTGTAGAAGTACAAATTTAAGTTGGCTAAAAGCCTTTTCTATGAAGTGTTTATCCCTTGTCACACCACCACAATCTGTCATCTTCATCCACAAAACATTACTTTTCCCCGTTTACTTACAAAAACATCTCATTTACACCTTAAAGTCAAAGCAAATTACTTCCACTCAGTTAACTTATGCATTTCTAACATCACCAAAACAGACACTATTATGTCCTTTTTCCAGGAAACATTTATTTTCGATCAAGAGACAGGATCGCTTTCCATAGACAGGTCAGTTAAATATTAACAAATTTACAGTCATGAGGAATGTAATAAAAATCAAAAAAACAAAACAAAACTAACAATGCTCGCCTTAAAAAACCCCAACCCAGGGACCCCACCCAGGATAACATCGACCACGGTGGCGCTGGAACGAGACCCAAATCCGTCTCCAGCTCCATTGTTTCATGCTCTTCTATTCAGTGCTTCACAGTTCAATTCTGTGCGATTTTATCTATAAGAGAACAAAATTAAAGTTATGAAAAAACAGCCAGATGAACAAATACTCCAGCATCTGATTTCTTTAAATCCTTAAGATTAAGATTTAAAGTGTTCTCACCGTTTCGTCATCATCTTCGTCATCTACTACTTCCTCCTTATCTTCAGAGTCTTCCTCTGGCTCCTCCTCTGGCTCCTCCTCTGGCTCCTCCTCTGGCTCTTCTTCAATCTGTAGAATAGTTCATCATTTTTAACATAACACGCCCACAATATTCAACCATCACTGAACGGACATAAAATGACCCAACTGAACCTGAAGGAGGTAGAGATTCCTAAAATGTTTACAAAGACAGAAAATACTACAAAAAAAGGAAAGTGGAACCATTTCCAAAGCAGAAATAACGCTGTTTAAGTCAGAGATAAGAGTGTGTTCAAAACTGAACTGAAACTGAAACCTTTGCTATGCAAATGTTTCCAAAGTAGTACAGAAAGTGGCAGCTGGCATCGACTTGCCTTTTCGTCCAGGGGTACATTCATGCTGAGTCGAAGCATGCGCTCTATCCTGTCTCCGTAAGCCTTTGTGTCAGCCAGATGGTAGCCTGAGCGCAGCGTGGCCGTCTCAAACAGAACCACAGCCAGATCTGACGCAGTCTGGTCCTCGCCGTCAGTCTAAAAGGACATGAAAGAAAAGAAGTTTGATTTTATGAACTGACAATTGTGTCATTATGACACGTTCTGATAGCGGACATCAGCAGCCTGTGCCAACGGCGTCCCGGCGCTAAATCCAGCTCGTATTGCATTAGTAATAAGCAATATGACAACATGATTAACATAACACTATGTTTGTTTATAAACGGAGTAACAGAGCCACTAGTGTCTGTGTTCTAACAGAACAACTGTGTTACCATGTTTAGCCATGTTAGACGTGCAGCCACATTTAAAAATTGTTGAAAGACTATATTGCTTGATGTGAATGACCTACCGTCTCACATAGCCAGACCTATCTCCACAGCGCTAAAGGTCTGGCTTCACACATTATCATTCTGCTATAGGGGAAAAAAAGCTATTTTATAAAATGCCATAATATGACATCTAGTGGAGGGAATCACCAGAAGCCCCACGATACGATATTATCATGACACTTAAGTCTCAATACGAGTATTGTAATAAGATATATTGCGATTTATTCCTTTTTTCAACTGCAAATTATGTAGTTTGTCAACATCTGTTTTATCTAATAAGATACAGTTTTCATTCTGTTCATCTCAGTTTTCATTCATGATTCTTGAGGTCAGAGGTCAAGGGACCCCTTTGAAAACGGCCATGCCAGTTTCATTTGATACCAGTATATTTACACTAGTTTTAAGATTAAGCCCACTACAACCTCTGAAATACAGAATAGCGGCCGGGCCTGTTGGATTGTTAAGAGGTTAATAGTTTCTATGATAAAAGATGTCCGTGAATCGATACAATATTACCACACAAAATATCGAGATACTATGCTGTATCGCTTCCCCCCCCACCCCTAATGTCATCATTAAAATAGTACAAATATAGTGAAGTGACAGTAGTCAGACTTACATTGACTCTGTTAAGCATCTGCTTGATGAGAGGATGTTTGGGGTTGAGTTCTAATGTTTTCTTCTGGCTGGCATAATAGCTGGAGAAGAGAGAAGAGGGGAAATTATCATATGAGCTCAGTAAGCAGTCAGGCTCGCCACAACATGTTCCACATTTGCATTTTACAACCGTGATAATGAGCATCACTGAAAAGTACAAAATCATTACTCACTTTGTAGAAATGTCTTTTCCTGTCTGGTAAGCCTGTGCCTTCATGATCCTCTCCATGTTTCCGGACCAGCCGTACTGACTGGCAACCAGAGCGCAGGGTGAATTGGTTAGCCTCTGGGAGAGGATGGCCTTCTCAATCTGTGGGAAAGATAGCGTCGTATTAAATAATGCGACTTATGAACTAGACATAACTTAGCAGCTGGTGTTTATTTCTGAATTTTACAAAATAATTCTCTACCTTGTCCTTCAGGGCCTTGTCCTTCAGCCAAGTAGTGAGAGGTTCGTACTCCTTCTCCAGGGCCTCCCTCTTCTCCTTGGTCTTGTCACTCTCGTCAAATTTGACGCCCTCCTTTGCGACGTTCTGGAAACGTTTTGAGTCAAACTCGGGCAGTGCCTGGATGCAGTATTCATCCACCGGCTCTGTCAGGTAGATCACCTCGTAGCCCTTCTTCAGCAGCGTCTCCACAAAGGGAGAAGACTCAGCCTGCAGAGGGGAAATATGACAGATGATTAATGCCAGGCTATTACATTTGATTTTACGTGAAAAGCTTGGTTTATTTGATGCAAGTGTAATTTAAGGATACATTTTAACCCGACCAAACAATACAAATACATCGACTCACCTCCTTCCTACTGGTACCAGCCATGAAGTAGATCTTGTCCTGCTTCTCCTTCATGCGCGCCACATACTGGTCCAGGCTGGCCACGTCTGTTGCGCTGTTGGAGGTCTGGAAGCGCAGCAGTTTGGCCAGACGGGTTCTGTTGGAGTGATCCTCGATGACACCCAGCTTGATGTTGGTTCCAAACTCCTTCCAGAACTTTTCGTTGTAATGCTCCTCTGCAATCTTCTTGATCATGTCCAAAGTCTTACGCACCAGCTTCTTACGGATAACCTGAACAGAGAGGATATAAGCGTTACATTTTCTCGCACTTTCCCTTTACATTTAGTTTAACGGGTGGGTCCATTATTTTTATTTTTTTTTAGGTTTTATATATTTCTGTAGCTTTACAGTGTTGTTCCTTATGTATTCTCATTCAAGCATTCAAATTTTGGTCAAAGTATGTATGTTTTAGCGTCAAAATGCTATTTTCCCAAGCCCTTCTAAAAACTTTTTCCTACGTGATCTGACGCAGGTTTCTGCATGATGATGCTGCTACTTGTACAGTATATATACATTCTTATAGTCAGTGTATTAACGTTACATACAGTAAATTAGTTTGGAGAAGCAGACAGGAGTACCGGCACGGAAGCTAAGCAATGTACTGCTGTGTGGACGCCACAAAAGTCACACAATAACATAAACAAACTAACTGATCGATACAGCGGTCGACCAGCAACTCCCATGTTCTGTGAGGTAAAATGACTGTTTTTGTGAATGGACTCTGGCGGCTATGAAGACAGCGATATAACGGCTTCAGTTTCCTGTTGGAAAGGGCTGTCTGATGGCAAGGTAAGGCGGTGAAAATATTCTAAATATAGCGTACACTTAAACTGATATTCATTTTTTTTTCAGACAGCCCTTTCGGACAGGTTACTGAAGCCATTATATAGCTCCCCTCAAAGCCACCAGACTCCATTCACAAAATTTGTAATATTGTCTCACACTACAAGGAGTATACATACAACCCCACTTAAAAAAAACAAAAACTAACATTTATTTCCAAACTTAGTACAGCTAACTTTGACTCAGCTAGTGCTAGCGTTCACATTATTCATAACCTTATTGATTAGGTTACTTTGGTAACCTACATCACAGCTTTTTGCTGATGGCTGAATGGGCGTTTCAATTTGAAAAAAAAGAAGAAGAAAAAACTGAAAAAAGAACACAGATCGACCCGCCCTTTAATATTCATTATTCTTAACCTGTTCTTTAATTTATAAGTTTTACTTTGTTGTCTGTTCCCCTTTCTTCTTCCTGTGAAGCACTTTCTGACTTCTGTTTTGAAATGTGCTATACAATACGGTTCCTTTCCTGTTTGCTTATCAATAAGGTTTTTGCATCTAATTAAAAAGTCTTAAAAAGCCTTCATACCAGTCAGTAAAGACCACATAAAGTGATCTTTACAGATAAAATGAAAAACAGATCAAATGAAAAATAATTGGAATAATAATAATAATATAATTATATTAATAATTGAAACGATGGTGTTGTATTGATGTTAGATGTGAAACTCACCTTGAGCAGTTTGTGTTGCTGCAGTGTCTCTCTTGACACATTCAGGGGAAGGTCATCAGAGTCAACCTAGCAAAATAAATTTAAAATTTAAATCCCAGTGCAGATGCTATCTAGGCAAATACCAAAGAGCTCATATTGGCACATGACTCATGTAGAGTTAGAAATCACTCACCACTCCCTTGACGAAGTTCAGGTATTTGGGCATCATGTCGTTGAAGTCATCGGTGATGAAAACTCTCCTCACAAACAGCTGTTGCAGAAACATTCATTTAGAAACAGAGTTGAGGGAATTCCTGAATATTGTGCTATAAAAAGGACGATACAATCCCTTCAAATGGAAACGGAATACTGTTTGAGGAAAATACCTTGATGTAGTCGTTCTTCTTGGAGCCGTACTCGTCAAAGAGGCCGCGGGGAGCTGAAGTGGGCACAAACAGGATGGACCTGAAGGTAACCTCACCCTCAGCTGTGAAGTGGATGTGGGCAATAGGGTCGTCGGTGTCCTGTTTGAATTAATAAAATTAAACATGTTGAGCCTACAAGGAAGGAAGGCACACAATCTACATGGCTGTTTGACAAAGCGCTACTGCTCACTTACCTTAGAGAAGGTCTTGTAGAAAGCCTTGTACTCTTCCTCCTCAACGTCCTTAGCTGGTCTCTGCCAGATGGGCTTGATATCATTCATCAGTTCCCAGTCCCACACGGTCTTCTCAACCTACACAATAAAACATTTTCAAAAAAATATATGCCTATATATTAATACTAAGATACATTTGATAGTCCTTACAATACTAATATCGCCCACTGCTGTATGAACATCCTACCTTCTTTGTCTTTGGCTTCTCTTTGTCCTCCTCCTCTTCCTCTACCTCAGCCTCCTCTTCAGCAGCCTCCTTCTCTGGCTCCTCTGTTGCCTCAGCATCTTCCTCGATGGGCTCCTCAACGGTCTCAGTCTGGCATGTTGAGGGGAAAAAAAAAATTACATAACAGCCATTTGTTCATTTCCATATTTTGTCAGTTTGGTAATATAACTGTGCCGGTATCACGTCTGAGTCAAAGTGTAGGAGGAAATGTCTCAAGTAATCACCTTGCTGGCCCAAACGTAGATGGGGAAGTTGATGAACTGAGAGTATTTCCTGACGAGGTTCTTGATGGTCTCCAGCTCCAGATAGTCTGAGGCCTCCTCTTTCATGACCAGTCTGAGGTTAGAAAAGGATGGGGAGGATTTAATTTCAAAATCAATACTACTCTAACATTTGAGAGCAAAGTTGTAACAGGAAGTAAGAAGTAGCTAATATAGGTGATTTTGAGATGAATAAAAAACAAAATGTAAACCCACGTGATGGTGGTTCCTCTGCCCAGCGTGTCCCCACGGGGGTCCTCGATGACAGAGAACTGATTTGAGTCAGACTCCCAGATGTGCTGGGTGCCGTTGTTGTGTTTGGAGGTGACAATGACTTTGTCGGCAATGAGGAAAGAAGAGTAGAAACCCACACCGAACTGGCCAATCAGCTCTGAGGTTGACTGATCCCCGTCCTGCATCTCTGTCATCTGGTTGAGGAACTCGCTGGTGCCGGACTTGGCGATGGTGCCCAAGTTCTTCACCAGATCCTCTTTGGTCATTCCAATACCAGTGTCAGTGATGTGGAGCATGTTCCTCTCCTTATCAGACTGGGGATAATAGAGACAACACAGTTAAGTTACCAACAGAGAAAGAACTATTAACATTACCAAGAAAGACTTACAGCAAGTTATTCTTATGCATACTTTTATTTTGATGGTCAGCTCCTCATTGGCGTTCATGGCGTCCTCGTTGGTCAGAGACAACAAGCGGATCTTATCCAGAGCGTCTGAAGCATTGGAGATCAGCTCCCTGAGGAAGATCTGAAACAATAATCATTTCATCATTAGTTCAGCCTTTTCTGAAGTGGTCTGTAAAACATACCATCATAATGATGACAAAACAGTGAATACTGTTGGATGACAGAGACCGGCACCTGTGCCTTAATATATAACTTTCATTAATTCAGCGGCAGCGTGCAACTTTTCAATATTTAAAATACAGAGTGGCTGGAATATTTGTTCAAAACTGGATGCCATAAAATTTGGCAGGTGCCGGTTTTAATGTGCGCCTTGGTGGCATTTTTATTGATGTTAATGATTTTCATATTGAATTTGTTGTTCCGTACAAATTACATAGCTGTTTTGATTAGTTTCATAAACACTCTTATGAAGTACATCTGTGAAATCGAATGCAATCCAATACAACAGCTCAGCCATAAATTCTACCTTTATAACAATAATAAAGTTCAGTTTTGATTGACACTGTCAGATAGGTATTAATTTAACTATATGCTTATTATTGAGGTGGTAGTTTGCAGTGATGTTGTATATTATATTGAGAGATGTTTTCAATAATATGCCCACTCCATTTACAAACATGAGGGGGAAAGAATATTACAAATAGAAACACAATTCAATATACCACCAACTACGACCTCACTAATAAACATTGAATTAACACCTCTCTGATAGAAGTAAATCCACAGAAATCATCTTGCAAAACTGCTGATTGTACATTAAGATGCCATTTATTCCTGCTCACCTCCTTGTTCTTGTAGAGAGAGTTGATAATGAGCTTCATCATACGGTTGACTTCAGCCTGAAAAACGTGTTTTTCCGACTTTTCTCTGATTTCCTTGATCTGAGCTGCATTCAATCCATCCAGCTGGATAGCCTCCTCCTCTCTGGAGATAGACAGATGCATACAGGCACACACAGGTGAGATCAGGGACATGCACAACAACAAATCATAGCTGCCAATAAACAAAAGGCACATCTGTTCCCCCCTCTAGGGATCAATCAGTAAGCACACAAGCTTCCCTCATCTTAATGAGGGGCATGCAGTAGACGTTGCAAAGCTTTGTCACCACTACAATTGAAGGGTAACTATGAGCGTTTGTGTGCACAAGCTTGGCCATTTTGACCTTGTGCTGTTAACTCTAGGTTTAGTCAACCTTTCCTGACAAACACAGTTCACTCTCAACAGAAGATATTCAAAGTGACACCTACCTCTGCACCACCTCATCATCTGTTCTTGAGCCATCTCTGCTTTTACCAACGTCATCCTCTACTGTCCCATCAACGTCAAGTTCATCCTCTGCCTTTACAGCAGCTGCCAAGGGACAAAAGTCAATGGATTAAAAAAAAAAAAAAAAAACACACACATTACTCTCAGGTGTATATGGAGAAATATTCTGCATTTAAGATAATTTAGACTGAACTGCTCTGCAAAGACATTCAAAATCACTACATAAGAAAGGTGTATTGTTAAGTAAGCTGGCTTTTTCTTAGCTATAACAGTTTTACATGTATACACTAGCAATGATTTTAATGGGGTAATAAGAAAGGTGTAATGTTAAGTAGGCTGGCTTTTTACTTAGCTATAACATAGATTTACATGTATACGATAGCAATGATCTTAATGGGGTAACAAGTACGGTGTAATGTTAAGTAGGCTGGCTTTTTATTAACCATAACATAGATTTACATGTATACAATAGCAATGATCTTAATGGGGTAATGAGTAAGCCTACTGGTTGGCTATTTTTTAACCATAACATGGGTTTACATGTATATAATAGCAATGATTTTAATGGGGTAATGAGTAAGCCTACTGGCTGGCTATTTTTTAACCATAACATGGGTTTACATGTATAAATTAGCAACCATCTTAATGGGGTAATAGGTAAGGTGTAGGCTGACTTTTTCTTAGCCATAACATAGATTTACATGTATATAATAGCAATGATTTTAATGGGGTCATAAGTAAGCCTGCTGGCTGGCTTTTTACTTAGACAGAAGGTGGATTTACATGTATATAATAGCAAAGATCTTAATGGGGGTAATAGGTAAGATGTAATGTTAAGTAGGCAAGCTTTTTACTTAGCCATAACATAGATTTACATGTATACAATAGCAATGATTTTAATGGGGTCATAAGTAAGCCTACTGGCTGGCTTTTTCTTAGCCAGAATATGGATATACATGTATCCAATAGCAATGATTTTAATGGGGTAATGGGTAAGGTATAATGTTAAGTAGGCTGGCTTTTTCTTAGACATAACATAGATTTACATGTATATAATAGCAATGGTTTTAATGTTGTAATGTTAAGTAGGCTGGCTGTTTTCTTAGACATAGCAGAGATATACATGTATCCAATAGCAACGGTTTTAAAGGGGGATGTTAGCTAGCATCAAACAGCTTTAAAACAACGTTACATGGTTGTTTCTACTAGAAACTTCTGGAAAGCCAACACGGAATAACAGATACTAGAAATGTGAACACTGTTTATCATTCACAAAACGGACAAAATTAAGCTTTAAAACCACAAATCTATGAATGAGCAGAGGAGAAGCACCAAGTTAAAGCTAACAGCTAGCGTACTGAGCTAATGTGAGCTAAGCTAACATATTGGGTAATACAAAGTGAGACAGTAAAGTCTACTCACCACAGGCAAGGAGAGCGATAAGGACACCTATCACCCAAACTCGTTTCATGTTGAATGAATGAGGATCTTGAGCTCCTGAAACAAAAGCCTGGAGATCAGATAAGTGCTCACAGCAGCAGCACACTGACTGTCCTTAACAAGAGAGACCGAGTAGCCTCCTCTCTCCACCATAAGAGCCCACTCTATTCAACCCGTGACGACCGACCAATCATAGCGCACCACGCACAACCCTCGACCAATCACAGCACAGTCCTCGGTACGCGTTGACCAATCAGATTCCTCAACATAAGTCAATACCCGAAAATCGTGGCTGGACACCATTGGCCAGGAATGAATAATCAGCACATCACTTCCCTAAAATTTACCTCTCAGTATGGAATGAGAAGGGTAGTTTAACTTTGATTTTTCAGATTTTTCTTATGCAATGTTGCAGCCAAGTTACCCTGAAGCTGGGTGACATTTAAGATTTTGTTTTGATGGCTCTATTGTCACTGATTGCAGCATTATATCTGTACTTAGATCATCCTGTTGTGGAAGCATACACTGAAGGATTTATATCCTGCTCAGTACTGTAGGGGGAACATTTTCTCATAATTAACCATAATTGTTTTTTGTTTTATTAACAATATTAAAACAGACAGACAGACTAAAAATATTAATAATTAAATTATTATCAGTTTGGGAAAATAAATCTTAATAGGTAGTTTAACTTAGATTTTTCTTATGCATTGCCACAGCCAAGTGACCCTGAAGCTGGGTGACATTTAAGATTTTGTTTTGATGGCTCTATTGTCACTTATTGCAGCAATATATCTGTGTTCAGTTAGTCTAAACTGTATAATGCTTATCTCCTTATGTGTTTATATGGTATAGTATTTATTCTATTCCTTTCCTATAAAGGTGTGGATTCATTGTACTTAGATAATCCTGTTGTTGAAGCATACACTGAACGATTTATATCCTGCTCAGTATTGCAGGGGTAACATTTTCTCATAATTAACCATGATTGTTTTTTTAACAATATTTTTTATTGAATTTTACATATAAACATATATACATGTATACACATACAGACAGACTAACAATATTAATAATTACATTATACAATGAAATGTTTAGTCAGAATTTCAAAGAAAGAGAGACATGACATTTCATGTATTTCACATATCTAACAAAGAAAACAAAGAAAATAAAAGATAAGACAAAATAAATAAATACCTCAAAGAAGAAGAACAAAAAAACACACAAAAACACACAACAATTTCAACAACAGCACTCAGCAACACACAGCAGTTTCAATTTAACCATGATTGTTTTAATTTCTGTCAGAAATCAAATCTATTTTCATCTCTGATAGAAATAACAATTGATTAGAACGAGGCATCTCATAAGTGTGCCCTAAAAAGCCTAAATTAATAATAATAATAATAATAATAATAACCTTTGATGAATTATCTCATTATTATGACTTAGTATTTCATAATGTTGACTGAGTTATGAAATACTAAGTCACAATGTAGACTTTCTGAGTCAAACTTATGAGATAGTCAAAGGTTTGTCATAAATTTGGACTTAAGACAAAAGTGAGCTACTAAGTCAGAATAATGAGACACTTTGATCTTTAAAAATCAACGTATGCAATATTAAAACAACTAGAACTAGTCCTCTCATAAGTGTGTCCTAAAAAACTAAATTATGATTTAGTATCTCATAATTAAACATTATTGTATTAATTTCTGTCAGAAATAAAATCTATTTTCCTCTCTGCTAGAAATAAAAAATAGATTAGAATGAGGCATCTCATAAGTGTGCCCTAAAAAGCCTAAATTATGACCTAGCATCTCATAATTTTGATTTACCATGAGGAATGACAAAGTAGATAGTTATGGTAAAACAATATGAGATACATAAAGTATAAAGTTTAGTCACAATAATGAGAAAGTGAGTCAATATCTCGACTTAAGTCTAACTTTTGATTAATTTGACTGCTCAGTTTTGAGGATGATAATTCTGTTAGTTGTATTTATTTTGCCTTACTGTTTCCAAATTCATTCATCTTGTGAAGAAAAAAACACAGAATGACTTCACATTATCTGCACCACTGATGTTTGTCCACATGATGTCGCTGTTCAAGTGGTGAGTTGAAAATGCAGATATAACGTTTTTTTTTCTTCCCCTAAACACACCATCTAAACAATTTGTGAAAAACTGAGATTGTGTCATACTGGAATCAACAATGGTTTGATAAATAGTGTGTAACATTATCATACAAATATGCTGATTGAAATGCTGCTTGCTCAGCCTGTCTGATGGGTGTGTAACCGGTTGTGTGAGCATAAGATTTGGCTTGGTGTCAAAAAACCTCTTATAGTTAGTTATGGGTGTGGTGTGTGTGACCTTATGTACCTGTGTGTGTGACCTTATGTACATGTGTGTGTGTGTTAAATTACATTAAGTATGGTATGGAAGTCATTATAAAATACACTGAACACTACAACTGCATTTTACGTTTTCTGATGATATTACAGCCATACTCAGTTTACTGACAAAAGATTCAGACATTGCTTTATATAAGTTGGAGATAGAAGAGGTTGTGCAGTGGTGGGGGGGCACAACCTGATGTTAAACGTTAAAAAAACTAAAGAAATGGTCTTTGGTCCCAGGTCTGTTGGTGACCCCAGTCCAGTTATAATCAATGGGGAGAGAGTTGAGCAGGTAATAATATACAACCACTTTTTATCCAAGCAATATTTAATGTTATGGCCCCCTTGATGTAGGGCATCATGCAATATTCTTGGGTGGATGCATCTATGTGTGTTAATAAATGTTAATTGTGATTTGATTACACTGTAAACTTTTGTCCTGTAGATTAGCAGTAAATTACTGGCAGCAGGGTTGCCAGTAGTTTACAGTTAATTTACAGTAGTCCTACAGTAATCAACTTTACAATATGCTACTGTAAAAATACGATGTGCAGAATTACAGTACATGCTGTATTTTCTAGATTTAACAGTAGACTACTGGCAGCAGGGTTGCCAGTAGTCTACTGTTTTTCTTCTACAGTTGGCTTACTGTAAATTTAATTTGATTACTGTTATAATACAATGTACTAAAACACTGTATAGTGCTGTATTTTATTGAATGTAGTGGCAACAGGGTAGGCAATACAATATTGTTTTTCTACATTAGCAATGGAATTTAACCATAAGCCCAAATACAGTGGTCATTTTTGTAAATAGAGTGTATTACTGGCAGTACTGCCTTTTCTGAGACCTTGAATAGCAATTTTAATGTGATATCCTAAACAACATATATGGATGATTCTGTTAACTAAAATGCAGCAATAAAACATTCTATGGAAAAGAAGAGTCTTAGCAAGTATGAGATGACTTTTTTAAACCAACATTTATTTAAAAAGAAAATTACTTTGATGATATGAACAAATATAACAAACACGCATTCATCAAATGTCACAACACTAATCAAGTTTTTAATAAACTTGAGGGAATGATACATCTGCCACTGCGAGTATCGCTGCATTTTCAATACAAACTACACAATTAGTCAGTATGATTGAAAAATAAAATCAACCCCACAAACATAAGGAGAGAGATTTACTCCATCAAATTTGATTTTTTTTAAAAGTAAAAATTATGACATGTTAGGTCAATCTTTCAAATGTCCGAAAAAGTTAAATTTTTTTTATTATAATTATTTTTTTTAATCTATTTTTGGCTTCCATAAGTGACAAAATGTCTTAGAGAATCTTTCAGTCTTTTAATGCTAGAAAAAGTGAAAACCTGTACTTTACAGTAGCGCTATATAATGTGTCCTTTCCTGGATTATACATATTTAATACATGTATCTGGTAATCTATCGCAGCCGTTTAGTGGATAGTAGGAAGTGACGGGACTCCAGACACATCATACGAATACACTATGAATACTTACATTCATTAGAAAGTTATTTAGTCATTTTAAATATTTAATCGTGATTAATCGCCAGATTGTCCATATCCGCATGTTTTTTATGTGTTCAAAATGTGACTTAAAGGGAGATTTGTCAAGTATTTAATATTCTTATCAACATGAGTGGGCAAATATGCTTGATTTATGCAAATGTTTGTATATATTTATTATTGGAAATCAATTAACACAAAACAATGGCCAATATTGTCCAGAAACCCTCACAGGTACTGCATTTAGCAATCTTTCAAATGTCCTAAAAAATTAAAATGTTCAACTTACAGTACAGTACCATGATTATTTTTATTTGATCTATTTGTGGCTTCCATAAGTGCCACTAAGTCTGAAAGTTGCCTGTAGTCTACTTTACATTATAGCAGCTCTATGTAATAATGTGGTTATGAATATGTAATGCATGTATATCTGGTAACATATCGCAGCTGTTCAGTGCACAGCAGGAAGTGACTGAACGCCAGACGCACCAGCCTCTGATTGGCTGCTTGTCTGTTGTCGTTGCCAAACAGGGAAGTGACGTGAACAGCACCCATCCAGCAGGCAGGGCTGGGACGGTTTGACAGAAGAAGAGCCCGAGATCTGAACTGCATGAGGGAGAGTCCACCACCTCGACCTACACACGGGCTGCTGCCACCCAGACAGCACAGTCATGGCGCACTTGTCTTTGCCTCTGTCTCTTCTGAAGCACACGGACAAGATGTTGAGTAACGTGTTGCTACGGAGTTTACAGCACCGGACGTTCTCATGGAAACAGAATGTCGGTGCGGTTGCCCCGGGAGTCGGTCAACTGCTGTTGTCACACCAACCAGGAGCTCCAAACTACGCAGCATCTGCGCGTCGCAGCTGCTCGTCAGGCGGTCAGGAGATCACAGAGAGGCTGTGGTCTGTCTACAATGAGACCAAGAGGCAGACTGAAGGTATGGACTCTGTTATAATAATAACACACAGCAGCAGCATCCATTCAATCACACACAGCACTGCTGCAGAGCTGTTGTTGTCTTATAATGACCCTGTTATGACTAATGTTTACAGCAACTAACCAGCCCTGCAGCCTCACATTAGCAACATTACAAGCAACAAAACACGTCCAGACCTGCACATGTTATGGTGGGGATGATACATTGTAGCTATAGGTCAGGGGTCAGAAAGCTTTACTATCAAAAGAGCCATTTTAGGCAAAAAAACAAACAAAACAAATCTGTCTTGAGCCGCAAAACATTTGAGCATTGGGATGAAGGTAACACAGTTTATAGTCTAAGTATATGGTATATAAGTCTAATGCAGTGAGGGCCAAAGTGCAAATGTATTACGGAGAATTAGGGCCACATTGAGGGAAAAACATCTGAGATTTCCAGAATAAAGTCATAATATTACGAGAATAAAGTCATAACTTTACGAGAAAGAAAGTTGAAATATTACGAGAATAAAGTCATAACTTAACGAGAAAAAAAAGAAAATAACACGTAAAATTACTACTTTATAATATTATGACTTTATTCTCATAATATTACAATTTTTTTCTTGTAAACCATTGACTTTATTCTCGTAATATTATGACTTTATTCTCGTAATATTATGACTTTATTCTCGTAATATTATGGCTTTATTCTTGAAAGCTCAGATTTATTTATTTTTCCCTCAATGTGGCCCTAATACTCCGTCATACCATAGACTTACAACTATGATAAATAAAAATTAAAATGCAAACAAAAAAACAGCTATTCATTTCCATTTTACTGGACAGAAACTAAAGAGCCGCATGTGGCTCCGGAGCCGCAGGTTGCAGACCCCTGCTATGGGCTATGATAGTTGTTTAACACAGACAGACAGGGGGGTGGACAAAACAACACCTTTCAAATATAATACAATTCAAGATTTACCTACAAATCTACTTGGCTCTGCATAGTTTTATTTATGGACAGAGGATTATGGAGGTGGTAGCAAAAAGTGAAGCAAATTTACCTCACACAGCTCCACATATTTGCCTCCTCAGGCTTGTTTGAGCAGGAAACAGTCCTTTTTTTGCAATATTTACAACTACATTATAGATAAATATAGCCTGTTCACTAAAGGATTGGTGTTACTGAGACATAAATAACAGTAGTTGGGCAGAAATCTAACATGCCAGTACTCAGAATGAGATACTACAGTCAAACTTTGGACTTTTTAAGGCAAAAAATTACGAGATATTAGGTCAATTAAAACAAGTAATCTCACAAGTGTCCTAAATAGTTAAAACTTTCGATTATTTTTTTATTATTTTTAATCTTCTTTTTAAAAAAACCAAAAAGATTTAATCTATTTTTGGCTTCCATAAGTGACAACATGTCTTAGAGAATCTTTCCGTCTTTTAATGCTAGAGAAAGAGAAAACTTGTATTTTACAGTAGCGCTATATAATGTGTCCTTTCTGGGATTATACATATTTAATACATGTATCTGGTAAGTGGACCAGGAATTGACGGGACTCCAGACACATCATACTTATACACCATGAATACTTACATTCATTAGAAAGTTATTTAGTAATTTTAAATATTTAATCGTGAATAATCGCCGGATTGTCCATATCCGCACGTTTTTTATGTGTTCAAAATGTACCTTAAAGGGAGATTTGTCAAGTATTTAATACTCTAATCAACATGAGAGTGAGCAAATATGCTTGATTTATGCAAATGTATGTATATATTTATTATTGGAAATCAATTAACAACACAAAACAATGACAAATATTGTCCAGAAACCCTCATAGGTACTGCATTTAGCATAAACAATATGCTCAAATCATAACATGGTAAACTCAAGGCCAACAGGCAACAACAGCTGTCAGTGTGTCAGTGTGCTGACTTTACTATGACTTGCCCCTAAACTGCATGTGATTATCATAAAGTGGGCATGTCTGTAAAGGAGAGACTTGTGGGTACCCAAAGAACCCATTTTCATCCACATATCTTGAGGTCAGAGGTCAAGGGAAGGGAACTGCAGAATAACCTCATGCGTGTTTCTCTCCTCTCAGACTTGATCTCAACCATTTCCACCAGCTCAGTCAACCCTGACACCATCTTTGCCAACAACGAGATGAGCCTACGAGACACGGAGGTCTACGGCTTTGACTATGACTACACCCTGGCGTTCTACTCCAGGAACCTCCACACCCTCATCTTCAACATAGCCCGGGACATTCTCATCACTAACCACAGGGTGTGTTTGATTAACTTGGCACTTCAAACATATTTATTTTGCCAGATACAGACTTGTTCGTGAACTAATTGAACAAAACACAGAACAGGCCCATAAAGAATCACATGTTTTCCTGTTTGTCTTTAAAGAAACAGTGTGTGACATTAGGGGGGATCTATTAGCAGAAATGGAATATAATATTCATAACTATGTTTTCATTAGTGTATAATCACCTGAAGAATCGTTGTGTTTTCGTTAGCTTAGAATGAGCCCTTCATATCTACCTAGGGAGCGGGTCCTCTTCACAGAGTCCGCCATGTTTCTACAGTAGCACAGAACGGACAAACGCAAGCACTGGCTCTAGAGAGAGACTTTCGTGTTTTTATGTTAACTGAAGGCCACCGTAGTGCTCTGACATGCTTGGAAAGGGGAGGAGTGAGCGGTGGGGTATTCAGTTCCTCACCACTCGATGCCACTAAATCCTACACACTGTACCTTTAAGAATATGTCATATGCAAATAAGATCAGGAAGGAAGGTATACTTTATCGATCCCTCGAGGGCAAATTCTATTTTTTCACAGACATATGCACAAACAGGACCTTTACATAATGTGTCTGGTGTCTTGCTCAATCTCGGTAGTGCCCAGGAAGCGAACTGGCACCTCTCCAGTTACCAGTCCACACTCTGTACTTGGTCCAAGCGAGACTTGAATCAAGGACCCTCTGCTGAGCTACTGCCGCCACAAGTTGGAGAGCTTTAGTGATGATACACAGTAGAGCTGCAACGATTAATCGATTAGTTAACTATTAAATTAATTGCCAACTATTTTGATAATCGATTAATCCGTTTGAGCTTTTTTAAGAAAAAAAAAGCAAAAGTTCTCTGATTCCATCTTCTTAAATGTGAATATTTTTTGGTTTCTTTACTCCTCCATGACAGTAAACTGCATATCTTTGAGTTGTGGACAAAACAAGACATTTGAGGACGTCATCTTGGGCTTTGGGAAACACTGATCGAAATTCTTCACCATTTTCTGACATTTTATAGACCAAACAACTAATCGATTAATCCCAAAAATATTTGACAGATTAATCAACAATGAAAATAATCATTAGTTGCAGCCGTAATACACAGAATAATCACCTGGGCTACAACTGTGTTGCACCTTCAAACACCGCTTATACCTACATAGGTAGATTATGGATCAGCCTTGTGATATACTCCATTGCTCAATTGATTTAAGATTCAGTAGATCTAATGCCCTGTTTTCTTTTCTTTTCTATTAGTATCCAGAGGGTCTGCGAAATTATGAGTATATTCCTAATTTTGCTGTCAGAGGACTTCACTATGATGTTCAGAAGGTGAGACGCTCTTTGCTTATCTAACTCAAAAACTGACAATTGTTTTATGTTTTGCATCGATTATACCATAAGCTCAGTGATTATTCATGATAATTTTTTTGTGGAAATATTTACTGATTTGAAACAGGCGCTGCTGATGAAGATAGATGCTTTTCACTACATCCAGTTGGGAACTGTATACAGGTACATGTGCACTGTGTTACATCTAACATCAGGGTAGTGGGTAGGATTTAAAAATGAAACATTGATATAATGTTAATAATACACATATGATAATATTGGGTAAACAATCCAGTGCCTCTTAAATCATTTTGTAAATACAGTTATGGTTGCAGACTCTCTCTCCATCTCCCTACACTCGTATATATTGTGTAATTTATTTTCCAAAAAAGAGACAAAACGCACAGTAAACAAAGTTAAAGATGAATTTGACTGATAGCGTTATTATTATTATTATTATTTTTATCTGATATCGTGATAGCCCTAGCATTAGGGAATAAAAAAAATACACTGAAAAATGTGAAATTCACACAACTCTGTGAGTATAACGTGCTTTTCTCATCAGGCTACAGATTTAGACAGTTAAAGGCAGTCATTCAACATTTCAGACTTTCTGTACTTTATCTTCACTTTTAGGTGATTGCACATGCTACAAATGTCACAGTATGAATATATTATTGTCTTAGGTTTTAATATTTTGTGTTTCTTCTACAGGGGTCTTCATCCAGTCCCCGATGAGGAAGTAATTGCCATGTATGATGGTTGTCACGTACCTCTAGAGAACATGAGCGACTTCTATGGCAAGGTGAGGATCATTTCCTCTCTCTCATCTGTGACAAGACAGTAATAAAAACAAGAGAATATAATTACGTTAATCACTGTCCTGCAGAGTTCCCATGGCCACACCATGAAACAGTTCATGGACATATTCTCCCTGCCTGAGATGACCCTCCTGTCCTGCGTCAGCGACTTCTTCATGAGGCACAACATCGACTACGAGCCAGTGCATCTTTACAAAGACGTAAAGGTGAACTATCTTGTTATTATTCCACCATCTTTGATAGAGTGTGTGTAAAGACATTAAATCCAACCACATGTACATAAGTGTTAATGTATTTACGTGTTTGTACATGCTGTGATACTCCAGCCATACAGTCCCATCTTAATTTTAGCTCTGAAAACCAGCGTCTAATTTTAGTGGAGCGGGCCCGCCTCCAGCCATCTGCGTCTGTTCTCTGGTGGCTCTGCTGCTTCAGAGGGAGAGCAGCGACAGAAACCAGCGCTGCGTTCTCCCTCTGAGGGCAGCTGTCATGTTGGTCCTGTCTATTCTGTGTGACACTGCAGCGTTTTTGACAGATCGCTGTCATTAAAAGCCCTCACACTCTCAGTTCCACGAGTGCCTCTCATATCTTTTCAAGGACACCCTGCTTAATCTTTTTTTTTTTTCCTGCCAAGCCTGATTTATTATTCAGCATTAACTCTGTTTTTTTTGCTTGCTTTTCCTTTTGACTTCATCAAATAATCTTTGTATATGATAAACTTCCTTTAAATTTGCCCTTAAATGTGCAGCTTCACACACTATTTACTAAATCGCTGATTCAAAAGCACAGGTGACACTTTTAAAAGTGTGGTGGAAACTTTCTCACTTTGTCACCAAAGCAACTAAACTCTGCTTTCTTCATATTTAATTTGTATTCAGAGATGCACTTTCTTTGTGCTTCCAAGTCGACCATTTATATACAGAGCAAAGTGTTGCTACTGGAGCTGAATGCTAACATTGTGACTTCCTGGCTTTGCTTTTGCCTCTTCACAGGAAGCCATTAGAGACGTCCACGTCAAGGGCATTATGTACCGAGCCGTGGAGGCAGATATTGGTAATGCCCTTCGATTTATATTTCTTTGTTTGAGCTAATGTAAAAGAAATATACAGCCACATCTGAGTGCCAAGACATAAACAATTAATTCAGAAATAATGAAGCTGTGATATATAAATAAGAAGCAGAGTTTTGTCTGTGTAAATTATATCAACACCACCCAACCCCCCCCCCCTCTCTCTTGTTTTCTCATTTTCCAGGGAAATACATTTGCTACGGCGAGCAAAGCCACGCTGTGCTCAAGAAGCTGTCAGAGCACGGAAAAAAGATGTTCCTCATTACCAACAGCCCATTTGACTTTGTGTAAGTGTGAGCAAACAGAGCGCAAGTGGTTGTTGCAGTGATTAATTAAAACGGCCTTGTATCGGTGTGCTAATGTTTAATGATGCCACTGTGTAATACCTTAACTTTTGTAGATAGGCAACCGCACATCAAAGGGTTCTCCATCCGTCCGCCAGTAATTCACTGTAAGTCATTGAGGCTCTTTTGAAGTCAGGCTTGATTGCACAAAATGACTAGCTCTGCATATCCAACCTCAAAAGGCTTCCACAGCCCAAAAACATTAAATCTGTGTCCTTGATTTAATAGTTTATTACATTCAGTCATCACAGCACTGAACATGGATCAAAGGAAAAGGAGAGGCTGTCCGCACACAGAAGTTCCCAAGTTTTTACCAATGTTTCGACCTTGACGTCCTCCTGGATCCATATTATTCATACATGTTTAATATCTATCTATGATCCCCAGCCTCTCCTGTTGGTTTTATGCCTCCCACAGCAACAGCCGGGGCCAGAGACATTATGTTTTTGGGTTGTCCGTCCGTACACACCATTCTAGTGAACGCGATATCTCAGGAACGCCTAGAGGGGATTTCTTCAAATATGGCACAAACGTCATTTTGATGGTCAAAGGTCACTGTGACCTCACGTCTGTCCTACACTCGTGATATCACGAGAACAAATTCCTCTTTGACTCGAGGATGAACTGATTAGATTTTGGTGGTCAAAGGTCACTGTGACCTCGCAAAAATATTTTTTTGCCATAACGGTGGGTTCACATAAGCCGCGAAGCGCTGCCCACGTCCTTTCAATGCCCATGTTAATCAGTTGGGCTGTTCACATAGGACGCGCCGCACCATTGAGCTCCGCAGCCGGGTTGCTACTGTCAGCGATATTTTCGGCATCTGGTCTATTTTCTCCTCGTACCGCGAGCAAATCTGGCAAGAAAACACACTGATAATCTACTATAAACGATATAAATGATATATTTTATGTGGTATAAATGATCTGATTCTGATGAGATGATAAAACATTAATCCCACTAACCTAATTCCCTCCCCTCTCTCTCTGCTGTTCTCTCGGGGTTTTGATTCCCTCCCAGTCTCTCCCCCCCGAATCACATTTCAAAATCCATCCACTATATTTATTAGAAATAACCGAGTGTCACTGCTGTTTGTGATTGTGGGTTTTAAATTATGTACTTATTCCGCACATTTGTCAGTTGTGTATAAACAGAGAGCAAGAGAGAGGAGCAGACACACTACACACAAGCAGACAGACACAGAGAGAGAGAGAGCTCTATAGTAAACAGAAGAGGAGCAGCGCAGAGACTTGCACTTCTGTTCCCTATGTGAACCCGCTGTAACACGAGAATTCATGTGCTAATTATAGCAATTTCACATTATGACAAATGTCTAATAGGATCACAGGATGAAGTGATGCATTTTGGACAGACATGGATGTAAACTGCAACTTGACGGGTTGGCGGTAATTGTAGTTTGTCCTGCACCTGTACCCAGCTAGGGTTGGAATCGCTCTACTCGCTTTTTTTTGCAGCAGACATGGAACAGCCAGGTTGATTGTAAAATGGAAGTTTCAATGAGTTTTATTTAAAGTCACACTAACACACAGTAGTACGAGATGTATGTTGTATCGCTGGTGTATCGCTGAGCACTCAGCTCAAGTGTTAGTTACACTAACCCTCATGATGAAATTTAAGATGTTGCTGACAAGGTGAATCTTTATCTTTCTTAGGGACCGAGGAATGAACTACATCGTAGGGAAGGACTGGCAGGACCTGTTTGATATTGTGATCGTTCAGGCTGACAAACCTGGTTTCTTCAACGACAGGAGAAAGTAAGTGTGTTTGTGTCTGCAGCTCATATTACGTCCATGCGATGCCTCTCTTATCCCACTAGGGGCCTCACTGGGCCACCCTGCCACCAGTAGATCTTTCTCATTTCCCAGTTTTGTACATCCTCGATTCCTTTCCTCACCGCCTCTCCTCGTGTCTTAGTCCCGCCCACGGGAGATGCGAGGAAGAGACGCAAGGACAGAGGAGTCGAGGCAATAGGCATTTAACAAATGAGACTTCCTTGCCACGGAGATCGATTTCCGGGTCGCAAGCCAGAGGAGCGACGAGACGAGGAGGCACAAAATCGAGAAATGAGAAAGGCCCCAGTAGAACTCGTTCACTACTTGTATGTGCGTAGGTGCATGTTTGTTTGGGAGCTGCCAATATGGGGTAAAATTTGTCTTTGTGTATTTTTCCCTTAGACCTTTCAGGCGAGTCACAGACAAAGGTGCATTGCTGTGGGACAGGATTCACAAGTTGGAAAAAGGAAAGATCTACAAACAGGTATTCATGCCAGTTTAATATTCCTGAAAAACATCTCCTGGATACACTTCATAAAATACACCGTCGATTTTATTTAACGTGTGTGTTTGATCACTGTAGGGAAACCTTTATGAGTTCCTGAGACTCACCGGCTGGAGAGGATCCAAAGTGCTCTACTTCGGGGATCACATCTACAGTGACTTGGCAGTAAGCAGCATCCAGCCATATTTACAACAAATGGCTCATTATAGCCACACAAAATACTGTATTATGAGATATTATGAACAAAGAGTGGAACCCTGCTTTGACCACGCTCCATTTAAAATAATTGTGTTTCTCCTGAATTTAAAGGGCTGACTGAGTTAATCTTTATATGCAACAGTCTGAATCTGAACGGTCTGTTTGAAGAAGCACATAATGAGATACTGAGCTAACACTTGAAACAGAACAAAGATACTAAAATAACTGAGCTGAGAATGTAATTCTTCACAGTTACTGCAGCTCTGCATTGGGTTTGGTTGACAGGCATTTTAATGAGTGTCTCCTGATATATCACACCTACCAACTCTACTGTAGTGAGTATCACTGCACTTTATTTACTTTTTTATACCTGTAACCTAGCAACCTGCACCTCATCTGCGCCAAACAAACAAACTAGCATCATTTTTTTTACTGCGTCACAATGAGTTATAATGCCTTGGATATATGAGTGTCTGATCAGCTGTAAATGATGATAATGAGATACAGAGTTTACATCTTTGGCATAATGCCTCTCTGGTGACAGGGAGCCAGCTGTCAAACATCTGCTTATTTAGAAACATGGAGTTACAGTCTGCCTCTCTGGCTGTATAGGATGAGATCGTTACTGCAGGTAGACACAGAGCATAATAAGCATCTCTGAGTTACTAAGGAGTTACAGGGGAGGGAGGGATGGAGCAATATGTTATTTCTGCAGTTTTATTAAAGAGGACCTATTGTGCTTTCTCCCTTTCCTTTAGTGTGTTATATAGTTTTTTGTGCATGTAAAAGGTCTGCAAAGTTACAACGTCCATGCCAAAGGGAGTTGCTCTCTCCCACAGTAACACTGCTCCCAAACTGCCTGAAACGCCTTGCTTGAAGTCCCGCCTTTTCCTCCGTAACGTGGTGATGTCACCAAGTAACATATTTGCATAGAACCTGCCTAGCGGCTAGTTTGGCACACCCTCAAACAAAGCTCCTCAAGACACGGGAAAGCTCTGTTGGTCTTGAGGAGCTGCAGCATTTATTTCTGCACAAATTGCAACTTCCACTCTACGTTCACTTCGTCTTCTGCTCCACTAGCTCACTTGTTCGCTCACACACATTCGTCGCCGCGCTCTCTCTTGCTTCACCACTCACTTCCCACGTACACACACACACACTACCTCTGCCATTCTCCAAATGACCTACACTACTCTTACAAAAACTGGCTCAAGATGGGGCCATTCACGTTTTTGCATCAGCTACCGTAGCTCTCCAACACACTTGAAACACCGGAGAAGTTACCGCTAGACGCCGCCAGATCCTACACACTGCACCTTTAATTCCTGCATGTAAAAACATGACTCAAGACACTAACACCAACGGGTCCTTTGTTTTGCAGGATCTGACGCTGAAACATGGCTGGAGGACCGGCGCCATCATCCCTGAGCTCAGGAAGGAGATCAAGATCATGAACACGGAGCAGTACATGCATTTGATGGCCTGGTTACAGGCACTGACTGGACTCATCGAACAGATGCAGGTCAGGAGACTTTATGAAAACATGTGTCTTTCTCTTTTTGCCTCCATCTTGAAATGTGTGTGTTTGACATCTTCGCACTGCTCCCAAAAAGGTACACAGGGATCCAGCCTCTCAAGTGGTCGTCGACGAGTGGATCAGAGAGAGAGAAGGCATGAGGTAATAGAGATAATTACTTTGGCAACAAAGCACAGTTTTGATCATTTACTAGAACTGATCCAACCTCATCTTGATGGCGTGAATTGGTTTTCATGGCAGGTCCCAGACGAAGGACATCTTCAACGCTCAATTTGGGAGTCTCTTCCGGACGTACCACAACCCCACCTACTTCTCACGCCGACTCTCACGTTTTGCTGACATCTACATGGCCTCCATCAGCTGCCTGCTCAACTACGACTTCCAGCACACCTTTTTCCCTCGCCGTACTCCCCTGCAGCACGAGTCCCCCTTCTGCCCCGAATACAGAGACTCCTCACAACTCAGTAGGCCAGAAGCAGACTCCGATTAGAAAGAGAATAATGACTGGGACTGGATGATCTCCATTGCTGACCTAATTATTTGTTTTTAGATATGGCATTTTAGAAGATGCATGCCACATTTTAAAGGAACAGTGTGTAACATTTCGGGGGATCTATTAGCAGAAATGGAATATAATATTCATAACTATGTTGTCATAAGTGTATAATCACCTGAAACTAAGAATTGTGTTTTCACTAGCTTAGAATGAGCCCTTCATATCTACATAGGGAGCGGGTCCTTTTCACGGAGTCCATCATGTTGCTCCACCATGGTTCTAGAGTAGCCCAGAACGGACAAACCAAACCCTGGCTCTGGAGAGCCTTTTCTTTTTTTCGTTACCTGAAGGCCACCGTAGTTCTCCGACACGCTTGTGAAACTGTGACAACGTGAGCCGCAGAGTGCAAAACCGTGGTTCCTCCGTCGGACATCCGTTGCTCCTAAAGTAGTGTTATTATGGTGAGGTTGGCCTCTGAGCGAGGTGAACGGCGTTACCACGGTTTTGCACTCGCCGGCTAACTTTACCGCAGTCTTGGGAAGGGGCTACTCAGTTGCAATTTGCAACCACACCACTAGATGCCGCCAAATCCTACAAACTGTACCTTTAAGATATGTATGCCTGGTAACAATCACGTAAAGTTTTTATGTATCTTAAGCTTTAAAGTACTTAGTTACGTACTTCCTGTCAAAGAATTCAGTCTAAAGAGGACCAGCGGATTTAGTGGTTTTTAAGCAAAATGATACATGACCGGATAAGCATTTTGATGTTTTTGTTTAAAACACAGATACCTTGTATTTTACATTTTTATCACACAGAATTTTAAACATTGAATGCACTGATTGTTTTAGGTTTGTGTGTGTGTGTCTGTGTGTGTGTGTGCGTGTGTGTGGGCGGGTGTGTATAAATCATGTTTTGCGGACATAAATTTGTTTACACAGTCACATTGTGGGGACTCGCCTTCCTTTTGGGAACAAAATGCACGTCCCAAATCATGTAAATCATTATATTTTAGGGTGAAGAAGTTTAATGTTGGGTTTGGGTTAAGGTTAGGGTTAGGGTAAGTCTCCAGAAAATGAATGTAAGTCAATGTAATGTCCTCTAAAGTGACGGAAACATGACTGTTTGTGTGTGTATGAGAGAGCGGGGTAGTGAGAAACTATGCAAAGATGCTGTATTTCCACAGTCTGGACAATAGGGGGCAGTCACACATCATGCCTATCATGGATCTCTATAGTATGAATTGTACACTCTGTCTAAAGATTACCGTTGTTTTTTTCTGTCCTTTGCAGCTGTAAAACTAAAAGAGACTGTCAGTAAACTGGGAATACTCACGTTACACACATTTACATTACAAACTCTGTTGCCTTAAGCTCTTTTCCACATTACTGCAATGGGTATATTTTTGTAATAGCCTAATATATTCTATGGTATTCAAGCTATTCCAATTTTGCATCATTTCATGTTGAGCTGCACATTGTGATACACGCTGCACATTTATGCTCTGAGCTCTTTGTATTTAATTGTGTGAACCTGTTCCACACAACACAGCCTGTATGTCTCATTATAGCACGTGAGAAATGTTCATATTTGTCAGAAAAAAAATAGAGCGTTGTTGCTATATTTAGCACGAGTGTTGCTATTTGATCTGCTTAAGGCAGCATTGAGTTTCACAGGTTTTTACACTTCTGCAGAAAATGCGTGAAATGTTTTCACACGTGCTGGAATGAGAAGAATATATTTGATATTTCATCTGGAAAAAAAAGGGAATTGTAAAAAAACAGATGCCACAATCAGGATCTTGTGGTTTTTAAGTGTTTCTGTAGTGTAAAATATGTGTTTTTATTTCGCTGTTTAATTAAAATGGAAATGCCATAATTATCCGTGCCAAGTGCGTATATATATATCATGAATTTAAAGCAAATTGATATGGTTGGATAATTGTTATGTAATTAGATTTAATCAGCAGGTAGGCTATGTGTCAATTGAATGCGTAATCCATATGCTCTTTTTTTTCCTTTTTCTATTAACTGTATAAACAACTAAAGGAAGAAATTCATAATTTGAAAATTAATTTTCAGGACTAATTCATCCCTCCTTAATATCCCTCAACTTTCCAATTACCATTATAGTTTTGGGTTTATTGGATTAATCCATTCAAATCGTGTTACGGACCAATTTCCCATATTGCATCTGGGGCTTTCTCCATCAGGCAGGTGCACAATCTGAGTTCTTGGAAAACAAGCCAAGCCGAGTGGTTTAACAGGGATCAGAAATGATAAGATCGGTGACGCTGCCGTGTCCTGAGCTGAGCAGATTCAGTCTGTGGCCTCACAGTAGTTTCACCAAAGCTGGACTTCATTTAGGCACCATGGACATCAACAGCTCCGGCTCCCATCCTCCATCCATCCACGCCGAGGTGGTGACTATCACGCCCACCATCTTCCCTCGGGTGGGCTACAGTATACTTTCTTTCCTCATGTTCATCAACACAGTGTTAACAGTCTTCAACAACGGTCTCGTCATCACCGTGTTGCTGAGGAATCCGTCTCTCCTGCAGCCCATGAGCGTTTTCATCCTCAGCCTGGCCGTGTCTGACCTCATGATAGGCCTCTGCGGCTCCCTGATCGTCACCATCACCAACTACCACGGCTCTTTCTTCCTCGGCCATTCAGCCTGCGTGTTTCAAGGATTTGCAGTCAATTATTTCGGTAAGCGGAGTTGTTGTGTTGTATAGACTTTTGAAGAGCAATTTTGTTTTTGTAAAACACAATGCACACAATTGTAAAGCTAAAATATTGATCCTATTGTGTCGCTTCACTTCGTCTCAGAATGTATTGTGGCTTTACAAACATTTATATTTTGTTGGTGTCTGTTTGATGCTTTTTGAAAATGTCTCTACTGTTATCGGATCTTCACAAATGTCATGTTTACTTCTGAATTTGTTCTTCTGACTTGAAGTACATTCTTGACTTTAGACACAAACTGTAATTCAACATAAACTTAGTAGCTTTTTCTAGCTTTCAACAACATTTCATGGTCTTCTCAGAGAATGGAGTTTGCTCACTTGTTATGAAGATAGTCTCTATATGACAACTGAGCAAACTTTATTCTCTGAGAACAACCATGTGATGTTGTAAAAAGCTCTAGAAAACATAAGTGGACCTTGAGCTAAGATGTATTTATTTTTCTGTCCTAGGTCTGGTGTCTCTCTGCACTCTGACCCTGCTTGCCTACGAGCGTTACAACGTGGTGTGTAACCCCAGAGATGGTCTCAAGTTGAGCATGCGGAGAAGCGTCGTCGGGCTGTTACTTGTCTGGATCTTCTGCTTGTTCTGGGCGGTGGCTCCACTATTCGGCTGGAGCTCCTACGGACCCGAGGGAGTCCAGACCTCCTGCTCTCTGGCCTGGGAGGAGAGATCGTGGAGCAACTATAGCTACCTCATCCTCTACACACTCCTCTGCTTCATCTTCCCTGTTGCAGTCATCATCTACTGCTACTCCAGAGTGCTCACATCCATGAATAAGGTGGGCCCATAATGGCTGCTGTATACTGTATCTATTACCATTAGATCTAGATTTAAAATTCATACCCCATCCTCATCTGTTTGCAATTTACCACCTACAGACTAAAACGAGCAGCTATTAATGGGTGTCACGTTTCCTTTCTACTCGTAGCTGAACAGGAGTGTTGAGCTGCAGGGTGGGCGTTCCAGCCAGAAGGAGAATGATCACGCCATCAGTATGGTCCTGGCCATGATGATAGCTTTTTTTGTTTGCTGGCTGCCCTACACGGTGCTGTCAGTGGTGGTAGTCGTGGATCCAGAGCTCTACATCCCTCCACTGGTCGCTACCATGCCCATGTACTTTGCCAAGACCAGCCCTGTCTATAACCCCATCATCTACTTCCTTTCCAACAAGCAGGTAAGCAGCTAAAGCGTATATCTGCTGGGAAAATGCGATGAAGTGCCCTCTAGGGTGTCCTTCCAGTAGAGAAAACGTTGTGAAGTGCCCTCTAGGGTGCCCTTCCAGTAGAGAAAACGCAATGAAATGCCCCCTAGGGTGCCCTTCCAGTAGAGAAAACACGATGATTTGCCCTCTATGGTGTCCTTCCAGTAGAGAAAACACGATGAAATGCCCTCTATGGTGTCCTTCCAGTAGAGAAAACACGATGAATTGCCCTCCAGGATGTCCTTCCAGTGGAGAAAGCATGATAATGTTGCTCTCTAGGGTGGCCTTAAAATTGAGAAAACATGATGCAGTGCCATATAGGCTGCCCTACATGTTAGAAAACTTTCTGCGCGCTGGTGCCCCATCGCATGTAGCTGGTGCCTTTTTTTATTTTTTTCATCCCTGCCCTGCCTCAGGCAGTCTGTGCACAGAGATATATGCACAAGAAAAAAAAAAACTATTTGAATTGCACGTGAAATTGATGCTCTCCTAAATGTTTTTTCATGTCCAACAGTTCCGTGACGCCGCTCTGGAGGTGCTGACGTGCGGCCTCCACATCCCCCATGCGCCCACTGCTGTCAGCATCAACATGCGCTCCTTCAACCGGAGAAGCCGACTGACTTCCTTTAGCAGGAATGTCAACTTACACAGCAAGGTGTTGCCTCTGTGACCTTCTCCAGCAAAAAACATGGTTGTCAGTGTTTATCGGTGCCTCATCAAGGACGCAGAGCTGCACATGTACAGGCCCATGTCTCTCAGAGAGGTCTTCAGCTCAGTGAGAACAGTCAGATCAGAGACTGATGGCTGATTTTGAGGAGGCGGACAAAATAGGAGGAAAACCTCATGAAACACAGTAATGCAATCCAATACACCCGAGAAAAAAAAGTTGTTTTGGTATTTTATTGAATTGCATTATATTGCAAGGTGTTCCTGTAGTTATTGTATTTGGTTTTATTTCTGTGATTTGTTTAGATCAATAAACTGTTTCCTATTTCATACTGATGTTTGCAGGTGTGTACTGTATGCATGCGGGGAACTAGCCAAAAAGAAAGGAGATCCTGCATTTTTAACAAGGATATATAAGTATTATAATGAAGTCAAATACAGCCGGACTGCAGAGAAAGAGAGCCTGTGAGGAAGTGACCTTTGACGCCTGAATTTTTGTTCATAACTAAAATGCACTTGATCTGTTTTCATGTTGTGTGAAAAGATACTTCCTCCTTTCTGAAAGTCAGTTAGATGTTCAACTCTTTTGGGGGTGTTGGGTAATTCATTCTGTCTGCCTTTTGTGGAAACAAATACTCAGATTTTATGTGAGTTATACACATACTGCACAGCACCTCTACCCATGTAATAGTGTTATGGAAATAAATTAAATCAATGTCAACAATAGCCAGCCAAGTCTTGCCTTTTGCCACCTCACACACTTCCCGTAAGCCTGCTGCACAAAACACATACCATTAGATTGCTGCAGTGTATACAGACATAATATTCACTTATAAGCACCTGTGTGAATACAGGATTTACTCTATTACACAACTATTTATCAGTTGCAAGGACGCTGCCAAAGCAACATAATATGCTCTCTCTCAGATTGTTCAGCTGGCCTAATACACAAGAATAACAATGAATATAAATCAGTTCTGCAATACCCACAAAATAAAAAACAAATGGGAAATTTGGGTGCACTTGTTTAGCGAGCGTGCTATGCATTTCACCTTGTGTAGGTTTTAAAGGGGACCTATTAGGCTTTTGTGCTTTCTCCCTTTCCTTTAGGGTGTTTTTTGTGCATGTGAAAGGTCTGCAAAGTTACAAAGTCCACACCAAAGGGAGTTACTCTCCCCCACAGAAACACTGCTCCTGAACAGCCTGAAACGCCTCGCTTGAAGTCCCACCTTTTCCGTAACGGGTGATGTCACCAAGTAACACGTTTGCATAATACCTGCCTAGCAGCTAGTTTGGCACGTCCTCAAACAAAGCTAGTTAGAGCGAAGCTGGAGCAGAGTACGAAGGTTTGGTTCGATTGACCAATCACAACAGAGGGCCAGCTGACCAATCAGAGCAGGGGGAGGGGAGGCAGGAGCTCAAACAGAGCGTTTCAGACAGAGGTTGAAAAGAGGTGCTGCAGCACAGCCGGTATGAGAAAAGCAAAGCGTTTTTTGAACATTAAAGCATGAAAACATGTTCTAGTAGAAACCCAAAATACAAGTATGCACCTGAAAATTAGCATAATGGGTCCTCTTTAACAATGGGAATTCAGTCAGGCAGTAAAATACTTTCATTTTTCTTGGTTGGCCTACTCTGTGATCTGTCAGTTTCTTATTTGTATTTATTTATACATTTTTATAGACAGTTCAGAGGGTTCAGAAAAGGATGACATAATGACAAAGTCTCTGAACCCGATTCTAACGTTGTGTCTTACACGCCTGAGCCAACACCGAGTCACCACAAATGAAGATTGATATGAATCACTGAATAAAGATGAAGTACAAGGACACAATAAAAGAGAGTTTTAACTTTTGAGTGAGTCATTATGATGATAATTTTTGGCTGAGGGTTTGATTCACTCTTCAATAGTTGGTGATTTGATCTAAGGGGGTTATTTATTGATTTTCTTTATTTCATTGATATGTTTTTTTTTTTTAATTGGTTCATATGTTTGTTTTTGGGAGCAGTGATTTGATTATATGTATGAAACCATGATTCAGTTCAGTAACTTTTCACAATAAAACTTTGCAATAATCTGACAATCTATCCTTATTTTTCCAAAAACTGACAAAACATATATCTCATCTACCTGATTTCCTCCAGACATGACGGTTAGAACGGATTCCAAACAGCCAACTTCTTGTTTCTCTGTCTGAGAGTCCTTTAGGGGCTTTTTTTTTGGCAATCTCCAAGCAGACTTTCATGCATCTTTCACTGAGGAGAGGCTTCAATTTGCCCACTCTGCCATGAAGCCAAGATCAATAGAGAGTTGCAGTTCTGGTTGGCCCTCTGGAAATTTCTCTCATCTCCACTCAGGATCTCTGGAGCTCAGCCAGAGTGACCATTGGCTTCTTGGTCACCTCTCTTAACAAGGCCTTTCTCCTCCGATCCATTTAAGCATTAAACGGGCTCATGGGAACTTTCAATGCAGCAGATATATGTTTGCAGCCGTCCCCAGATCTGTGCCTCGACACTATCCTGTCTCTGAGCTCTGCAGGCAGCTCCTTCCACCTCATGGCCTGGTATGCATCCTCAGCTCATAGTCATCATGTCCAATCAGGTGAATTCTCCACAGGTGGACTCCAATCAAGTTGTAGAAACATCTCAGAGATGATCAAGAGAAATTGGAGACACCTGAGCTACTTTTCAAGTGTCATAGCTAAACACTAAATTCACTTTTTTTCTTTTGAATAAATGTGAAAAAAAATCCTGTTTTTGCTCTGTCATTATCGGGTATTGAGTTAATATTGATAAGATAATTAATTCATTTAAAGGACCAGTGTGTAACATTTGGGGATCTGTTGGCAGAAATGGAATATAATATTAATAAGAGTGTTTTCTTTAGTGTATAATCACCTGAAAATAAGACTCGTTGTGTTTTAGCTATTTATATCTATCCGGAACGGACAAACCAAACACTGTGTTAACTTTTCCTGCTTGGTCCGGAGTCGATAACGTTACTCGCTCCGGAGTTAACCCCCGTCACTCCACTCAGCTGCCGGGAAACAAGACTCAGGAAACCTCTGTTGGTCTTATTATTTCTGCACAAACTGCAACTTCCACTGTACATTCACTTGACATTCTCAAAGCTAAACTAACTGCCCCCTTTAGCCGCTCTCTCTCTCTCTTGCTTCAACACTCACTTCCCTAGTACACTCTACACACTGCCTCTATTACTCTCCAAATGACCTACGCTACTCTTACAACAGCTCTAGAGAGCACCATTCGCGTTTTCGCGTCAGCCACCGTAGTTCTTCTAAACGCTTGAAACACGGGAGAAGTTGCAATCTGCAACCTAACCGCCAGATGCCGCCAGATGTTACACACTGGACCTTTAAACTGCAACGTAACAAAATGTGAAAAAGGTCAAGGGGTCTGAATACTTTCTGAATATAATATAAGTGATTTCTATTATCGCACATACACTAGTTTAGTGGTGGGTGCCCTGGTGTAATGTTTTTGAATAGTCTTTTGTAAAAAAGTTAGGCCCTTTTTGATTAGTTTGTTGGTAAAAAGTAGTCTGGGTGATTTATTGTTTTGCAGCTTATTTTGTCCTGCTCCCTCCCACTCGTTTGGCACGCTTGATGTAAATATTGTAAATGGGAATCTGTTTCTAAGTAAAGCATGTTTCATTAGCGCCTACTCCTTTGTCTCGTCATTTCTATTTCAGCAAAGTTGCCTCAGTTTATGGCGTCCTAAAATATTTATGGTTATTTGTTCAGAATGTTTTTGTGTTTCACCACAGTTTATCTCCCAGAACTTCCAGTTTGTATCTACGTGGTGTTTTTGACAGACATCTGATCAGTCTAATAGGAAAATTTATTGTGTTGATCTAATCCCAGATTTGGCGTAGTCCATAAGCTTGCACATTTTGAAGCAAAGAGCATTTCACACTTTATCTCTAAACAGGATTACACAATGTCATGCTATAATCCAGCAGCATGGCTCTCTTTATTTCCTGAGCCAATTCAAGAACTCCCAAGTCATCCATCTGGCGTATTTAATGCAAAGCTTTTAACCTTCATGAGGTACTGTACTGCATTAAATGAAATGGACAGCTGTTCACTATCCCATGCATCACAGTGCCATCATCATTATTGCATTTCTGCTCCGAGCATTTTTAAAGTTGTACATCAGGACTGACACAATAGTGACGCAAATACTTTTCAATTAACAACCATCCCTTTTTTTCCAGTTGTCTGTGCTGTGAATACACAGCAGTCTTTAATGAATGTGAACAGCGAGGACTCCCAGGTGACCTGCTGCTGCAGTGGAGTGATAATGAAAAGGGCGGATACTTGTCCAAGCTACAGGTTCACCCATTAATATTATTCACTCAGTGGAGAACCCCTTGCCAACAAGCGCAGCAGGCTTACAGTATGTTGGGGCGGCGTAGAGAGAATGAAGATACACAACTACCTGCCTACACCTGCACGGGACTCTGGGAACATCACCGTTACACCGACGGAGTACACTGACGTCGCCTTTGTGGTGGCAAACAGCTTGATCCTGTTGATCACCTCTGCTGTTGGGATTGCAGCAAATGTTTTTGTCATTCTGGCAGTTTATCACCAAAAATCGCTGCAAACTGCGAACAACGCGCTAGTGGTGAACCTTGCAGTCATAGACACTCTGAGGTGCGTCATCGACTGCCCCATTCTCCTAATCATCGTCACGACGGTGTACCAAAGACAACGTATGGACGAGTTGATCTGTGACACACAGGTGGCCTCTTTCTCCTTCAGCTGCTGCATCCAGATGTTGACACTGGCCTGTATAAGCGCGGAGAGGTACCAGGCCATCGCAAAACCCTTCCAAACCACTCAAAGGCGAAGACGGATCATGGTGCTGATTCCTATCACATGGGTCGTGGCTATTCTGGTGGCTGTTATTTGTCTGATATTTGTGAAGGACTCACCCGTGCATGTAAGATGTAGAGGATTATCAGGAGAGACATCCTCCTCCTATGACACCTTTGGACTTTACATGTTGTTCCCACTTTGGGCAGCTTGCTTTACTGTTATCATTGGATTCTACGCTCGCATATTCACCCTCGTGAGATCACACAATCGCAAAGTATTCGACAAGGGCACTTTTCTTCAATCAAAGAAAACAGAGGATGAGCAGAAGAAAGAAAAAACAGCAGCCGTGGAAAATGGGCAGGGAAAATCAGAGCA
This sequence comes from Sebastes fasciatus, assembly GCF_043250625.1. Classification (NCBI taxonomy): domain Eukaryota; kingdom Metazoa; phylum Chordata; class Actinopteri; order Perciformes; family Sebastidae; genus Sebastes; species Sebastes fasciatus. The sequence goes on along the minus strand of NC_133798.1, from coordinate 18,605,682 downwards.
GAACGAGACCCAGAGCAAAAGTGTTGCATCAGAGAGAACTGACTTGAAAACAGAACAACCTCGCCCTCCTGCAATGCAGGTCGCAGCGCAGACTGAGGAGAAAGCTTTTAAAACAGAGCAGTCCAACTCCTGTGGCACAAAAGCTGAAGCAAAACCATCAAATGGAGATGCTGCTGCCGCTGCTGGTGTTAAGAGCTCAACCACAAAGCCGCAGACGGTGTCAGGCAATTTCGAAACAGAAAAGCAGTCCAAAGAGAGAGTGAAGATTGACAAAGCGCCCTCTGAAATGAAAGAAACCAGCCACCATGTTCCGCCGTCTGCACAGTTGGAAAATTCTGAATCCGCTTCTGTTTTACTGATTGAAGTAAAACAAGCTAAGAGCAGCAATGGAGGAGAAACATTGACTGTTGCTACAGCAGATCAAGTGTCCTCATTACCTCCCGTTTCAAATAACGTCCCTGAAACAGAAGCTACAAATCAAAATGTGGCGGCAGAAGGGGCTGTTTGCATGATGCCTTCCAAAGCAGGTAAAGAGAGAGCGAGCAAAAAGAGGGAAAGTAAAATGGCGAAGCGTGCCGGCTACATAATTATAACCTTTGTCTTATTCTGGCTACCGTTGCTCACGACTATCCTGATGAACTTTGCAGTTCACGGAAACAAGAATACACAGGTGAGTATTTGTGAGGTACGGATACATCTACTGACATTTTGTATGTCAGAAAGTGTTAATGTTTGTAGCAGGTGCATAATTGTGCCGTATACCAGTGGTTCTCAACCTTTCGAGTCGCAACCCCCAAGTTTTGTTTAGTTTTAACAGCTAGCACCTAGGCGTTGTCCAATGTGCTCCAGGTACTGTTGGTTTTTGATACGTTCCGTGACTTTTTCTCTCCTCCTCACCCGCCGAAAATCCCCCGTTAGAAACTCATGTGCATGCACACTTTGACTCTCAGGAACACACTCAATAAATTATATTCTAAAGCAAATTATATAACTAGTAAAGGTGTTATAATGTAAAAACTAGGGCTGTCAAAGCTAATGTGATAATAACGTGTTAACGCAAATTTGTTTTAACGCCACTAATTTCTTTAAAGCATTAATGCAATCGATCTTACGGAGGTTGTACTGGGTTCAGTTTTAAGGCTAGAGTGAAGATGCGTCATTTTGGCGAGGACAAAACTGGCATGGCTGTTTCAAAGGGGTCCCTTGACCTCTGACCTCAAGATATGTGAATGTAAATGGGTTCTATGGGTACCCACGAGTCTCCCCTTTACAGACATGCCCACTTTATGATAATCACATGCAGTTTGGGGCAAGTTATAGTCAAGTCAGCACACTGACACACTGACAACTGTTGTTGCCTGTTGGGCTGCAGTTTGCCATGTTATGATTTGAGCATGTTTTGTATGCTAAATGCAGTACCTGTGAAGGTTTCTGGACAATATTTGTCATTGTTTTGTGTTGTTAATTGATTTCCAATAATAAATATATACATACATTTGCATAATGCAAGCATTTTTGTCCACTCCCATGTTGATAAGAGTATTAAATACTTAACAAATCTCTATTCAAGGTACATTTTGAACAGATAGAAAACGTGCGGATATGGACAATCCGGCAATTAATCCCAATTAAATATTTTATATTGACAGCCCTAGTAAAAAACATTCCCCATTCTAAAATATGTTATTATATTTTTAATATGTTCCTTTATTTTCTTCTCCACAACCATCTGGCCACCTCTTGAAATTATCTCGCGACCCCCAGATTGAGAACCACTGCCTTATACTTTAGAAGGTGTAGCAGGACATCTCAATTATTTCTGGCCTGTGAACTCACTTTTAGGCCCCAGAAATGTCATGATGCCAAAAATGATAAAATTGTGAGGATGTCAAGATGCAATTTTGAGTATGACATGCTTTTAACTTGTGTATATACAGTATATATATATGTATACATTTTATTTTATATACATCACACTGAACCCGAGGTTTAAAAGCTATGTTCTATAGATTATTAGCTGTTGCACAACATCTTATCTAACAACACAGTCTCACGGCATGTCATGAAATAAATTGAATCTATTTGATTCGTGTACATAGACACGAATTTCCTTTTTTTTCGTGATGCTCAGCACGACTTTCAACAACGTATTTTTAGTGCGGTTACCTACGTCCATTTCGGCTCCAGTCTTTTCAAAATAAAACTACTGAGTTAGGTTTAAAAATCGACCGACTTAGTTAGGTTTAGGCAACAAACTACTTAGTTAGGTTTACGAAAAGATCGTGGTTTGGGTTTAAATGACACCGGAAGTGGCGTAACTTAAGTGCGGAAGTTACGTGACAAAAAATACTTATTTAGGTTTAGGAAAAGGTCATGGTTTGGGTTAAATATCTACAGAAGTGCCGTAAATTAAGTACGGAAGTTTCGTGACGACTAAATCAACTTTGACTTCTGGTTTCACACAGGGTATGAACAACGGCCTCCTGGGCGAAAGTCTGGTGTTTTTTGACCCACCCACCCACTCCGACATCCTACCAATGCTTATACTTCCAAGTTCACATTTACATGGATTACATACAAATCGGTTTTGTGCTGACCATCACGAAAAAAAATTGAAATTCGTGTCTATATGTCCACAAATCATTACATTTAATTTATTGACTATTTCACAAACTGCTGTGTGACTGGGCTGTATCTAATGTTCTCTAACACCTTTTCATTTTCTATGATTTTTTCAGATAACAATCATCCGGGACGTGGAGATTTTGTCGGTCTCCGTCGCCTGCATCACATCTCTGAGTGACCCAATAATATACGCTGCGGTGAACCCTCAGTTTCGGACAGAGTTTTATCGGCTTAAAAGAAAGTTTGTGTCCATATGCAATTGGAAATGATCATATTTCCACCTCTAACTACTTTTGAGTGGCACTAGATCAAACGTTCAATGTCTTGTCTTGTCATTGTTCAAATATGAACTAAATGAAACATCTATTTGGTTATAGGAGGTATATTATTTTATATGCCGCTGAGTTATCTTAGACTTTCTGCAGGCTGACTTCAGAGCACTTACTGAACTGCAGAGCAGAGGCGCTGCACGCTGCGAGAAGCTGCCCGACCCGACGCGATCGACTCAGCGGGGGGACGCTGCTGAGCTCTCTGTCAAACAATCAGTGAGGCCTGCTCGTCTGTCTCCAGAGACGCTGCAGGCAGGACCCACCACTGGGCCGCTCAGGTCCTCACATGTCCTCCAGCAGCACCTCATTATCATCCCATCCTCTTATTAGTGATGCTCTCTGAGTAACCAGGCAAAACATTATGAAATCCACCTAATTGTGTTCTAGTAAAAAAAAACGACATGGGTCATTTAATGGATGTTCCAGTAGAGCTACAGTATTTATTCTATCCACTGCACCAAATGCACAATGTGTGATTATTTGTCCCTTTTCCTTACCCCCTTATATATGTACTCCATGACAAGATTTGCATTTCAATAAAAGCAAAGTGTTGCGGAATTTACATGGTAACATACCGGCCTCGCTGTGTTTCCTTCCATCATTTTTACTGACAAACCTCCAACAAGAAGACATACTTTTAATTAATAAAACAGAATTCTGCAATGACAGCATGCAAATCCTTAATTCAACCAGTAAACAGACAGAAATAGTATGCCAACGACGGTCAACTAAATCTAGAAATAAGAACTTCAAATTGCAGTTGATAAAGTCTTAACCGAGTTATTTACAATATGAAAAATGTACAAAATGGCCCTTTAACACAGTGAAATCTACCAAGTCTCGCATAATCTTATAATTTAAGAGCAACTCATTGGGATTGATGTTCAACACTCTTTCATATGGTGTTTCAGGTTGATGCTATGCGTCCACATTAGGGTTAGTATTAGTTCACTTATAGTTTTACCTCGTGACCTAACTAATATCTACCCTGTATAGTTCTCTATATTGTTAATTAATAACAGTGGCGTCCACATAGATCCATATCAGAATGTCAAATATGTAAGCAAACACAGATTTTGTTGTTTTCACTTGCACGTTTCACAAACATGTCAGGATGTGTAGTATATTTTACTCCTCAAGCGTTGACACCAACCAGTTCATGAGTCCGTTAATGAATATTCACAACAGCTATCCATTCCTGTGGATGTATGTTTCCTGAATTTACAACAGTGAGGGGACTATTAGAAAGAAGTTAATTGGGGGGTTTCAAAACAATCTATTTAACCAGGTGGTGAGTGAAGTGAGTGCTTCTAATGAGTAAGTAGATGATTTAATATTCACAAAGATGGCCCTCGGGTTAATGAGTATGTGTGCTTTGTCATCAGAGGCCATCAGGAATGACTGCCTTTCCTCCTTTGAATCAGAAGACCACAAATACAACTACATTACATATTCAAAAATAAAGTTTTTTTCTTTAGGCAACAACGATAACCACGCAATCTCCAACACTTCCTTGCTCTGCTGTGCTTAAATGGAGCAAGATCTGCTGGTTCGCTTGTATTCCCAAGGCAGCCGTCCACATCGTTCTAGTCCCATGCAGAGTTTGACATCAGATGAGATCACTACTTAAAAAAAAACCAGACTTCTTGCTAATCTTATAATCCCTCTAGATTATGGCAGGTTGATGCTCGGTGGTCCCTCTCCTCAGCATCTGGTGCTTCTCGAGACCAGTTAGCTGATCAGATAAGCGTGACATCTACAAGGCAGATACTCGAACAATGTTGCTCTGAGAGTATGCGATGGTGGTGGTGGAGCCGTGGCCGTCCGATGAGGTCACCACCGGCGCAGATAGGCTGACCATGGAAGGGGTGATGTAAGGTTTGTCACATTTCAAGGGCATAGTGTTGTCGAGTTTGGCGTTCAGGCTGGAGCGGCTGTAAAAGACAGAAACACGGGATGAAAGAGGGTGAGAGGCTCGACCTTGTGGATGTGTTACACAGAGCTCTTTATTCCTGCACTGTACAACTTAAAAGCAGAAATATCCACGTCTGAGTGTACAGTATATAAAGGAGCTTTGGCTCATGTTGCTCATTAGTTATATATCTCAGCTTACAGTGTGGACTTTTGTCAGAGTCTAAAGAGGATATATTCTATAGGAGGAGTGTGCATATGAAACCAAAGGCTGAGACTGACTATTAAATACAACTCTTTTAATATGTCTCCCATCTAATGCAAATTAGTTTTAACACCAATCATTTCTTGAACACATTAACGCAACTTGCTCTTTTTAGGTTGTAGCGGGCTCAGTTTTAAAGCTAGAGCGAAGATATGAAACTAGAAAATGTAAGGAATCGATTGGTACCAACCATATCATACTATATCAAGAAGGAGGTTAAATAACGCTCCAAACTAACGCTACATTTTGGAGAGGAAAAACTGTCATGGCCATTTTCAAAGGGGTCCCTTGACCTCTGACAGACCCACTCTATGATAATCACGTGCAGTTTGGGGCAAGTCATAGTCAAGTCGGCACACTGACACACTGACAGCTGTTGATGCCTGTTGGGCTGCAGTTTGCCATGTTATGATTTGAGCATATTTTTATGCTAAATGCAGTACCTGTGAGGGTTTCTGGACAATATTTGTCATTGTTTTGTGTTGTTAATTGATTTCCAATAATAAATATATACATACATTAGCATAAAGCAATCATATTATCCCATTATTAATTTCACTTTAATTGACTTTCACACCAAGATTAATGGGGGTCAGTTCACCCAATGTCTCACTCACCACTTGTGTTATCAAGAAATACAGATAGTTTGGGTTTTACAGCACTCGTCTATGTTTGGAGATATCCATCTCCGCTGCGCCCCGATATAATAGAGGTGAAGTGAATTTCTTACAGCTGTTGAATGGAAAATTACATTCAACAGCAACACCAGACAGTGAGCTATGGATATATATCCTGTGGATATTCCACAGGACAAGCTGGTCAACTATTTTCACTTAGAGAAGGATCTATTTTTTTGGTAGAAAGTAGTTCCACAGAAAACTGCAGTGGCGTTGGATTATTCAGAGTAACAGGGACACTGTGTCTGATTCTTGAGGGACATGTTGCTGTTTTTCTATTTTTCTTTGATCACCACAAACACAGAAGCAGAAATCTCAGAAGGGGAAATAAAACCAAAACTATCTGTAGATACCAGTAGAGGTAAGTAAAAAGAAAGTTTTCCATAACTTCGGTGAAATTGCCCTAAAGGGAACTACGCCCATTTTCAAAATTGATACATAAAAAATACAAAATACGACAAAAAATATTAGTAAACTTTAACAACCCCCTCCCAAATTCAAAAACTAGAGTGCTAAAACTCAAATGTGTGATGTCATAGGGTATAACGTCTGGAGCTGCTCCATAAATATGAATGGGGAGAATTGTTATAGAGAACACTGAGGGGACCCAGGCACCCAGGGGAAGTATATGGGAACATTTTGTTTTTCACAGCGGACAACACTATAATATAATAAACATTCTGTGGGTCCATAAAATCAGTCTCCCATTCATCGTCTATGGAGCAGCTCCAGATTTTATACCCTATGACATCACAAGTTTGAGACTTACTTCTCTGGTTTCTGGCTTTGAGAGAGAGGAGCTCATGTTCACACACATTGATTGAATTTTCCTTGGTCATGGAAATAACATATTGGAATTCTTAATTTAGGTGGTGTTCCCCTTTAAGACCATCACATGCAATTTGAAAGCAACACTTAACAATCACACATGATTTGTTGTTGCTGTCTAATGAAAACCATGCATCTACAAAAGGTAAACTTTTCATTAAATAAGAAAAAACAGTCTTGTTTGAAGCTTTTTTATATCATTTAACTTCATAAGAGACATTAGAGAATTGTCTGGATCCACAAATGACTCCTCAGTTTATCAGAAACCCTAAAAATTAAATATGGAGATACTGTACATGATTTTCACCGATATCTATGAGTCAAATAGCTGGATCGGATATCGGTACAATGGGGCCAATCTTCTACTATATAAATGATATACTGTAATTTGAATTCCTGTTTAAGTTTTAACAGATGTGTTGCTCCATTAAAAAGGTTTACAGTTGAATTGTAATTCCTGTTAATTTTTTTTGCCAAGTTCCTGGTGTACGATTTATGATTTTAATAATAAAGAACAATTCAGTAACTTTATATCTATGTATTTATTTGTTACATTTTGTTTTACAAAGTTAGGAAAGCAATGATTAAGTCAGGCCTGATGTTGCCTTACACATAAAAGAATAATCACAGTTACTCCCACACAATGAGGCGTACAGCTTATTAATTAAACACTGGTATCAGATCGGTACTCGGTATCGGCCGATACTATTGGGACTAAAAAAGTTGGATCGGTGCATCTCTTATTTTCACTACACAGCGACAATATGTTTATTTTTACTTCCTTATAATATATAATTGTCTATATATATATATATGTAAAAATTAATCCATCATTTAAATTACCAGCGTGGAATCAATAAAGTTGATCTTGTCTGATAATACAGGATCAGCTGTTTGGTGTGTGTGAGTCGATAGAGACAGAGATGTAGACTGGGAAACTACCTGTTGGCCACGGGCCTCTCTCTGATCTGGATGGTGCTGAGCTCCTGGTTGTTTGTGCTGGGCAGGCTGAAGCTGCTCTTCTTCCGGTGGCGCCGAGAGCAGCATGAGCTGAGGCCGTGCGGAGACGAGGACATCGAGGACGTGCGGGACCCCGACTTGTTCATCACGGAGATCTCCATGCAGTTGGCCTGAAACGTCTGCTCGTCCACGAACTCGTGATTCTGCGGAGGAAGATGGCGGAAAATTTGGATTCAATGTTGCTCATGAATCACTCTATTACGGCGATGATTGGCTGCGCTAAATAATGAGTAAAGATGTTTCACAGTAAAGACTAAACAGACTGAACAGAATCCACAGCAAAATTGTTTAATAATTGGAAAATGAATCATCGAGGGAATAGAAATATATTGGCCCAGATGTCCATATTAAGTGCCATCTGTGAAAACATTCACAACTGTTATCCCTGTGACAAATGAGCATGACTTGAAGGTCAGGCTGCGAGTGTGTTTCAGGCTCCGCCAGCAGGTGGCAGAGTGACGCCACGCAGCATCTGATGCCTTGAATCATATACCTTCCCTCTGTCACTCCTACTATCTATAATGCACACCATGAGGGGCTTAATGCAAACATGTGCGCTGCCATCTGAATGGCATGAAGCCTTTATGGAGCGTTTCCCAGACGATCACTGTGGGGAGGATCATCTATGAGGAGGGACACTGATTTACTGCATGTCCACGTCTCTGTACACGGTTTAGAGCTGCTAGTGTAAAACTCATGTCACAGACGAGCATTAACGACGCTCTTACATCTCTAAATTATACATAGTGTTAAATGAAGGACGCTGGTTTGTTTGGGAGCTGGCTGAGTCATGTTATCTTAAGCATGTTGCTTGCGAGGGGACGCAACATCTCCCACTCCCATTTACAGCTATTTTTAACTTGTGCTGCATATAAAATAGACTGTACATGTTTGTGTGCACGGATGACAAAACTCACTGTGATTCTATTTGCAACACACTGTAACAGGCTGACGCTAATGATGGTACAGCACAGACACAAGTGATGCAATTTGACATTAAAGAAACTATTTTTACAGTGAGCTATTTCAACATGTTCTCATCTCAACTCGTCACATACCGCCACTTTACGTTCAGGCAACAAAACTACTTAGGTTTAGGGAAAAACTACATGGTTGGGCTTAAAACTACTAAGTTTGTAAAGTGAAAATGAAACTGAACAATGTGATAACGGGACATGAACAAACACCCGATTGTCACGTGAAAGTAAAACTTAACGCACGGGACACGCAACACGCAACAGCGGTCTCCTGGATGAAAGCCTTGTGTTTGTTGGACCCATCCATCTCCCCTCCCACCCGCCCTTACACTTCTTCCTAAAGAGTGAACATCAGATTGTTTCAGTTTTTCCCAATGAAGATGTCCTAACCTGCTCTGTCCGTCAGCGAACAGGCAATGCGATGTGTCGCTTGTTTGAAAGATGCTCGCCCTGGCTCTATTTATGCAAAGTTTCGTACACCTCAAACCTATTTCCATTGGTCAAAATTGACGCTGACAGTAACTGACAGCTAATCAATCGCTCGTAGTGTATCTGGACACTTTTTCGCGCTCTATTCGCCGGAGTTCGCTCAGTTGCTGTATGTTAGGAAGAGGCGTTAGTTTGTCTTTCTGCTCTTTAAACTACGTCACCACACTATCGGTGCACTTTCCCTGAGTGTTTAATATTGACGCAGATGGGTTTAAATTGTCAAACTGTTAATTGTTAATGTAAAGCCTGGTGCGTCTCATACTGGTGCTAAAGGGTGCCTTGTGCTCTGGTATCACATGCCAACGGCCGTGACAAAGCCTCGGTACTTGACGCCCTGGGAATGAGAACGGGCTGGCTATGTCTGAACTGTATTAACTCTGTTTCCAAGATAGTAAGAATGAAAGACGCCAAAGTGATTGTGTGTTTTCCAGTGGACACAGCTTTCAAGAGGACCTATTATGCTTATTTTTAGGTGCATACTTGTATTTTGGGTTTCTACTAGAACATGTTTACATGCTTTAATGTTCAAAAACGCTTTATTTTTCTCATACCGGCTGTGCTGCAGCACCTCTTTTAACGCTCTGTTTTGTTCTGAAACGCTCCCCCTCCTAAAAAGCCCAGTCTGCTCTGATTGGTCAGCTGGCCCACTCTGTTGTGGTTTGTCATCCGAACCAAACTCACTCTTCAGACTCCGCTCCAGTTCCGCTCTAACTAGCTTTGTTTGAGGGCATGCCAAACTAGTCGCTAGGCAAATATTATGCAAATGTGTTACTTGGTGACATCACCAGGTTATGGAAGAAATGGTGGCACTTCAATCAAGGCATTTCAGGCAGTTCAGGAGCATTGTTTCTGTGGGGGAGAGTAACTCCCTTTGGCGTGGACTTTGGGCTTTGTAACTTTGCAGATCTTTTACATGCACAAAAAACAATATGACACACTAAAGGAAAGGGAAAAAGAACAAAAGCATAATAGGTCCTCTTTAAGAAAAAACACAATGTTTTTCCCTAAACTTAACCAAGTTCTTTTGTTCGTTAAACCTAAAGAAGTTGTAGTTTTTTTGCCTAAACCTAAACAAGCTGTTTTACTTGTGATCAAAATATAACGTTTCATGCAGTTTTACACATTAGAACGTGTTGCTTTTAAGTTTGTCCACGTTACGGAAGAAAAGGTAGTACTTCAGGCAGTTCAGGAGCAGTGTTTCCGTGGGGGAGAATAACTCACTTTTGCAGACCTTTTACATTCACCAAAAAACTATATAACACATTAAAGGAAATGGAAAAAGCACAAAAGTATCAAAGGTACCATTTAAGGTTTAAGAGAAAAAAGTAGGTAATTTACCGTGGTCTTCTCCAGGCAGTGAAGCAGGTGATTATGTTGGCTCTCAAAAGGAGGGCTGGGGGCCTTCGCCACCAGGGCTTGTCCTGCCTCCTTGGAGGCCTTCGAACACACAAAGTAAAAAAAAACAACAGTGTAGATGACCAGGTTCAGATTCTGCGGAGAAACAAGAGTCTCAGGCAACAGCTAGCTCGGTAATGTAGTGGAGAGTACACAAAGCATTGAGGGTTGAAATGCTGATCTGTAGCACGGCAGCCAATCTACTGAGAACCTAGTGAGATGCATAGAGACAGCGGCTGACTACTACATGTTTCACTGATAGAATTGTGTTGTTTTTTTCCGCTGATTTGGTGAGAAGGACCAGAAAAGTCAAATTAGAGCTCATTTCAGTGCAACAGCAGTGGCACACCTAGACACAGATCGAACAGGTTGCACCAAACACATCACACATTCTGGACCACAACAACACCACCACACAAGTTGATGAAGCTCTGCACGGCTCTGGGATGGAAGGGATGTCATGTTAGTTTGCACTACAACCTGGATGCTCTAGAAATAACACACGCAGAACACACAGCAGATAAGAAAACAGAGTTTAGAGAGGAGATGCAGGCCGAGCAGACAGCCGACCTACTGTCCAGTAAGCCTTTTGGTTCCCTCCTTCCCCTCCAAACCCTGTTGGACAGACATGCAGAGCTTGGTCATGAGTCAGTGTGACTGTGATGGCCGTGCTCCACCAGAAGGCGAGCGAGCCTCCTCCTGCTGTATGGTTAGAGAGGGAGTGTTGACGAAGCATGTCAATGCTGCAGCTGAGAGGTGTGATGTAAGAGAGATAGGACGATCACACTGAAGCACTGGAATGACAGCAGCCCCCTGTGTTACAGCATGAGAAGCCCCCCCCCCCCCACCTCCCCTGTGTGTGGTGGCATGGTCCCCCGAGCAGAGCGGCATGCAAGCGTCAGCGAGGCCCCGGTCAGTCAGCCCCCGAGCCGCCGCTTGGTCCCGTTTACCTCCACCAGTGAGTTGATCAGGAGCCCATTTTGTTTGTAGCGCATATAGGCATTAGTGCCTCGAATCTTCGCAGCACGGATTCTAGCAAGGCGAGATTTCTGTTTGAACAAACAGACCTCTGTTTTAGCCTCTTGATGGTTTGTCTGTCACACTAATTGACTCTGTCTCCCTCTGGCAGCCACAGTATTTAGCGGTGATAGGCCATGCTTAACTCTACGATTAGGAAATTCTGCCTTAGCAAACACTTTGAGGGAATAAATGCACATATTGCTATAGAAAAGCTGCTGACACTGTTCTCTGAAGATCATTTGTTCAGTCATTGTCATTCCCTCTCTTATTTCTTTCTCCCACTGAAGTTGAGCCCTTCCAATACACACATACACAGAAACACAATAAGAGATTAATATTCTGGGAGATAGTGTTTGCCCTGTCATTCTGTTACGTGCGGATAAGACAGGGACAGAGGAAAGAGGCAGATAGAGGCAAAATAAAGAGAGATAGAGAGGAAAAAAAGGGAAGAAAGAGGCAGAGGGAGGGGAGTCAGTACCCTCTGGGCTCGTCGCTTCTCTGACCGCTGGCTTTGGTGGTAGATACGGCTGAAGTTTGACACTATGACAGGGACAGGCAAGGCGATGACCAGCACCCCACTCAGAGAGCATATGGACCCAAACACCTTCCCCACGATTGTTTTTGGCACCATGTCGCCATACCTGAAACACAGAAAAACAGAAAACAGTGAGCACACTGGGGTGGAAAGACAAGAAATATTCCTTTGAAAGAACCCGCCCTGGAGGCTCGTTTCATCATGTTAAAGTTGTTGTGTGTTTCATGTTATTTTTAATAGTCTTGAAATAGTCACAGTGACCTTGGATTATTTCACAACTTCAAATGCTGAAGTCACACATTTGAAGTGGGTGAGCAATAAATAGGACTTTTCTGAAGTCTCTTCTTCCTGGCCTACTTTCTACACGCCATCGTGATGCTCCTCTTTTAAAACCCTGATTCATATATAATTACACACCTGCTGGCACCGGCTAATGCTTTCACATCGTGACCAAATGTGCTACACATCCCCGGTGACCTCTGTTCGCCAAACAGCTTGTGAAAGATACAGCGAGTAGTATCACATCAAGTAAAAGCAAAAAGGGTAAGAGAACAGTGTGACGCCGAACCCGGGAGAAAATGGTTTAAGTGTGTGGGCCTCTGTAGCAGCCACTTGTGTGTTTTTTGTTCTTCTTCCCACATCAAAATGGACCTTGAATACTGAATGCAGCTACGCAGTGAAACCACATTAAAACATTTCATGTTGGAGATAAAGCGAAAAAGCAGCTCTTTAGAAAATCGTACACGACACTGATCTGATCTAAGCACAAGCATGGAGTTTTTCTACAAATGTTGAACAGACTGCATTCAGCATGAACTGATTAATGGTTGTACATATGTCAGATGGGACTGAATCATCCCCATTAAAGAGATTAATGTGCCTGTCTTCTATCAGGCAGTCGGACCTGTCTGGGCTCAAGGTAAAGCTAAAATCAAACTGTCTTCCTGGTCTTACTTTCTTTACATTTGCCGACACGTCTGGTGGCACTTACTAGAGGGGGAAATTACAATTCACTTTGCTTCCGTTTCGTTCTATCCATTTCAAAGATTTTTAGTGGTCAACTATATAGTTCGCTCACTTTTTTTCTAAGATAAGCACTTGTATTACTGTTCAAATGCACATCAGTGCGTACAACAGTAGGTGAACGAATCGCCATTCATACTAACGCTCAGCACTGATTCTGTTCAGTAGTATCCTAATATTCAGTATGTTGCTGTTTCACACTGTTACGTCAGCCGATCAGGCCAGTAAACGTGCATTATCGATGATTATAAGGCTCATAGATGTGGGTCAGTAGGGGCCTGCCACATCCAATAGTAGGTTTTATCATCTATTCACATGGTCGATCACCGAAAGAAAGAATTAAAGAAGATGACAGCGAATGAGTAATGATGACAGGAGTAAAAGTGGAAGTAAGGTGCTGTATAGCACGAAACTCCATTTGGGGCGGAGGTGGGGACGATGGATCGCATCCTGTGTGAAACCAACAACGTGAAGTTGTCTTTGTGCTCACAAGCGTTAAGTTTCACTTTTGAAATGTAGTTATTTTAGGCCAAAACACGATCTTTTCCCCCTTAAAATTAACTATGTGGGTTTGCTGCCTAAACCTAAAGAAGTCATAGTTAGAGTTAAACAAAGCTAGTTAGAGCGGAGCTCGAGCAGAGTCCGAAGAGTGAGTTTGGTTCGATTGACCAATCACAATAATGGACCAGCTGACCAATCAGAGCAGACTGGGCTTTTCGGGAGGGGGAGCGGAGCTAAAACAGAGCGTTTCAGACAGAGGACTAAAACAGGTGCTGCAGCACAGCCAGTATGAGAAAAGTAAAGCGTTTTTTGAAAATGAAAGGATGGAAACATTTTCTAGTAGAAACCCAAAATACAAGCAGCTGAAAATTTGCATAATAGGTCCTCTTTAAGATTTGTTCGTACGTGTTCTAAACACCTACCACTTACTAGCTATCAAGACTAACAACCGCATTTAGACATCCTGTTGCCTCACAGGGAGGTGATTATCATCCAACATCATGAAATAGTTAACAAACCCTGATTTCTCCAAGGCACAAACCTGCAAATTATATCCACCAATCATTCGAAGATAACCTGCATGTTCATGAATAGTCCTCTGCAGACACTTTAGGCTGCTGGCAACGCTGGGACTTTAGAAAAAGAGAGAATATTAATGATTCAGGGCATGTATGTTTTCCTTGTCTTCTAAACATCCCTCTATGTGCTGCAGAGGACCAGCAATCCACAGGATTGCAGGTGGGCGAGATGAATGATCGAGACCCTAATGCGCAAATGACCTGAGAAGACCATTACCTCCTGAGAGGAAGATGAATGCAGGTAGGAAGGGACATCAGCATTGCTCAGTGGCTGTGACAGCCGCGCGTCTCTCAAGTGAGGCAGGGTAATGTGAATGTATCGCTACACGGGAGGTTGACTATTTCATAAATGAAGTTGTCTAATGCCCACGGCCGTCTGCTTGAGTCATTAGCCGCAGGTTTCCATCACGTTGGGCCCAGCAGCCTGGGCTTTTACAGAGCTTGGGCGGAAAGATGTAAAAGTGGACATTTTAATATCACGCTTGATGGGGCTTCATGTACAACAGTTTGCTTTCACGTTGAGTAATCTCACACAGATGTCATTAGTTTTACAGTTCATTACAGGTCAAGTCATTTTCCTATGTAATCACAGACGAAGCCTGACAGCAGGTGTCAATTATAGATTCCGGATGTACTGTTAAAAGCCTATTATGAGATCCACATAAAAAATGCAGCAAAGCTTTCTCTCACGTAAATGTGGCTGCTCACGTGTGTTTTATTCCAATGGGAGGAGTGGCGAGATGCTGCTGGATGTGAAAATCTGTGGAATACAATATATTATGGTGCTCTCTCTTGAAAGCAAAGCGCAGGTGAAAAAAGAAAGGAGCAAGCGCACTCTGGAGAGAAACACTAACAGTGATGGATTGTTCATAAGGGGGAAGCTGAGATACACAAAGCTCTGCCTCCTGGATGACGGCAGAGGCAGGAATTAGCAGCAACGAGAGATTAAAGTAATGTTCCTGCTTTGTTCTTGTTGTCTCCGACTACCAGGTACCCACGTTCGCTACCCCGGGCTGACACGGGTGAGACACGAAGATGGATGGCCAGATCCTTATCCACCCTGCAGAGGAGGAAGAGGAGTGTCGAAATGACTGAGTATCAATTCCCCCAGTTCCACCCACCTGAAACCATACTGCGCTCGCACTCGCGGCGCTCTTAAAAACAGTGCATTCTGTTGAATTGTCCTACAGTGAGACGACAGCATTGCAGATGAAGCCCGGTGCGCCAAGAGAAAGAGAGAGAGAGAGAGAGAGAGAGAAAGTGGGGGTTCGCCTATCAGACGGTGTGGGAAAAATGTCAGACTAAAAGGAATATTTGAATTCCAGAAGCGGGGGATGAATGTCCCCGCCCGGCTCGGATAATAGACCAATCAAACATTCATGAGTCCCTGTATCAACCTGCGCGGCGGAGTTTGTGCGGTTGACCTTAAAAGCGGTGTGGTATTCCATCAGGGGGTGCTCTGAGACAGATTTCTGTACATGACCTCACCGCCTCACAGCGAGTGCTGACACCCAAAAGCATGGACACGCCTGGACACACAAGAACACACACTTGATTGTGTGTGTGAAAAGGCCTTTAATTTGACATCTAGTTAAACCAATCCCCCTTCCTAAAAAAGCAATCTTGTTCCTTGATTGTCTTCCAAAACCCCGTGTCTGAAATCTGACTGCCATCTGGTTAGTAGGAAGCGAGAGAAGACGAAAAAAAACAACAAGATATCTGGATGACTTAACAGACGCGTCATGCGTTTATTTCTCTTCTCAGAGAGACAGGGCAGCTCTTTTTTTTTCGAAAATCAAACAAAATTATATCTTTTCTAAATCGTAAACCTGTTCTGATGATTCGCACCGCTGCGTCTGCTGCACAGAAATAACCTATCAAAGAGTTTGGAGGTTTGGCAGGAGAAAGGCAACACTTACATAAAAAACCCCTTAAGTGAGCACGGGCTTAAGTTTCTGATGTAATCATAGAGGTCCCACCAACTCGAACGCCAGTCGAGATCACCGCCGACAGCTTAGCAGTGCTGACAATTAGGATCCAAGGAGGATTGCGGCAGATCTTTGAGCTGAGAGGGCTTTGTCACCAGCGTTAAAATCCAATCATCCACTGGCACCTTTGTCATGGTACTTCCAGCTTCCACTTCCTGGGTTTTACTGTGAAACTAAGTCGCTTGCTGCAGAAGTGACTGCAGTAAAGGGCAATAATAAAAGCAAAGGGAAAGAATGGTTGATTCCACTGATGTGAGCGATGAAGGTCAATGTGTTCAAATGAAGAAAAACCCTGTGATGAAGATACCGGAGCTGCTGAACTGTGTGGAGCCGCTCTATTAAATCCGTCATGGTAAAGACATTGAATCTCATCAAACTGCACTTTGATCTACCCCACTTTGATATTTCAATGAGAAGCAAAGGAGTGAAACTAATTCAATTAATACATTAAGCGTTTTTTCATTCGTCAGCTGATTAGAATCAAGATGAATTAAGCACACTGTCCTATCTCATGCATGATCTGTATCTGTTGTTTCATGCCAATAATTGTTGAGGGGCCTGCAATGTGATAATCTGAAATTAATTTCAAACTCACCTGCTTCCATGATATTGGTTTAAATTCACATCTCACTCTCTGTGTTTGTTAGTTATTATCTGCGAGCCAGGGAAATTGCCCCGAGGCATCCGTTGTGGGTGTCGAGTCGCGGTGAACTTACTATGAAATGCTCTTTGAGATGCTAAAACAAGACATTCATTTGAAAAAGCACTTTATCGTGAAAAAAAAAAAAAAAGTCAAGGTCAACCACTCTAAGTCTGATGCGGCATTAACATTTTTTATCATTTCAAAAAAGATGAGATTGGTAAATTCCAAACATGCTCTCTGCATCGACTGTCATCAGCATGCCTTTGATAATTCGGTGAATGCGTGATTTTCTGTTTGACCTTCACCAGCCATCCCATCGCACACACCGAGCTACCTATCAGTGCTTCCTGAGGTAATTCACTCGCTCAGTTTCACAGTTCGATGGTTTCTACAGCCCAGACAAGCCCTCCGAACCTGCGAGACCCGAACCTGTCAATTATCCTGAAACTCCGATACTGTCACTGACTGTACCAATCAAAAGTTGATAATGACAGAGAGAGGCATTAAGACAGTGCAGGGACACCGCGACAGTGGCAAGGTCGGGAAGTATCGGATATCCTTAAAGTGGGGACATGTCCTGCGGGCGTGATGTGAAATGTAAAGCCACAGCAGAGTGTAAAAGTGGACACAACATTAAATGCTATCCGAGGACCTGACACAGAAGTGATGAAGCCTTACGCTGACCAACCGAGAAAGGCTCCATTTTTTACAAGTCCTGACAAGGAGCAAATGGAGCAATGCTCCGTGACAATACGGTTCTCTGTTCCTTCTCCACGAGGCTGAAAGAGCACAATATTCATCCTTGCTGACAGTTAAATAATAGATGTACCAAAAAAAAATGTAATTTTCCTCCTGAACTCCATCATGCTCATACAACTATGAATTCAAAATCTCAAGAAAATGGATTGCGCTGCCTGCATGTCAGAGGCACACTAACATGAGTGACAGGGAGATATAAATTTTGCTGGGGTGTATTTGTGAAGACCGCGAGATTTATGGAGTACTGCAGGAGGAGGTCTTGAGGGTGGTTATGTCATATTAAGAGCTCTCATAAAAAATTTACTGAGTAAAAACAAGAAAGGAAAGGCTATATGATCGTTCTTTTCTGCGCCAATAGGCATCATGAATCTGACCGCGGAGAATGAGAAAAGAAATGCAGCAAACACAGACTGCTGCATTTACAGATAAACAAGGGTAAGCGAAGCTCGTTGAATAAAAGGAAAACTCTCTCTGGTGTGCCATTAATCTATATTATTGATGAAGAAATGCTTTGTGTTTTGGTCAGCATGTTAAAATATTAAGCACATTCTCCACCATGAACAGACTGTCAAATAAAATGTAATGTCAGAGAGACTGGAAGCATCACTGGTGGCTATCGCCCTGCAGGAATTTCTCAATGCAGTCACACAGCGCTTACCACTGCAATGCAATCCTTGGGGGAGATACACCACAAGGTTTCAAGAATCAGTAGCACAATAAATGAACATGATCTCCAACATGATCCCTAAACGCCAACTATCATTCCTGATGTTCTGCACTGCATCTCTGGCTGCAGCCCGGGAGCGCAACGTCCAAAAAGTGCTGCCTCTCTCGGGCTTGGACACCAAAGACTGATGGGATTAAGAGTGTGTGGGCTGATAGGACTCTGCTCTGATGCTATCCCTCAGATATACATCATTATAGAGGGGGGAATCCCACAGGCGCTGGGATTAGCCTGCTGGATTTTCACTGCAGGTGATAAGGGAAAGAAGGAGAAGCTGGCAGAACTACACAACATAATGGGAAGATGGGAGAGCAGAGATAGGAGGGAGCCAGAGGACCGCACTGGCTGCTGTAAAACGTGTGGTAGGAAAAACAGAGCACTCGAGTATGAGTAACTGCGAACAATAGCTACAGGGAAGGACAACTTTGAGATAGGCGAACATCGCCGACTCAGTGGGCAAAAATGCACAGACTCCATCGCTCCGACTGGATGTTGAAATGCGGTAAAGCGTGGTGCGGATGTGAGAGCTTGTTATTTTATGCTTTCCACAATCCAGCTGAGATCCAGTCTCTGCAGATTTGTGAAAGGTGACGGGTAGAGCTCAAGGTTAGCATGTGAAGTTCAAGGAAACAGCCATAGCACGGATGGCTACATGTCAGTCGGTGTTAATGCATTGTAAATGAAGACTTTGTGGTGCAGCAGTGTCAATGTGGCTTTGATCTTCAAGCTGAAGGTTTGCCTCCGAGTCACAGGAACGACACAGAACCAATAAAGGCCGGTGAAATTCCTCTTTTTTTTAACCGTGCCGACACAGATAAACCATATAGAATAATCCCCCACGTATAGCTCTGGCAAAGGCACCTCATCTCTCTCTCGCTCACATATCACACATGTATTCCCTCAGCCCTCCAAATCCCAGCTTAACCCTCACCCCGCGAAACCAGGCGGCTAGTTATCACCGCGGCTTTGACATTAGCATGCACGCCCTCTCTCATTTGGGAGATCTTCTTAAGAGTCAGGGATGATAAAAAGCTTTCCTCTCTGCCGCTCTTCCATTCCTGACTTTGACTCACCCTTCCGCTGCCTGGACCTGCCTGCCTCTAACTATGAGATGGAGATGAAACGCTTCATTCTCTTTCTTTTTCCCTCCTCCTTTTCTATTATCATGCAGGGCTATAGCGCAGCCCTGCTTGACATTTTTCCTTTTCTTCTGCTCTTTTCCAGTCCTTCAGTCTTCACACCTGCTGACACTTGAGAAACAACTGCTGTCCTATGCAAAAAAGCAGCCCTATTCCGCTGCTATTATGTGCCAAGTCACCTCTACTTCAGCTCCTCCATGGTCATGATTACAACCAATTCCTTGTGGCAATTTCTTTTAATTACAAGATGAATGGCTGTTCTGTATTAATAGAAGTTTTACGAGGGTTAAGTGTCCACACGGAGCCATAAAATAGCATGCTATGCTGCAAACAGCAAATGTGAGAGTAATAATGTGTGTCAGGGGGAGGTCTGGATGATGCAAGTGTTCGATCAGTCGGGACATGATGAAACTAGGTAAACTGACTCAAACATTGCCCACAGTCTTATATGTCATTCCATGTTTAAATGTCTGCCCATCCTCCTCACATTACTATAGAAAGCCAGGGGCCAAAAATAGATTCCCATAACGTCAGTATAATACTTTGATAATGCAATTACACTGCTTCGTGGCTGAATGGGGAGGGCAAAGGAACATGAAAGAGGGGGTTGGAAGCATGAAGGGGCGCCAGAGCTATGGATTATAAGAGAACGTGATAATAAAAATGAAATCATCAGACACTCAAGCGATTATGCTAATGAACTCATTCTGTATTCATCGTAGGTTAATCGGCATGCGGGCGAGAGAGCGGTTGCATTTTGTTGAACACAGAAAGCTTTGATAAAGCTGGTGGCAAGGCACTTCACCTCTGGTGTGTGAAGGCCTGAGGCGGGGTTAAAGGTGAAAGCGCTGAAATTTAGAGATGACCAATTAAGGAAAAATTTAAGTAGTAATTGCAGTAGCAGCATTTAGTGTTAAAAGTATTAGCTGTATTGTTGTTTTATTCTAGGGCTGTCAATCGATTAAAAAAGTTAATCGTGATTAATCACAAATTAATCACATATTTCTTATCTGTTCAAAATGTACCTTAAAGGGAGATTTGTCAAGTATTTAATACTCTTATCAACATGGGAGTGGACAAACATGATTGCTTTATGCAAATGTATGTATATATTTATTATTGGAAATCAATTGACAACACAAAACAATTACAAATATTGTCCAGAAACCCTCACAGGTACTGCATTTAGCATAAAAGCATATGCTCAGATCATAACATGGCAAACTGTAGCCCAACAGGTAACAACAGCTGTCAGTGTGCTGACTTGACTATGACTTTCTCAAAACTGCATGTGATTATCATAAAGTGGGCATGTCTGTAAAGGGGAGAAAGAAAGAGAACCCATTTTCACTCACGTATCTTGAGGTCAGAGGTCAAGGGACCCCTTTAAAAATGGCCATGCCATTTGGAGCGTAATTTAGCCTCCTTCGCTGCTAGTATGACATCGTTGGTACCAATGGATTCCTGAGGTTTTTTCTAGTTTCATAAGTATCTTCACTCCAGCTTTAAAACTGAGCCTGCTACAACCTAAAAGACGCAAGTTGCAGTAACGCATTATTATCGTTTAAACTTAGACAGCCCTATTTTATTGTATTCTGCAATGTGAAATTCCACCTCACAAAGACACAACGGATCAAACTGGCCTCTCACTGGCACATACTGTACATAAGGACCAATGCAAATGGTCAACTATGACCACATGAAATTTCAAAGTGACCCCTGTGACCTTTGTTGTGCGGTCAGGTGATGGAGAAGAGGAAAAACGTGAAAGGTCTCGCGGATTAGTGCCTCTGTGTTGGAGAGGGGGAACTGGTCCAGGAGCCTCATTACACTGACAGCAGATTAGTGCTCCGCGGCGCCAGAGCAGACGGTGCAAGATTAACTTTGATGTGCGATTCCACACAGAGCAGCCGCTGGATATCAGCTCCCTCCACCAAATGGCCCCTTAACTCTGAGTTTGCAGCGTGTGCATTCATGAGTTACAGTATCTAAAAATCTGCACTAGAGAACAGTCACCAGACTTTGGGCTCAGTGTATTTGTCCTCTCGGTAATATTACACTCACTGTGAGGAAACATTTGCGTGGTGTTAAGTATAAATGAGTCAATTGTAGCCATTTAGAGCTGTATTTACTGATTATTTTCAATATCGATTCATCTATTGAGTGCTTTTTTTATTAAAAGGGGCACTCCACCAACTTTAAGATTCCTCATCATGAGGAGTCATCAGGGTTATCTGCACTTCACATTTAAAAGATAAGGCCTCAGTTACAAACGAGAAGTTTGGAGTTTGAAAGAAGTGGGCATTTACCAGTCAGGGAGGGTTTAATAAAAGGCGCTTACGAGTTGCATTTTGGGAATTGTAAATCCAGTTTACTCTTACTATGGAAAAAAAGTCAGGATATCTCAGCCTCTACTGTCTCAGTTTTGACAGCTCTATTTTAAATCTGTCTCTCACATGCCCAAGCTTTATGGGAATTCAATAATAAATCACTCAAGTACCCCTTTAATTTGTTAACTGTTGAATGTAAATGTAAATGTTAAAGAAATAATTGAAAATGCCCATCACCGGACCTGAAGTCTGATGTCTAGACCAACAGTTCAAAACTAAAAGGTCATTTAATTGCCAATTATAGAAGACAAAGAAAAGCAGCACTTCCTCTCATTTGAGAAAACTGAACTGGTGGATGCTTTGAAATCAAAACTACTGAGCTCACATTTCAACTGATTCATCACTCAGACATCTGAGCAAACTCCACTGATGAAGAAGAAAGCTAGTAAATAGACCTTATATTTGGATTGTTTAGTCAACTACTATTTCCAAAATGAACTTTCATGATTGATTGACTATCATGCTACAGTCTCTGTGCAGGTCAATGTAACTATAAAAGCTTGAACTCGAGCGTCACCTGTATGCAAATTTTGAAAATGCAAGTTTTTCCAAGCACCCGGGGAGCAACTTGGGATTCAGTGTCTTGCTCAAGGACACTACAACATTCAGACAGGAGGAGCCTTGCAGTTAAAGGACGACCCACTCTTCCCACTGAGCTACAGCCGCCCCTAGCCAACCCAACCAATGAAGGCAACGAGTAGCCTACTGGCCAATCAGAGGCAGGGTAGAGCGGGTTAGGCCTTCACCATCCTAGGAAAAACGAATTTGTCCCAGTTGAGCACATCAAAACAAATACCAGACAAGGACATGTTAAATATGTAGCAACATATTCATCCTGCATACCCACATAACAGGAAGAAGCTCGGCTAAAAGCTAATGGCAAACATTTTTACCAAAATGAAACTCAATTCCAACTCCAACTGAGCACACAGCAAAAACATGCTAACGGTGCATGCGCGCATAGTGGCGGTAGCGATTTTCCTACTTCATGCTACTTGCAGAAAAAATGTCATTATGAAAGCTGAGACTCAACAGATTCCAACGGTATAAGTCTTATCACTCTACGACCTAGCGTCGCTGCCATTACTGCAGTGGCAAGTTGTAGTGACTCTGCTGTTTGCAAACAGTATTAATTGGTGACTATCAGCCAAATGCGTCCATGGTTGCTCGTAGTAACTTACATAAATAGTTGGCATAGATAATAAACACAGATGAGTATGTATTTAAAATTGAATAACGTAAAATTTAAGGCTTTAATGAGGACACAGCTGCCGTCACTATGAGCAACCACAACGCATCCGGCTGAGAGCCACCAGTTAACGCGGTTAGCCAGTGGTGCCGGAATGAGTTTTGAAGTGGGGGAGTAGCTTTGGATGACGTAATACAGTGTTTCCAGCAGGATTTCGAGAGACTGTGGTGTGATGCCTCCCCGTAAGAAAATGTTGAACATATTAAAGTTAAACACATCAATCTGGAGCAAAATTACGAGGCTAGATCTATGAAGAACTTTGTGCTCGAGCAAACAATTTAATCATAAAGGTTGTATGATTATGAATGTTGATGGGAAAACGCCACACAGCATAAGCATGGTAAACGAGACGGGGTGTCATCATCGCTGCAGACCCCTCGCACTGAGGACAGTACGCCACGGTTGACATCCTGTCCATCCCCTAAGGAAGAGAGGGCGCACTGCGCAGCAAGAACTCAACGGCTTCAGTTCAGGTTGCGGTTACGTGAGACACAGCTGAGACGGAGCCGTGCAGACAGCTGCTGCACAGATTAAAAAGAAAGCGAATCTATGGAGTAAAAACACATGTACCTCCAGTCTTGACAAACACGGGGTGGACTGGAAAGATTGAAACGTCTTTTTTTACCATGTTGCAATATAGGGGCTTTTGCGGGATGAGTTTTACAGTTACCTGAGAAAGTTTCAAATGGCACAGATGGTACCCAAATGTACCCAAATGGCCAATTTGAAGATTTCGCATTAACAAGCCTCTACTAAACCTCTCCAACTTTGCCCTGCTTCACTTTATTAGCGATGCCAAGGGGCATTGACCAGACAGCGGTATTTGACAAGTTGGGAGTGAGAATGTGTTGCCTGTGCACAGGGAATGTGTGATATGGTTTACAAGAAGTTTTGAACAAGTGTCCAGTTTTGTTAGGCGGAAATTAAATGTTTCATTTTTGCTGTGTTCCATCTTCATAACATATATGCTGATGGCTACACCTCTGCAGAAATCTCACAAGTGTTACCTTTATTACGATATCAAGATTATTCAAATAGAGCTTGTAGTTGCAGAGATACACTCTATTCATTTTGGGCATGTCATTCGGTCCAGCAGGCCTCGGATTCAAGAGGCTAAAAAAGACTTAAAAGAGGGTAAGCAAACATAGTACTGCCCGGGATTCGAAGGAAAGGAGAAAGTCTCAGGATAATACATGTTGGGGGAGGGAGGATTGATTTTCCTAATGTTCAACACCAGAAAACTTCTAGATTCTGTTTGAGTTGCAACTTTAAATTGTCTATATCAGCTTTTTGCACCAACAGCTGCAGCCCCTCATCTTCGAGTTTGCTTCCTGTAGCCTACACTACGCTCTCATGCAGGGTAGTTAACGCCTCGTATGGGATACAGTAAGCAGATGCAGAGCTCAATACAGTAATGGCCTCAGATTAATTGTCACACCAGTGAAAGAAGCATTTCAAATTCCTCCGAGGCCGTCTTTGAAACAAACATCAAGGTACAAATTCCAGCCGTTTAAAAAAAACAGCTGCAAGTTCAAAGGAACACTTCAAAATCTCACAGTGAGGCTGAGGGGAATAGCGGAGGTTGGGATGAGACAGAAAGACTGGTGAAGCGTAAAAATGTACTGAGCGCTCTCTCGGAGAGTGTGGACAGCAGCCAGGCTGACGACAGCAGCAAGCCCAGATAACAGCGAGTACCAGGAACCAGCGAGAACCTGTGGGGAAGTATTGGGAAGAGCTACATCTCTTCTAACAGCTGCTGACTGGCCCCTGGGGCAGAGTAGAGCTGTTATAGCTGCAGCCGTATCCACCATCTCCCCAACTGCACCACGCTACTCCATGCGCATGGGGACATCATTACATTTTCCATTTCACTCCACGAGACTTCTCCTGTCAAATCAAAAAATGACACGAAAAATAATAACTCAGGGCCATGGGTGGAACAACAACAACACCACCGAAAGGTCATTTTGCCAATGAAAATTGGTCTTGCATCCACACAATCTATCAGTCATCAATGGGTTTATAGCTGTGTCTGCTTTCACAGTAGGGGTGGCTGATGCCTGAATTAAACTGACCCTGGGCCAGCGGGAGAAAGCATCTGTACTTAATGACACAAGTCCCCATTATTTATAACTTCAGCATCTTCGTCACTGCAGAGGACATGCTTCCTGATGAATAATGATGTTAACATTCTGAAGACAGCTTTGGCTCCACCACAGACACATACGAACATACCGTTAACAATCGTGACTCAAATGAAGGTTATTCATTTTAATCACACTACAGCACGCCCTCCCTCCCACTATCCCAGGGGGTTGCTATATTTAAGCACTTTTTCATTTCTTCTCCTTTTTTTGGTCTTGGCTGATGGCAAGGCAATTGCTTTGTGGGACGTCTGCCCTTGAAGAATCAGACAACAGAAGGAGATATTTTTACATACTGTAGATGTGGAGTGAGAGCAAGCTGTATCAAATTGACTGTGTAGTGTTAAGAAATCAAATCACAGGCGCTTCCCCCCCCCCCCTCCACCACCACCACCACCACCCCCCGTCTGCTTTCTAGCTTTTATTTCTCTTTTTTAAAAATGTTTCCCCTTCGAAACAGAAGTGATGTTGGTTTTGTACCTGTACTCTAAGATTAGCAGTCTGTCCTGGGGGAGAGAGAGAAAAAGAGCTGGAACGTTTGTCTCCCATCTCTCCCATTCATTCGCCCGCTTTCTAATTGGACTTCTCCATCTGTTGAGGTCTACAAATTGTCTTCTGGGGATGCTACAGCTAAAACATCCTATCAAACACTCAAATACTACAGGGAGAGTGTTCTTGGAGCGCTGCCATACCAGGCGCTGAAAGAGTAGTTTGCGTGTGTGTGTGTCGTGATGTACTGTATAATCAGATGTCCAGCAGCATACAGCCTGGAGATAAGTAGATATGTAGCATACGCCGAACCCTGATTTGAAGCTGGCAAGATCGGCTGCTTGGAAAATTAATCTACCACACAGCAGATCTGTCGGTAGTGAGTGACATACTTTAATAAGAATTATTTCCCGAGATGACAATGTTGATAAGTTCCCGAAATACAGCGTCAGTAGTATCGACTGCATGTCACATGCGCATCTGATAAATGTTTCTCCTCCGCAGTCCCCAAAGGTTTTTAAATTCTGAAAGAGTTTTTTTGATTCTCTTCCAGTTCGTACTTGGGAGTCGTTAATGATATGGGAAATTGTGTTCCTCGCGCTTGTCGCTCTTTACATCCCATTGACTGGGAGTTGAATACTCAGGAGCGAGCAGTGGGATGTGTGACAGTGTATTTGTGGTGATGATTACAGCCCATTAACTTTGATGGATGCCGTTTCATAGAAAAGACGATGGGAGTTGGAACGCGGTGGCGACGCAGCTTGTTTTTCTGTCACCGACGTGTGTACACAAAAGTGTGGAGGAGAGCCCGGAGGTGTAAACTGTAGAAAAGTCCATGCAAAATTGATTTTTTTTTGGATCCGAATGAGACCACTTCACCTTTGGAGGTAATTGAATGTCACATAGAGAGGCTGATGCTGGATCCGTCTCCCAGGATGCTCAGGCGTGATTCCCCTGTGACCTCCAGAGGACAGCAAGGATCAAACATCACTAACGGTATTTACATCAGGGAAGCACATAGTTTGTGTTCCCAGGCATGTGAGAGCAGGTCTGCATGTGCATTTAAATGAGGCTAAGCTGGACCTGATTGCAGTGTCCGGCTTTATCAATGCAAACTGTCTGAGCTACTTTCTTCTCCGCTCAACTCACTTGTCTTTGCCTCTCGGCCCAAATGTGTGGCTTAGTCAAAATGAGACACACTCCGTTTGTCTGTGGCCGTTATGTAAAGATAAGGCCATGCATGCCAGAAATCTAACTCTTAAGCTCCTCCACAGGGATTACGGACAATTGGCTAAGGGGAAAAATACAAATAATAATCAACTGTTTACGGTTTTCCACTAATACCTTGAAAAAGAAGCGAAAATCCCTGCATGGAAATGCAATCCTTAAGCATTTGAGATACTCCTGTGTAGGACGCCTGCAGGGAGACACACAGGCAGGAAATCCTTTACTGTAGGTGGGAGAAGAACCCACACTTCAATAAATAACACCTAGGCGAATATATCAATCTACAGTAACTATTGTCCATCCAGATTCTGAATAAAGCTTTTAAATTGTTGCCTTTTTTTAAGTCAATGAAATCCAGCCGTTACAAATAGGTTTACAGCAACAGAATATTGATTCATATTTGATCAGCGCTGCCTAGTTTGACCGTTTGATCGGAGTTTGCAAGTGATTGAGAGCTGCTCAGAAACGGCAGGCTCCAGCTCGGCTCTGGGTACACCAATTTTATAAAAATTACTTTTTTAATCATATTTGCTCCATTTCTACCCACTGCAGCTTTAACTAACTACAGCTGTCAAATAATTGCAATGGAGTAACAAATCAAATATTTCCTTCTGAAATATAAAGTCTCAAACAGTAGAAATACTCAAATGAAGTCCAAGTATCTCAAAAAGTACAATATTGATTAAAATGTACCTATTTACATTCCACCACATGATCCGTCTCTGAGACCAGATGGTAAAACACCTATAATGTAAAGCTACAACACAAGTAGAAATGAGCTGTGATAGCACCATCAAATGTGAGAGTCATCCGGTGTGAAGGTAGAGCAAGAAGTAGCAGGTCTTACCATTTTTAGACTTGTCGTACAGTTATACCTTGACAGACTGTAGTTACTACTGACAGTAGTTAAAACCAGCAGCTCTGTGAGGCTGTACTTACTGTAGGCACAGGGCTGCTTGGAACTAAACGTAAATGTCAGCTCTCTAACATGGTCACAATGACAATGCTGACGTAATGTTCACCATATTCACCATCTTAGTTTAGTGTGTTATCATGCAAAGTACAGCTGAGGCTGATGGGAATGTCATTAGTAGGCTATTGCAGGCATTCGGTAATAAACCAAAGAATTGGACAAATTTAAATTTGGACCTGACGATGGCGCTACGCTTTATTATCCACATAACAAATGCGAAGATACCGTTTACAAATTGCTTTTTTTTAGTGTGGCTAAACATGTCAAGGCTTTAAAAATAGATAAATTAGGCATTCCCCGTACACACAGGTACACATAAATAAACATAAATAGGGCCTACACAAAGGTACACATCATTTGGTCTTACTGTTCTATCGGTTCCACAGCGGAGAAACAGCTGATTAAATGTCAAGAACAAACTTACTGAAGGCCAGCAGATGAATATCAGCTAGAACAAAGAAAAGTCTTGCCAGTTTCATTCACTACAAACATAACAAGACACAAATATCTCATGTTGTGGCTTAAGTTTTAAATTTTTAAACTTTCAAGATAAGACATCCAACAGTTGGAGAGACATTTCACTTAAAACTGCAAATGTCAACCTTGTGGTGGCGCTACAGGAAAAGTCAGAGGATTACCAAAGTCAGTAGGCTTCATCCTCTGGGGACCATGGATATATGTACAAAATGTCATGGAAATCCATAAAATAGTTGTGGAGATATTTCAGTCTGTAATTAAAGCGGTGGGCCAACCAGCCGACAGACGAACATTGCAATTCATAGAACCAGTGTGGCTGATAGAAAAAACTACTGTAGC
Organism: Sebastes fasciatus; assembly: GCF_043250625.1. Lineage (NCBI taxonomy): Eukaryota > Metazoa > Chordata > Actinopteri > Perciformes > Sebastidae > Sebastes > Sebastes fasciatus. Next base: position 18,576,968 of record NC_133798.1, on the reverse strand, counting down.
AACCTCGAAGAATGATGTGGTTTTATCACCGTGGGATAGTAAATTACGCTGAAATACAGACAAAAGACAGACAAAAGACAGACACTGATATGTGATGCCTTCAACCTGCCATGTGACTGCTCTGGATTTACAGGTGGTGGGCACAATAAAAGCATCATCACCATTTCCCTTTGTGAAGATTTAATGCTCGATCCCTGTTGAGGCTGTGGCAGTAAAGCCTTGATTTAACACTGTGGTAATTCTTTAAGACCTTACTTTGAGGTATTTCAATTACATCATATTGTTGTGTGTGATTGAGCTGTTGACTATCTCCATAACAAGAACCAACAACTAAAAAAACACTAAAAAACAATGCACATTTCACAAGCTGGTAGTTACTGCAGGGTGATTGTATTGGAAAGCTTTATATTATAGAGGCTTTATTGTGTCCACCACCATTATACAGTAGTCTATGATAGTAACTATAATAATAGCAACGGGTAGTTGCAATGATGATAGATAGCAAAATAATAACATATATATTTATACTATTTATTTGAGCTGCAACTAACGATTATTTTCATTATTATTATTATTTTCTTGATTAGTCAATTAGTTGTTTAGTCTATAAAATGTCAGAAAATGGTGAAAAATGTGTTTCACATCACTGTTTCCCGAAGCCCAAGATGACGTCTTCAAATTCTTGTTTTGTCCACAACTCAAAGATATTCAGTTTACTGTCACAGAGGAGTAATGCCGGGTACACACTCCACGAGAATCAAGCTGATTTTGGGCCTGATTCCACCCTCCTGACAATGGTCAGCAAAGCCCTGATTTTTGATGGTTCTACAGATTATCTCTCCAGATATTCCTGTGATGTGAGGTATGTTAAGAGTGCTTTTTACATCCCCGATCAGCTCGGAAATCCAACCTGGCCGCACCAATTTCAAATTGCAAATATTAAACATTTTCAATATTTACGATCGGATCTCCTGTTGTGTGTGGGGAACCCCGAGGACAGCCGATGACGCAGTCACGTGGGAAAGAACGATAGCCAATTGAGAACCAAGCTGACTGAAGCGAAAACAACTACTTTTTTTTACCAAGTTGTTGGTGTACGATTTATTATTTTAATAATAAAGAACAATTCAGTACATTTATATCTATGTATTTATTGGTCACATTTTGTTTTACAAAGTTAGTAAAGCAATGTTAAAGTCAAGCCTGATGTTTCCTTACATATAAAAGATGATCCCAGTCACTTCCACACAGTGAGGCATACAGCTTATTAATTAAACACTGGTATCAGATCGGTACTCAGTAATGGCCGATACCCAAAGCCCAGGTACCGCTATCGGTATCGGGACTGAAAAAGTTGGATCGGTGCATCCCTAAACAAAACTGTTAAATTTACCATAACATGTCGTTGTCTGTGGGGTCTCTCACATTTTTAACATCTTCAAAAATCTTTTAGTGTGGGACATAAAAATTACTCAAACCAATTAAACGATTATCAAAATAGTTACCAATTAATTCAACAGTTGACTAATCGATTAATCTTTAGTAGCAGCTCTACTATTTATCTTTACAAAACCTACTGCATTCGCGATCAGCGGGTCCGAAGGTCCGTACTTGACATAAAATAATATGTCATCAATCCGTCTGCGACCGCAAGAAGACAGCTAAAGCAAAGGAAAACATGAAGTCACTGACACACCTGTACATGAGGGATTCGTTTTGGGTGAAAGAGAAAAATATAGCCCCGGAGCACATGCCCTGTTTAGTTTCTGTTTGACCAAATGGCCTACATTAGGTGATATATTTAGCTATTTATAGAAGCTGGGGCAGGCAGGAAACAGCTGCCATGCGTCAGGGTGACAAGCTGACATCCCTCATCTCAGCAGGACCTCCCTGCCAGGCAGACAGGAGGAAGCTCTTTATACCTATAACTGAAATGGGACACTGCCTCTTATCATTCATGCTGCATACAGAAACTAATAATCTATGGAGCCCGTGGCAAAGACTCAACAACGAAACTGGGTTAACGGTGGCAAGTATGGGCAGCACGATTCAAAGCCACACTTGTGTGCGCTTTACAGACATCTGTATTCTGCCTTTACAGCAGACTGTGGATTTCATTCCTCGGTATTGATCATGAGGAGCTTTTATTGTGGTATCCTGCATGGCTGCTGTAAACTGGCACAAGATGCCTCAGCGCTGACAGAAATGAGACGGTTCATCAACGGTGAAACAGAGCTTTAAGCTGACAAACAGGGCTGAATCAATATTCATGACTTTGCTGTGAAGCTGCGCACGTTCACGTATTATGAATGGGCTGCAAACCAAATTTCAATTAATGCGTTTGCATCAAAGTTGCACTGCTCTCTCTGAAACTGATGACAAGCCTCGTGTTTGTATTGAATACATGAAAGTCCGTATTGATTTTAACGCTCTCACAGGACACGAGACAGTAACTGGTGTTAACATTACACACTATAAAAGTGAAATAAATGTATGCTACACCGCATTCAAGTGTAGATACTAAGGTACACTGTCAGGGTAATGGATTTCTCTCATTTCGCCCAAGTTCATGTTTTGCTGAGAGGCTTTAAAAACAGCATAACTTTCTTTTTATCTAGCGATATCCTATCACTCTTCAGACGAGGTGTTGGACCAGCAGAAGTTACATCACTCTTTAAACTCTTTTTCGTTCACACAGCAGACTGATGATTGCTGTTAGCTATAATCTCTGAATCTCTGAATCTCTCCTGATCACAGATGTTGGCTTGTTGGCTGAGGGGCGTTTTTGATAAAGAGACAAATGTCAGGGGGAGGGATACTCGCAGCCTGGCATTATAAAAGCTGGCACCGTTTCAAGATATTGTGTTTGCTATGCTGCTCCACGCGCCTGAGAGGGAAAAAAATCGGTGCAAAGTGCAATTCTCCCCTCCCAAACTCCTCTCAGTGACGGGTGGGACTATCATCACCTTCACCATAACTTTTTGTTCCTGCATCTGTGCTGCAAAAGATGGATTTCGAGGTCAGGATGGGGGCAAAGGCTGGGTTGGGTCTGGGAAATGCGGCATAATGAATGCTCGTTCAATGTTTACCGTAGTGACAGAGCCATCTAAAAATAAAAGAACAACTGTTTCTCCCTCAACCAGCACTCATTACATGCCAACGCGGGGAGTGGTAATGTTCAGACAGGCATAGCGGACATTAAAGATGTTACAGCTTCTCTGTGAATACAAACCGCAGCCTGTTCTGTGTTATGCCTATTAGCTCAAGTGTTACACAGAAGTAACAAATGCAAGGCCAGTGACTTGCATATGTTTAACTCCACAATTTATTACAGTGATTTTTCTTTTTTCCGCAATGCTAATGTGACCGAGTGGGAATTATTCATAACAAATCATTCCTCTGTTGTTTCAACACCACGTTGAGCTGATAATTAGTTTTCTGACCTCACAGTGAAACCCCGACCATGAAAAAATTTAAACAAGTGAGTAGTCGTGACTACAGTATGTCTCTCCAAGGAAACTTTTAGTGGCTGGACTCAAACTCATAAAAATGGTTTCTGCAGTATGTGAAAATGTTTTATTGAAAATGAGAGCCATCTAAAATGAAAGGACATGAATTGCCACAATGGAAAGTAAAATAACCTTTACAATAATATAAAGATCCTTTCAGAATAAGAGGGAGAGAACTCAAAGCGCTTAAAGGAATTGTTCAACATTTTGGGATATATGCTTTTTGTCAAGAGTTGGATGAGACAATAAGTCCTCCAATTTAAACAACAAAATATGTTCCTTTTTCTGATCTGACGTCTTTATCGGCAGAACAGCATTATTTGTCTGCGCCTTCCAAAGATGTTCGAAATCACTATTGAAAAATAAATCAGTTTTATGTTTTGACTATAAGAATATTTTCTAATGGGGAGCTGAACTTAAAGTGAAACTTATCTCTACTGTTTTTATCAACGGCTTTGAGAGAGCATAGATAAGTTTCACTTTCAGTTTAGTCCCCTGTCTGAAAGGGCTGTCTGATGGCAAGATAAAGCAGTGAAAATATGATACATTTTAGATGGCTAAAATATGTTTTGCTGCCGGCCCTGTCCACAGCTGTACATTGCTTTGCTTTTGTGCAGTAACTCCAGTTTGGAGAAACAAACAACCCCCCAGATACAACATTGTGATATTTGGAGGAGTGGATGGTCACGTGTTCTGTGCTCTATGATTGGACAACGGTGTCACGTGTTCATGAATTATTCATGTTCTGCCTTCGCCGTCAGAGACTGTAGGTGTTGAAAGTTACCAATCAATGAGCGGACACATCAGCCACTGTCTATTCCATCCCCGCCTCCAAAGTCTCAAAAGTCAACTTGACGAGCGAGCGAGTTGAGCAGTTGCAAGTGCGTAGAGAGGGTCGAGCGAGCGCTCATCACAGCCCTGCCTGCGCTTGCGCGACTGCATTTGTGCACACGGAGCAGAAATGCTCTCTCAGGAGGATGCTTTTCCGCTCGCTGATACTGTTCAGTGCGCGCGCGGGTTTTGATAATAATTAAATGCCATACTTTTCTCCCGTCATTATTACTATGGGTGCTAGAGGGCTTTGTCACTTGAACGTAAACGTATATTGTTTTAGGGCATTTGATGCTGTTGTTTCTTCTTGGGAGGACGGTCTCAGACTCAGACTCATGAATACGAAGCAAAATCCAGCAGCTGGTTAGCTTAGCTTAGCATAAAGACTGGAAACAAGAGAAACAGCATTTGACTTAAACATCACTTAAGTAAACAACCTTAGCTCATTAGTGTCTTTGAGAACATCTCTTTTGTTTCTTGCATTGTGTATTTCCGTGTCGCGTGTGTATTGTAAAGCGGTGAAGATATTTGCTGGTGTTTTCCTAGGTTGCATTGTGCTGTAGGAGTGGTGGGTGAATCGATACCTAATGGATTGAGACTACCGGCACTAAGTCTTGTTTTAGGTATCGATGCTCACATCAATGAGATTGATACAAAAAGAAAATGGAATGAACACTCTTATTAATGCATGAACTCTTTGTTTCTCTGCTGTTGTTGTGTATATGCACATGCCAAACTCTTCGTTATCCCATAGAATTCACACAATAAACATTTTTGTTATTAACCACCAAAACATAATCAGAAGTAGCCTATTAATGATGATAAGATGATAATATTCACCTAAAATCATGACGCATGGTCCTCCCCTACATCATAATACATTACTGCCTTTAAAGAGGACCTATTATGCTTATTTCCAGGTTCATACATGTATTTTGGGATCTACTACATGTTTACACACTTTCATGTTAAAAAAAACAAAGCATAATTTTTCTCATACTGGCTGTGCTGCAGTACCTCTGTTGTGATTGGTCAACCCAACCAAACTCTTTGGACCCCGCTCCAGCTCCGCTCTAACTAGCTCTGTTTGAGTGCGCGCCAAATAGCCGCTAGGCAGGTATTATGCAGAAGTGTTACGTGGTGACATCACCACGTTACGAAGAAGAAAAGTCAGTACTTCAATCAAGGCTTTTCAGACAGTTATGGAGCAGTGTTTCTGTGGGGGAGAGTAACTCCCTTTGGCCCTTTGGCCTGGACTTTGGGCTTTGTAACTTTGTAACACTAAAGGAAAGAGAAAAAGCACAAAAGCCTAATAGGTCCTCTTTAATAATGAAAGGTCTCAGATCGATTCGATTCTGGCCTTGGTATTACTTGGTATTGGACTGAAACCAAATTTCGTGGCATCACTCAGCCCTTCTTTTGGCCACCATGGGATAGCCTCTGTAAGCAACTAAAACAGTATGCACCTTTGTCAATAGACGTAAATACTAATATAGGGATACGTGTTTAGAATAATGAGCTCTACATATAGCCTGACAATCCTAAAATCTTCTTTAAATATGTTTTTGTAGAACACATTTGACATGATAATTGCATGGATCTGATGCTAAGCGCAGTGTAAACCGCTTAGAAGACTGTTGTACATCTCAACAAAGTGATGAGGAGGCATTATGTGTGTCTGCATACCAATCTCCACGACCAGACCAGCCATTTTCATCTGTATGTAAATGCTGAGTATGTAAATAAGCCATGCAGCACTAGAGGAGAAGATAGCTGTTGGGCTTGGGTTTATCATTTGCACACCATTTGAGCCACTGATCTCACGGCGTACACTTTACATCCGATATCTTTCACGACATATCGACTTTCAAGATAGGATGCAGTCACATAATATAAGCAATATTTCCCCCATTTCGTTCATTCTCTCAAGCTGGGTCAGGGTTTCTTGGCTGTTAGATTGGATGGAAGTGGAGCCAGGCGGAGCAAATACTTTCTAACAACAATGAAATCGAGGTGATGTGTTTTCTCACATATCTGCTTATTTCCTAATGCAGTGATGCTGCTTTGGTTCGGAGCAACTTTAATCTCGTTCTGGAAAATTCCATTAATCTTTGACGTTGCTTGCAAACACAAAGAAGAAGATGAAAATGCTGAGCGGTGGGAAAAACACTGATGCCATATTTTATGTCCTCACACTACGTTACCCAGGCCCAAGAGCAGAACATGCTAGTCTATTTCCCTGCTTAATGCAGCACATTCAAAGTGAATTAATGAAAACCCCCCCACATGGAATGAGTGTTATTGGCGCTGCCTCGAAGACGGGTTGTCAAGAAATCGAATCAAATGGAGGGACAGCCATTTTGTCCTTGCTATATAGATTATTTATCAATCTGACCATCCGCAGTGACGCATGCCTGCTTTTAGAGTCAGTTCACATACACAGTATCCTCACATCAACCTACCAGCTGGACAGGATCTGTTTTTCACTTCAGAGTTCACTGACCACAAATACATTTTCTTTTTGACATTATATTATACAATACATACTATCATTAAAATGTAATTTAAGGTGCAAATGAAAGTTTCTACCTATTAAAAAGAACATAAATGTGATGTAATAAATCTGTAATATATGAATGCCTATAAAATGTTAATCAATCATTCAACTCACACCTCCATAACACCCTTTTAAATCTCTAGCTGCCAGTGTGAAACTGTAGCAGTGTGATGAAAACAAAGAGAATAAAGAAAATGCAGGGGCTTGCGTATTTTCAATTTAGCAGAAAAAAAGAGCATTTTTTTTCTCAAAGATTCCGTCTTTCACAATGATCTTAATCTCCTCTGAAGAAGGCTGCCTGCTCCCGCCCCTCGCCTCGCTCTCGCTCCTCCATTTCGCACTCATTTGCATGGGCAGAAAGGAGCTTTGCATCTCAGTGCCAGGTTTCCCTCATTAAGTCACCTGTCACTTCAGGACCATTATACCAGCCTTGTATTAGCATCACCTCTCCTCCCCAATGAAGCACCTGGAGAGGCACTCTGAGCCTACAGGCTAATGGCGGCCTACACATCACCTCACATCAGCCACTTTTGCTTTACACGGGCGATTCATCACGTCGCTCATAATGGGTTGCTGATTTTCATAATGTGCATAACATACACAATGCCAAGTGGTGTAATGTATTCTACTGAACACAAAAAATTACACCCGTTGCAGTACATCATCAAACACACCAAATGTTCTCGCTGACTGTCGTGCTCAGGCGGAGAAAAAAAAAAGAAGAGTGAAAATCCTCTGCATTGGCTGCGAGGGGGTAACTTATCCAACCATATCATCAAAATGCATTTATTATCTCGCTGGTACAGACACAGTAAAAGCCCCTCCAGATTGTTCCTGTGCATTTAATTACATGTGACATGTTTGGACTTCAAAAAGCTTTGCTCTGCACCATATCGGAGCAGGATGTTAATGCTTTGCATTGTAGGCTTTGATTGCGACGGGGGTTGAGGTGTCAAAACTGGCAAGCATCATAATGGTTATACTCCTGGTGGTTTATGAGCCCAGCAGTGACCCTCATGTCTGTTAACCTTGCCTTTTCTGTCTTATAAATCCTACCCTGAGAGGTTTATAGGGCTCAATTGTCAGGCCCTTCCAGTCGTATTTGGTGGGCGGAGCTGCGGCGTGGACGAAACGACATGGTGATAAATTCTGCATCTGTTGAGTGACTACAGCGTGTAGCCGTGTTTGTTGCACCGTAGGACAATGCACATAAATGTCACAACAAATAGGTAGTTAGAATACTCTCAGCATTATCCAGAGGCTGAAAGAAGGATACTGATATGAGGATAGGGAGAAAAGTATGTGTAGGGCTGGGCAATATAACGGTATTATAGCGATATTGTGATATGAGACTAGATATCGTCTTAATATTTCATAATATGGCATAAGTGTTGTCTTATCCTGGTTTTAAAGGCTGCATTACAGTAAAATTATGTAATTTTCTGAACTTACCAGACTGTTAAAGCTGTTTTATTATTTGTCTTTACACAATTAGTCATTATATTCACATTACTGATGATCATTTATCAAAAATCTAATTTTGTAAATATTTTGTAAAAGCACCAATATTCACCTCTACAGTATCGTTGCAATTTCAAGGTATTTGGTAAAAAATATTGTGATATTTGATTTTCTCCAAATTGCACAGCCCTAAGTGTGTGTTTGAAACAAAAACGAAATGTGTCGGATGGTCGGCTCCGCTACGTCTATCAAAGGTAATGTCTGTTTGTGTCCGTGTGTGCCTCTGTGCCACACTAAACCCTGTCCTCCACGCTCCTCTTCCCTTGTGGGTTGCGCTTGACTTCCACCGTTTTCACAGCTGCTCTCAGCAGTGCACTCCATTACACCTTAAATCACTTAAAAGATCTGAAGCACCAAAAAGTCCCTCTGCAGCTAATTCACCCTGACCGTGTGGATCATCTAGAGGAAAACAAGAGGAAGAAACACACCGCATCATCTGATTCCAGCCTAATAAAGTGGGATGCTATCTATATATAGGAATCTATCGCTGCCTTAAAGGAATGGTGTTTAAGATCTGGCGGTATGTAACGGTGAGGAAAATGCGAATGGCCCTCTCTAGGTGCTCAATATATGTAGTGCGCTTACTTTGATCTTTACCGTCAGGTGGCTGTCTGTCTGGCCTCTCCAGTCCAGCTTTTGCTGCGAGGCTGCAGGTTTCCACCTGGAGTTCTGCTGCGCCTCACACACCGGCTGTGACCGCACCATCCTCCTCATGGCGATTGACTCATTAACATTATGGTTCCCTTATAGCATTGGGTTTAAATCTGAAATATTGCCAAATAGGCGCTTTTGCTTTTCGCTTTGACACCAAATCCTCAGCCATCGTCCTGTCTGTCAACTCTCTCTCATCCCGTGTGTGTGAAATCTCACTCCTGCTGCTCTGTGCTGAGACTCCATACGGAGCAGACACTTTCACTTTCAGATTGTAGCGTCCGTCGTCCAACTATATATTGATCGCACACCACTGATACGCCAAAATGAACTAAATGGGTTTTATTTCTATGAAAAAAAAAGAAGCAAAACAACAGTGGGCAAGTAATGTAATCAGTGTATGCCCGAGCACCGTGTAACCCCGGTAACACCGACTACCGCGGCAAGCCTAGTGTGTATGTGGGAAGTGAGTGGTGATGCAAGAGAGAGAGAGAGAGAGAGCGGCGGCGACGGGAGTGAGTAATGTTATTGACTCCGGCCCAAGCTGTTCTGGTCTACAGCAGAAACAAGGCGGTGCAACATGGTGAACTCCGTGGAGAAGACCCGCTCCCTATGTAGATATGAAGGGCTCATTCTAAGCTAACAAAAACACAACGATTCTTATTTTCAGGTGATTATACACATACTTATTAATATTATATTCTATTTCTGCCAATAGATCCCCTAAATGTTACACACTGATCCTTTAAAGTGGACCGTATTAAATCAAGTCACAAAATTATACTCTCTGTGCAGTTTTCAAAAGATATTGCAATACCGCAGATAAGAATCTCATATTTTACACCCAGTCACCCGATTCTCTGAGACGTTGGCAGGCGCATTCTGACAGAGGCGGCTTCTTCTTTGTTAGGTATCCGAAAGCAGCCACAGAGATTAGGCTCAATAAATAAGGAGGGATAAGTGGGTCTTGTCCTGTGTTTGGTGGCACAGAGCAGCAGACACACAGAGGCGTGACACGCAGCTGCACAGCGCTATTGATTCCCCCGCTATAGTCTCCAGGCACCCTTCCCTTTCATTCAGGCTGCCTGCCAAGTGCCTCTGAACGGGAGCCCCTGCTCTCCCAATGTCTGCACGTCTGCTTAAGCACAATCAATGGGCCATCAGCGGGGGAGAGAACGCACGCCACTGTCTTTACTTCCACAGGGTTTGAGTCAGGGAAATTGAAAATATATGTAGTGGAAAGGCATCATGATACCACGCAGGGATACGGCATCATTGACTATCAGAATGGAATCAAACGCCTTAAATGGAGGTTACAGCCAGCAGCGCCCCCCGCTAGTCTTTAAAGAGCGTATTTGGGACCGAATGGAGAGACTACCCTATTCGTATCTGACTTAAATAACTATTTGTTAGGCGTGGATCAATTTTTCGGCATGGTGAGATCTGAAACAGACCATCATTTCGCCTTATCAGATAAGTATTTGAAGGTTACAGGAGGAGAGCACAACAGATATTTTCCTCACTTCAGTGTATTCAGCTCTAGTGTATGTGTTTTTTTAAAAGCACACCTCGAGACAATGATGGATCATGAGAAGGGGCCGACTTTGTCTTTCAGTGATGGGTGTTCAGCCTCTCCACCGGTGGTCCACTATGCAGCATTCTGCGCCACTGCAAGGCTTCACTTGAGGTTGCAAATCTGTCAGCCGGGCTGTCACGGTTCACAATGGAGTGACAGAAAACATCCCCATTACCAAGGACGTTTCCGTTTTTGTTCTCGCACGGCAGAACATCTTTTTCAAATCCATCTTTAAGCAACACAAAGGGGATTCCGAGCTGAATGCAGCAACATCTTTGTTGCTCCCCAAAGATAAATAATGTACCCTCCTCTTGCACAACTCATCTCTCATCTGAATGTGAATGGAAAAGCGTGCCCAATGCAGTATTACAGTATACGTTCAAGCTGGCGGCCTCAATCACCGGATCGTGCATATCACTAATTATGCGCTCAGTGGTCATTTCGAGGGTGAGCGGTAGTTCGACTGGTATTGAGTGAGTGCAGGGGGGGAGCTTTGTGTGCTATTAAGAAGACAGGAAATCCACTAACTCAGTGTCACCCGCTGCATGGGGGCAGATAGAGAGAGGTTGGCGTAGTGACAATAAATAATAATAATAATCATAATTACAACAATAAGATGTGTAGCCTGCAGAGCTGAACGGCAACCAGGTGCAGAGCGGCTGCATCAATGCAGAGACGAGGATCAGGAATATCAAACACATAAAAAGTCAATTTGTTTGTATGAAGCGTACACATCTCTGCATCCGTTAAACCACAAATAATTCTGAAAACTTCATATTCACACAAGTATGCCTGACACATCTCAAGCACGCACTTCTACACACGAGTACACACAGCCAGAGGCTATTTGTTTTGCAATGTTTGATCTGCGATGTTAAAGCTTTGAAATTAAAAGACAACATTATTTCAACAAGACCTGTGTCATCAGTGAGAAGAGCAGCGTGTGAGGACTAACACTGGCTGAGTGGCTGTTCAACCTCACGCAGAATTAACCAGGATATTTTTACACACAAATTAGAAACGGTCCAATTATTATATTTCCAACTGCATAACTTAATAAACAAGGCACTCAAACGCCACATTTGCTTTAGTCAATTAAAACAGATAAAAAAATCATCCAGGCTTCTCATTGACAACAACTTTTCAGCACCTTGGAAAGCACAAAGCAGGATGCTGAGCTGGAGTGAACAAATGGAAAATAACAATAATAAGAATAATGCATCCATCTGAGCGGTTGAGTGCGTCCATCAATACAAAATTTAATTGATGTAATCGTTTTAACTTGCTTTTAATTATTTTATGCCACATCAGCAGATAGTGCAGCTGACGGTTGTTCACGAGCATGAAATTAACATTCAAATATTTACTGTACCTCGTTAAAGGAAGAGAGAGGACCTGAGAGACGGTGTGTGTGAGAGGGAAGGGGGAGGTGTGTGTAGTCTATACATTTTGTACTCTGCCTTTAATCCTAAGGAAATGCGGTATATGCCGGATCTTTGGCCAGTTACAGGTATAGGAGCCTCTCTTTATGTGCTCCTAAGGGCTCTCCTGTAAAGCTGAATTTCTGAAAATCCCCTTCCACTGTCTGTTTATTGGTCACAGTGTTTGTGCTCACTGCGGTAACCTTTCCAAAAGAGCGCGTCCATTAAAGAGCATAGAAAACAGGCATGGACGAGGCCTTAACCTTCGGATGAGGGCTGTTTTGTGAGGCTCATTGACAGGCAGTGAATGGCGCACAGCAGCTTTTATAAACCTCCTGCGCTGCAACTCATATTGGTTGTTAATACGCCCACTGTGCACACCTGTGGCAGCACCACAATTGTCTCCAAACAATGGCCTGAACATGTGTGCTAATTAGGCTCTGTACAGCTATTTTAACTGCTCCTCAATAATAAATAGTTGATTAATAAATGCTATTACTTTAATTAACTCATTAATGAATTGTTTTGTGTCGTGTTTCGCTGTAGATATGGGTGTTTCATAGGAGGTAGTAAGCTAGTTAAGTGAGCTTAAAGGTCCCATATTGTGCTCATTTTCAGGTTCATACTTGTATTTTACGTTTTGACTAGAACATGTTTGCATGCTGTAATGTTAAAAAAAAAACTTTAATTTCCTCAAACTGTCTGCCTGAATAAAACTGTATTCACCCTCTGTCTGAAACGCTCCGTTTTAGTGCATTTCAATGGAATGCAACGGAATTGCGTTGCTAGGCAACGGCTCGAGTCCATATTTACATCCTGTCAGCTGATGTCATTCACATACACACTGCAACCAGAAATAAACTGGGACACATTTAGAATGTTCACCTTTAAAACCGTGTAATGGTCTAAATATTGTAGATTTGTGACATCACAAATGGACAGAAATCCTGACGGCTTGTTTTCAAACACACAGTTTCTGAATATGGGCTGTGAGTATTTCTCCGTATATTGAACGTTTCGATACTTTCACGGTATTTATATAGCACTTAAACCTGCTTTATACTGGGACATATACTTATACTTTATACTTAAACTGGGACACATTTAGAATGTTCACCTTTAAAACCGTGTAATGGTCTAAATATCGTAGATTTGTGACATCACATATGGACAGAAATCCTGACGGGCTTGTTTCAAACACAGTTTCTGAATATGGGCTGTGAGTATTTCTCTGTATATTGAACGTTTCGATACTTTCACAGTATTTATATAGCGCTTAAACCTGCTTTATACTGTAACAGACATGACAATATGGGACCTTTAAAGGGTTTCTCTTATGTGCAGCCACTTACAGCTCCAAACAATGGCCTGAACATGTGTGCCAATTAGGCTCTAATTAGGCTAGAAAAACAATAAATAGTTGATTAATAAATGGTATTACTGTAATAAAGTAATTCATGACTTGTTTTGTGTAGATATGGGTGTTTCACAGGAGGAAGTAAGCTAGTTAAGTTAGCTTAAAGGGTTTTCTCTTATATGTGCAGCCACTTACCCCAGTGTTGTCATGGTGACAATGGTGTACCAAAACGCCGCGGGGATACTGGTGAACTTGCTGGCTGTGGAGCCTTTTTCTGCATAAAACATGACCGTGGCAAAGATAATGATGGCCATGGTGAGGGAGAAGAGCAAGAAGCCCAGCTCGGAGGCGCAGCTCTTCAGGGTGTAGCCCAGGATGCGCAGCCCCGCGGAGTGTCGGGAGAACTTGAAAATCCGAAAGACCCGGAAGACTCGGAGCGTGACGAAGGCGCCGCTCACCTGGTCGTTGTCGGTCATCACCAGGCCGATGTAGTAAGGCATGATGGCCACCACGTCGATGACGCTCATCACACTCTTCATGAACTTGTAGCGGCTCGGTGCGGCTATCAAACGGAGGAGATACTCCACCGTGAATATCATTACGCACGCAGTGTCCAAACAAAAGAAGGCCAGCGCGTAACGGTCACCGCAGGACAGCTCCTTGGACCTGTTGGGCATAGCGCCGCATGGCACCGTCTCCACCACGTTGGCCATCACCGAGATGGCTATGAAGAAGCCCGTGACATAGTAGAAGACCAGAGCCATGGTGCTGGTGTGCGGGTTTTCAAAAGCGCGCCACAGGAACTCCCTGGACGACAGGTTAACCGGCGGTGCGTCATTGCTCTGGTCCATCTCCTCGTCGTCTTGGAGCCGCTCCGCGTTCTCCCTCCTCCGGTCCTTGTACTCCTCGTAGCAACAGTCTCCAATGATCTCCGCGATGATGCCAAAAAAGGCGAGCTCTTCATCGTAAGCAGCTATGCACTCTTGGCGCGGATAGTGTAGTTTCCCAGTGCGGTAGAAATTCAAAATGTGTCTGAAGATGTCCGGGTCACGGTCGAAAAAGTACTCGTTCGTCTCCTCGTGGAAGAAGAAGTCCCTCTCGGTGCTCCCGAGCAAAGTGTCCGGGTACCTCTCCAGAGTGGTCCGCCACGTCTGGAACTTGGTGCCGCTCACGTTGAGGATGATGAGCCCGTCCTTGCCTTTCTTCTTGTCTTGCGGAGGGATGGGCATCGGGGTGCTCGCCACGGGCATCCATCCTATGGCGGCCGCCCGGGCGAACGGGAGCCACGCGGCTACACCTGCTGCCATGCTGGCCTCTGTCTGTTGTGGTGGTTTGTAATACAAAAACCCCCCCTTTTGCTCCGGTTATCACAGTGCTACGGCTCAGAGATGGATCGCATCTGCATGGAAGAAACAGCACAGAGAGACACACTGGTGGTTAATGCTCCTGAAGCTACCTGGGCTTAATAAGAGAAAACACACTTATATATACTGCCACTGCGCATTGCACTGTTGAGTAGCACTCTCCAGCATCCAGCATTTTCTCCCCCCTATTGTAACTGTACTTTGCGGCAGAATATGAATTGGGGTTTCGTCACCTCATCATCAATAAGCCAGGAATGAAAGTAAAAGTACCCACCTTAGGGAAGGCTGCTCTTTAATCCACGGTGAGTTTCATAAAATCCTCGGATTGCGATTCCGCCACCCATCTATCTGTCACTGCAGCCAGACGACAGAGGGGGGAAAACACAGTAGAATAACGTCGCATCAACAAGTTAAACAATCCGAGCAGCAGTTTCTGAGCGTCGTCCGAGCGCAATCTTTTCCTTTTTCTCTCTTTTCCATCCGCAAAGCAACGGTGCTCATGCGTTTTTTTTTTTCCTCCCTCAATAAACTCCTGTTCCTCCTCTCGTCGACTGCAAAGACCACCCTCCCCCTCCTCCTCCTCCTCCTCCTCCTCCTCACCACCGCCGAGCCCCTCTACTGTGGAGAGAGAGAGAGAGGAGAGAGAAAATGGTATGCAGAGAGAGAGAGGAGTGGTCCTATATCTGCACCCAGAAATTCCTCTGTTGCTGCTTCACACTATGGGGCGACTAATCAATGCGTAATGGTAGACGGCATCTCCACAACCTTCAACTTACCGCTCATGTTTGTGTGTTTTCCTCTCGCTGCACACCGTGAAACCCTCCTCAATTCGACTTACTCCACATAGTAGTCTATGATTGTATATGATAGAAAATGAAATATCTTCAATAAGGTGAGCTTGTTTTTCTGTGGAGGTCGTGATGGATTTGGGGCTTATTCTGGACATGTTGATGATGCGCAAAGTGCTTTGAAGGCTTTCTCCTTTTTTCTTTTGAAAAATCCTTAACAGAGAAAAAAAACAATAAGCCTGATTGGGGATTTTTTTTTCTTTTCTTTTCTTATCAAAAATACTACGATATTTTACATCAATACAATTTGTACAGATATGTATTTCAAAAAATGATCACCCAAACAATCTTAAAGAAATGTCTCATAAAAGCATAAAATTAAACCAAAATCAAAGACTCAAAAACTGAAATGCTCATACTCCCAAAGTTATAATTTGAAATAGTAACTCAAATGGTGTTAAAGGTCTTATTGATAAAAAATATTTTGAAAACAAATATATATATATATAAATAATAATACGGTACCGTAATAATACTTTAGAAAGGTGCCGAATAAAAGTATGGGTTTTCCAGATTTTTTATTTTTTTTATGATTGTGAATTAATCATTTAAAAAAATGTAGGCGGGTCCAAAATGATTGTTTTGTTTATCTCTCTGGAAGATATCTGACGTTTGATTTCTGACAAGGCTTGTGAGCCAATAGTAAAACGACGTTGGTATCGCGTGGTATCTCTGTGTCGTCAGTTAGTGTGGAAAAAACAAATCTATGGCTGAGATCAACGGTAAGAGCCTGGCCACGACTTGTTGTGAAGTAAATGTGACATCTAGTGGCTGTACGTTATCAATGTTATCAATAGCAGTTGTAAATCAATCAAACCAAATGTCTCACAACGTAAAAATAAACCAAAAACAAAGAAAAGCCTTTGTGATATCGTTGTTTCTTTTACGTATTAAACCTCTTACACGATGCCAAGCATATGGTTTCTTGGCGAAATTTATTGATTTCAATATTCAGGATTATTATTTTTTGTTTGTTTTTTTAAGAGAAATAAATATACGGATTTCAGACGTGCAACAGCTCGTGATCAATATCTTGAATTGCATCGTTCTGTGATGCTACGCGGCTGAAAAGGTCAACATCATCGGGCTACACTGCTCTACTGACATTTTCCAAAATAACCATAATCAATGAAATGTCTCCTGTGTTCCACAACACAACACCGTCATCTCCGAGGGGATTAGAGACAGCGGCAGTCCACCGAGAAGCATGTGCAGGACATAGAGAGCACTGAGCCCTTTGCAGATTTTGGTGCCGTTTTAACTGGTTTTTGTGTTTCAGCACCACGGACAGCTCTGGAGCTTTCAACATCTTGGCAGACTTGCATGCAGGTTACAGTTTCCTGGTATGTTTTACACTGTAGAACACTTAGCTGTAGATCTTCTCCAGCTTCAGGGGTTCAGAGTCATTGTTAAGTACACACAGCTGCTAGAAAATGGACCGCCTCTTCATTGACCCAGACTCCCGACCCTAACCGAAATGAGTTGTAGATTCATTCTCTTAAAAAGTACCGCAGCTGTTGCTCTTATTCAAAGTACTGTAATTTGCAACAAGAGTGCAGGAAGTGGTCCAGTGTCTTGCTCAAGGACAGTTTGACAGTATAAGTGGGCGCTGATGGACACATTGCACTAGTCAGACCTGTGGCCTTTTGTTCTCCAGATCTTCAGCCAGTGCACTGCATTCACACCCAGCCTCTGGTCCCATCTGGCACAATGCTGGGTTTTTTGTAGGATGAATGCACGGGACTGTCAGAAGTCCCATTAGTGTATGCTGAGCATGTCAGAGCAGACTCAGTGTTCAGTTTGAGCAGTCAGGCCCAGGGGCTATGTATTCATCAGGGCATTTAAATATTCCAGCGGTTGCCAAATGGCACCAAACGCAGGCGTCCCAGCTGAGCTGGATGCTGCAAGCTTGTCAGAGCTACAGATAGCCACAGTGTTTTAATTTAAGAGGCAGTCAGAGTGGTTATTTAGCATTTACATATCCTGTAATTTAAGCAAAGCAAAGCAATTTGTCAGAAAATATTCTGAATTTGTGTTATTTCTAACAGAACATGGTAATATTTGCCTCAGAAAATGAGTATGGGTGTGTATCCATTTGGTTTGTAAACTCTGTAAATCATTATTAGATCGTTCTACAAGCGAAAGCACAGCTCCATCTTGTTTTCTTGTCACAGTATATTGACAGATACATTATATAAGACTAGTCATTTTGTATGGTGGTGGTCTGTGGGGGGATGGTAAGGCCATCCAAGTGGCTGACCATAGACTGGATGTGGATGTAGTCACCGTGACGTCACCCGTTTGTGGACTGTTGTTTTTGATGCCTCGAGACCTGCATTTTGGCTGTCGTCATCTTGATTTTTTAGAACCAGAAGTGACACAAATGGGTGGAGCTAATCACAATAATGATAGCCACGCTCTAAAGCAGACCCTCTTTATGGTCTATTTGACTCTAAATGGGACCATAATTTACTAAATGAACATCATGCTGTATTGAAGAAGACTTGAAACTAGCGATTGAGACCATAAACTCATCTTTACAATGTTTACTGAGGTAATAAATCAAGTGAGAAGTAGGGTCATTTTCTCAGAGACGTCTAACATTCAGACTTCTTTTTTGCAACCAGAGGAGTCGCCCCCTGCTGGCTATTAAAAAGAATACAAGTTTAAGGCACTTCACCATCGGCTTCACTTTTCAGAACCGGAGGTTGCCCACTGGTGCTGATATACTTCAAAAACACGCTCCAGTCCAAGAAGTTCCAAGGTCATTTCAGATGATTGGTGTTGACGCAGAGCCGTGCAGATGATTTAATTACATCGTCTGTGTGTTTATGGATTTACTCTTTGGATCAAGTAATTAGCAAACGTCCCTAACAAGGTTGAACAACTCATCCTGCATTTTTTGGTGGTATTTTGACATCAATTCAAAGATGGAAACCGCTGATGTGAATGTATGATAAATTGCATAACATGGTCTTCCACTGATAATATTATACAATCAGGCTCTTGTCTCGTCCAGCCAGACATTTTGAACTTATACAACTGAAAAGTCGCCGAAGCCTTCGGGATTAGGTTTTGTAACAAGATACGTTTCGTAAACATGTCCTTAAGTGTGCTTAGTGTTGTAACTCAAAGACATGCACCCAAAACAAACACACAGGCTGTCTGATAAACCCTCTGACTTTCATGTAGGCTTTTTTTTTTTGTTGCATTTGATCCATTGACATTAACAGTCTGTCCACTGTACTGTGGTACACTGGTGCAGCCCACACAGTGTTTTCTGTGAATTCTATATTTAGTCAGGTCCAGCTCAGTGATTGAGATGATTAAACAGATGAGTCCCCTTCACTGGAGACGTGCCAGGGCTTGTTAAGGAAGAAGTGAAGGGGGCAGCCGCCTTTTGATTCGGGTCATCAACAAAGAAACTAAAAAAATATTCAAAACTATCGAAGCGATCTTGTAAGTTTAAGGCAGAAATAACAAGTGAGCAGAATGAATCATCTATATAGTATAAATATTTGCTTCAATGCCTCCTTTAAAGACAATCATATATAGGGCAAAGCTCTGCACCGTGTCGGTAGCGGGACAGACAGAGGTCTAACCTCATAATAAACTTTATTTTTTTTATGGAGCATTTCAACGAGATGCAAAGTTCATGACAGGCGATAAAAGGGTGATAAATAAAAAGCCAATAGGATGAGCAGTAAAAATCGCAGAAAGGCAGAAAAAGGTTAGAGACGAATAAAACAGGCAAATTACACGTAGTAGCCTCTTTCAGGGCTGGGAACACCCTGGCATGTTTTATGACACACCACTAATGAAGTCATGAATCGTCCTCATGACCTCTGGGCACAATGACACGCTGATATCCTCAGGTGAAGCGCCCAGAGCCACCATCTCCCACCACGTCATCTCCCTCAGCTGCCTCTCTCTTCGGCTCTAATGAGTTATTGACCCCCCGCGGATGTGTAAAATAGAGTAGGTCTTCTCGCTTCTTTATTGCATATGGCAGCTGGTGTGTTTGTGTGTCTCCATCTCGGTGTCCATGTGTGTGTGCAGCATGCATTCATGTGTGAAGCTATTTATATGTGTGTGTTCATGTGCTGCAGGGAAGGGAGTTGCTGGGAGTGGGAGGCTGATGTTTTTCTGCTTGAGGACGGCATGACTAGTTTTATCCCTGTCAGGATTGCTGGGATAATCTGTAATTTAACAACTGCTGCTTATCAAAAAGCTACAAATGGGCCATATGGGAATGTGTGTGCTTGTAATGCTACCTGTGTTTGATTTTGTGCTGCAGGAATGAGTACTAAAACCCGGAAATTAGTTTGCATTTTAGCACTTCCAGTTCCTTCCTCTGGAAGTCAATTGGTTTTTATTTAGATGCCTGAAATAAGGTCTGAGGTTAACACAAGCTGGAGAGATTTTAACGTTTTGTTTTACAACATAAAATACATCAATAAATACCCCCCTCATGAATTTTGAAGCTGTTACGTGTCTTAAAAAAGGCGCTTGCTAACAAGTGGCTGAATGAGATTACTAAACGTTGTCACGCCGACTCATTCGCCTTTACAGTCTAGCTTTTTACTTCTGGTGTTTGCATTCACACTTCAAAAATCATAAAAGTGATGTTCATTTGTGTAGATTATCTTGCTGAACAAAACGTGTAATTATCATAAACATTTGTTTGCCACAGATCTTATTTTCTGCAATAATCCAAAACCCAATGGAAAAAATCTCATTGGCTTTTTGTGGAGGGAACCAGGGCGATGCCAACTTCCTGGTTGGCCTACAAAAATATGTCATCCCTGGACAGCCCATTTACAATAGTCACAAAATGTAATGTATTGATTAGTGTACATGGACATGAATTTCAAATTTTTTTTGTGATGGTCAGCACGAAAATCAATTTGTATGTAATCCACGTAATTGTGGACTGGAAAGTATAAAGAGCAGCAAACGCAGTGTAAAGAGGAGGTCGGAATGGATGGTTTGATCATAACACAGGACTTTCGCCCAGGAGACCGGTGTTCGTGTCCAGTGTGGAACCAAGTCAACGTTGATTAATTTGCCACATAACTTCTGTACTTAAATTACGGCACTTCCCAAACCACAATCTTTTTCTAAAGCTAACTAAGTAGTTTTTGTCATGTAACTTCCGTACTTAAGTTATGGCACTTCCAGTATTATTTTAAGCCAAACCATGATCTTTTCCCAAACCTAGGTAAGTAGTTTGTTGCCTAAACCTAACCAAGTTGATCTATTCCTAATCCTAACTAAGTAGTTTTATTTTGAAAAGTCTGGAGCAGAAATTGACACGTGTGTCGCCCGGTGTTGTTTGAAGTCGTACTGAGCGTCACAAAAAAAAAGGAAATTCGTGTCTATGTACATGAATCAAATAGATTACATTTTGTGACTATTTCACAAACTGCCATGAGACTGTGTTGCCCTGGAGCTCTCTATTGTAACCAAATATGTTAAAGCCTACGTATGTTACTAACACCGTTACAGGCTGGCAAAAACACAAAAGATGTTTAAACATGGTCTTACTCATTAAATCATTTATATACAGTACATCCTAGATGGGAAACAATGAGATGGGGACAAGTGTTCCACCCACTAGCGCCTTTTTAATTGTTTTTCACCTCGCTCTCTCTCACTGTGTCTATAGGGAAAGTAGCTCTTGTCATCTGGTGAAGAGGTGTAGAAGGGATTAGAACAGAAAGGGAGGTGCCTGTCACTGTGAGTGCTTGTGCCTATAGCTAAAGCACACACACTGCAGCATGCGTCTGGGGCTTTGAGAAACTCCTCGAGTACAGTACATCACCGCACCATCAGCCGCGAGTCCCTTAACTGCCGTCGCACACTGGCTGGAAAATGTAAAGTGCGGCCATGAAACTAAACTGAACCATACTTTTCCTTCACCTTGCCCTGTCAGTTCAACCTTGTAACATTTCTTTTTGGCCTTGTAGCGGTGCAGAAAAATACAGATGTGCGTTTATCTCATGGTGTGTAATTAAAAACCAAAGACAGCACGGCGCCCGACTGGCAAACTCCCCATTTGAAATAGTAATTTTTTTTCCAAGGGCATTGTGTTGTTTACCCCGCCTCATCTGTTGAGCACAATCCCCACTGCAGAGGTGTTGAGCAGATGCTATGTGATCTTCTGAACACAAAGCTTTTAACAGGTTCACACTGTCTGTGCAGCCGCATCCCCAAATTGAAAAGAAGGGGTTTTTTTTTCAACTGTGGCAAGTGTTGAAACCGTGATGTTCCAGCTGCTTCTGTGCACTGAGGTGACGGCTAAGAAAAGACGTAAATTACTGTAAAGTTCAGCTCGAGATCAGAAGCGACATTAACCAGAGTTCAATGGTGTGCATTTGATTTGTAGGACAGTTATGTTGGAAGAACACACGGGATCGCATCCAAGACAAGAAAAAATATGATCTAATCAGCTTCAAAATCATTTTTTGTTTGGCAGATGTGTTTCATTGGATCGTGTTCAGGATTTCAATGCCATTTCGCCTGATTGATACTTAAATGCCACTGGCTTTAATACAGTTGGCTCAGATGTAGAAGATGTTGCTTTGGATTTGCTCTCTGTTGTCTTTTTATATTTTCTGAGTGGGGTGACAGTCCATGAATGCACCACAAGTTCAGGCCATCCAGCCTTTTCTCATTACCAGTGCGCCAAATAGCAACGCTTTGTCACGGCTGTCGGCGTTCATCTTCACCTCATCTGATCGCTCCAATACACGGATATTTTCACAGCGACATGGCCATCTGGAATGAAGCTAAGTGGTGAGTGAGAGTGGTGTGAAAATGGTCGGAAAACGCTGTATTATAACAACGGCTTGTATATCCGCAGTCCTCGGTCTTCAGATTTACCTTTTTGAATGAGGATTACAGACTACCGCCACCTGCTGGTGTGGAGAGTTATTTCCTCTCACGCTGGCGCAGAACGTATGTGCTAACTGGCCGTTGCATGTAGTCTTTGTGGTGTGTTCAAATGCAACTTGTTGGCAAAGACACAGGCGACGTGAGACGATGCAATAGTCGGCTTTCATCGCCGCTAGTTTTTTTATGTCAGCTTGGTGTGTCTGGGCCTTAAGGCACCCTTTAGCGTCTGTATGAGACACAACAGGCTTAGTTAAGGTCTGACAAAGCGTCAGTATATGACGAGCTGGGGTGAGAACACGTTGGAAGAACACACATGATTGCATCCTAGATAAGAAAAAATATAATCTAATTGCTTCAGCATTGAAATCACATTTGTTTGGCAGATGTGAAGCACCGTTTCACTGGATTTCATTGCCATTTTGGAGGATTGATACTTAAATGCCACTGGCTTTATCACAGCTGGCTTGGATGTAGAAGATGTTTGCTTCCTGTTGTCTTTTTGGATTTTCTGAGTGGGGTGACAGTCCATGAACGCATCACAAGTCTAGTTCACCAGTGTTTTCTCTGCACTCCATGAACTTTTCTCTAATCCCTAAAGATATATTGTCTGAAGGCTTTTAAATCAGCTCTTCTTCCAGACAGTCTGTCACTGAGTGCCACGCAAGGATAAGCTTTAATTCTTACTTTACATCACCAACGCCATCATTACAAGCTCCCGATCTGTGCGGCGAAGGGTCAGGAGGGTTGTTTGTTTGGGCAGTGGCCGTGTGGGCTTCTCCTGACGTCATTTGTCGGGATTTGGCATTGGCAGGCCTGACCAGTGACATTTGCTTTCCCACCATGTGGCCCCTGTACTTTGAGGCCAGATGGCAGATGATGCCTCCAAAGCAGACGACACACATGCGGGCGTATCCACACACACACACACACACACAGACCGAGAGACATTTACATAAGCACACATTCTACTCACAATCAAGTTTCCCTTCACTCAGCAGAGAGAGAGGGGCAAAGCTGCAGATCGATTTGTCACCTAAAATAATTTATAAAGTCCTGATAGAATGCCAGAAAGTAAACTTGGGGAAAAGTGGATGTATTATGATTGGAGCCGGGTAGATCGATGCTTTCCTCTCTCTGTGAGGCTCAGCTTGTTTGTTCAGGGTGAAATATCATCATGAAGGCACAGCACACAGCACTTCCACCTCCCCTTTATCTGGACTGCAAAATTTGTTTCTCCTCTGCTCTCTGTCTCGTGTCCCCTCCTCTTTTATTCTTTTTTTTTTTTTTTACTCGTGTTTCTCATTCCCAAATGAAAGAATCGTCAGTCATCTGTGAACAGTATTCAGTGGAACAGCCGGTGAACTGAGACCCGTCATTGAACCAGATATCCTGTGATGTAGTCCAGAGGCCCAGAGAGACGAGTGTTGAAGAACACTTTGTAGGTGAATATAAGTGTGGCCTATTAATCCTGCTAGGAGGAGGCAAATCAATTTACTCCCTTTGAAAGTTTTATCAATCATGGGCATCGCAGCTCGGAGGAAGACTAAATGAAGGAGGGCTTCCTCTAAATACATCATATCAGTAAACGGCGATAAGCATCGGTGCTTTAATCTAAAGCTTCTTTGAGCTGCTTTTGTGAAATCGTTTCTGCTTTACTAGAAAGCCCACAAACCGCAGAGTCACAGGGAATTATATGGACAGAGAGGCGATGACAGGAAGTGCACATGGTGATCAATCCATTAGGAAGCCCAGTGATCCTCTTTGTATATTTCATTATTTCCACATTCATTTGTAACTGCTTTTGTTGTGTAACTCACCAGACTATGGGGCCCAAGCAATCCCGTATTTGACCCGATGAATGCGACATTACATTGTAAGCTGATGCATCCCACCAGTGATAGTTAAAGGAATAGTTTGACATTTTGGGAAATAAGCTTTCTGGCAGAGAATTAGAAGAGAAGATCGATACGAGTCTCATATCTGACACACTACGAGCGACACGGCAACACACTACAAGTCATTTTCAATGGAAGCCAGTGACATGAAGCTAGAAACTGCCGCCCGACATTTGTCACTTTGTGACGGGCGTGACGCGCTACAAATCAAAGTTGAGCTTGTCTCAACTTTTTTCAGTGCTCCAATGACGAGGTGAAGCGTCAACCAATCGTATGTTTTGCCATTAGCCAGTTCCCAGTGCTATTTAAGGACATAACTAAGTCAACGAGCGTTGCGCAACGGCGACGCGGCAACAATGTAGCTGGCCACGCAAGGCCATTTTGCTGCTTGTAGTGTGAACATAGTTTGAGGCTACAGCCAGCAACACTGTACATACAATTAAAAGGTACAGTGTGTAGGATTTTGCAGCATGCAGATTGCAACCAACTGAGTACCCCTCCGCTCACTCCTCCCTTTCCAAGACTGAAAACGCAAGCCGCCGAGTGCAAAACCGTGTTACTGCCGTTCACCTCGCTCAGAGGCCATCCATACCATAATAACACTACTTTAGGAGCAACGGAAGTCAGACGGCGGCTGGCGGTACCACGGTTTTGCACTCTGCGGCTCACGTTATCACAGTTTCACAAGTGTGTTGGAGAACTACGGTGACCTTCAGGTATCTTAAAAACGTGAAAGGCTCTCTCTAGAGCCAGTGTTTGGTTTCTAATTAACTAACTAATTAAAATCTAGATACAGTATAGGCAATGTTTAAAAGAATGAGAATTATGATGTGAATGACAATTTTACAACTCGTATGAAGCAAAACACGGATATTAAAAACTAGCACGGACTTACACCTTCTAATATTCAGTTAGTCATCTGCATGCCAATGAGTAGTTTAGCCATGAAACGAAGAACTGTCATTTTAACAATTCAGTGTTTGTACAGATTAAACAAGTGAGGTATAACAGGTTATTCTGTGGACTTTAGAGGTGCTGCTAGACAGATTTTGTAGCATCACACAGAGCCATGCGAGCGGTTTTCCTCTGTTTCCTGGCTTTAGCTTCATATTTAATGGACATATACGAGAGTGGTATGAATATTCTCATCTAACTTTCACCTATTTCCTGAGATGTCAAACTATTCCTTCACATTTATTTCGATTTAGGAATTACATCAGCAGCTATTTACAGAGTATTATATTAATGATGAAACCTTGTAATCAACATCTTTAGCGATGAGAGCGTGCGCAGTGACGGGGAAAATACCAGTGTAGATAGGCCATGTGTCATAAACTCAATTGAAATTCCATCGAGCACACAATTGTCTTACCCTTAAAGAAAATCTTTACATAGAACAGCTTGATACAAAGATAATGATGTATTTCAGTCGTGCAGAACGAGCAATATAGCAAATGAACAGGCGAGCCGCAATGAATAACGAGATAACCTGCCTGTTAAAGATAAAGGAGAGGTGCTGAGGTCATCAGCTTCAGAGCGGCTGCTATTGGATGGCAGTTCAATTTAAGAGGGGGTGGATCGTCCTTTGAGAGTTTTGTAATTAATCAAAGTCCCCCTTTTAAACTCAACTATTTCACGTTCAATTTTATCCGCTCGTCTCCCGCGTGCAAAGCCCTTGTGTGATGTGAGCCCATATCTTAATTACTCTCAGATCACTGATACCCCCCCACACACACTGCCGGTATCTCTCGAGGAGACAGAAAATCATTTTACAGCTGAGCAGATAAGTCCCCCGTGCTCCCTTTAACAGCCCCCCCAGCCAAAGCACATCTGACAGTGGTGTAATGACAGACAGGCAGCGAAGGGCCTTGTTCCGATAATTCCTCGGCTACATACTAGTAATGAGCCCCCCACAACCGTGATGGATTTCAAATTGAGCCCCTTGCAAAAATATTATAATTTCAAAGTAGACATACATCGTTAATATGTTATTAATGGCTGCCGGAGCCGGCCTGCTGCTGGAGAAGTTTTTCAAGTTGAGTGAAGGATCATTATCGAACGTATGTTTGGGCATAGATATGTGCATTTACTGAAGATGTGTCCTGCTTTGTTACTGACCTATACTAACGCCACTAATCACTGAGTCTAATTTGATGTCATGTTCTACTTAATGCAACATTTGATCGTAGAACAGTAGAGTCACACTCGGCGGTTCAGATCAGTCACCCAAAGTATTCAAGATGTCATGTGGCTGCTTTTGCTCTTTTTTTTCCTTTGGTTCTGCTGCTGTGATGCAGTCAACTCCCTTTAGAATGATCAGAGGAAACGCTGCTAGAACTTAATGTTTCATGGGTAATTAAAGATTTGTGCACCCCCCCCAGGAACGACTGCTGCCGTAGCTAGTGATTGCAAAGGTATGTTTTTAAACTCAGGAATATCTAAATGGGAAAACACTAAGTTTTGACTTGGAGCGTTATTGAAATCTCACAAAACTACAATTACCGCCTCATGGTTGTTTGCCTCCACCAAGCAGTGAAGTTGCAGTTTACAACCATGTCTGTCCAAAAGGTCATCACTTCATCATTTTATCCTGTTAGACATTTGTGTACATTTTCATAATTAGCATATGAATTCTTGACTTATGGCCAAAAACGTGTTTTGTGAGGTCACAGTGACCTTGACCTTTGACCTTCAAAATCGAATCAGTTCATCCTAGAGTCCAAGTCGAGGTTTGTGCCAGATCTAATACAATTCCCTCCAGGTGTTCCTGACCTTGACCTTTGAACTTTGACTGCCAAAATGTAATTAGTTCATCCTTCGTCCAGAGGCCTGCACTACAAAGCGAGTTCAAAATCCCTAGGGTATCTTCTCGTTATCTGGCTTAACTAACCCTGACAACCGCGATCCCGCTAAGCGGTCCTACGAGGGTGGTTATCAACTCGGTAAATCAACTCAGGGTTTCTCAATCTGGCTGTGAGCGTGTTCACATGAAAGGGGCGGTGTTTGCAGCATGTGACCAATCACAGACATGGACAAGTCTACTGTCAGCACAGAGGCAGATTTTACAAACTATAGGCTAATATTAGACAAATACGAAGAAGTTAAACACATAAGAACAGCTCGCAAAAGAAAACATTGCCAATGTGTGAATGCGTAAATTAACAGACCCATTAATTTAACGGAATACTCAAAAGTCACATATAGTCGTCTAGATGGGGTAATGATATACAGTATATAAGTGCTTTTCAAAGTAGAATGAATGAACAGATTACAGTTGCCTATATCATGCCCTCTGATAACGATGTGGCGTCTATGACTGTTTCAGCCTTCTTTCAGCCGCGTCCCCGTCTTCGGCGGTGTGAAACAGACTTGAGAGCAAGTAAAAAAAAAATATTTATAAAAACGTACTTCAAAGCAGTAAGCACCCACAGCATAAACCCAGCTGTCCATCCTGCATCTGTCAATTTAAACTGTGTTGCTGTTAGTCTGGATTATGACTGTAACTTCTTCGTATTCGTGTAATATTACCAAACGATCCGTGCACCGAGCTCTGATTGGTCAGTAGACAGTGCCTTTATACGAGTTGATCTCTTATCTGGAACATAACGAGCTCCGGAGCAGGTTAGGTGTTCAGCATAAGTTACCATGGCGATCTTACCCCGGTAAGAAGTGAACCACCGTAATAGGACGGAAAACCCAAGGTTGACCCTGAAGTTACCTCGCTAACCCCAAATCCTGCTTCTTAGTACAGGCCTCAGGTGGATGTTTGAATTTCGCCTAGGGCACCAAAAGGGGCTAGAGCCGGCCCTGCATGTGCGTACATAAGCACGTACGTATGTACGGACAACTCGAAAACATAATGCCTCCGGCCACAGCTGTCACCGGCACGGAGACATAAAAAAAACACTCAGAACGGGGCTCTTGCTCGGAGAGTACACAGCTTAGGGCCTGGAGCCACTTGTCAGATATTATGATGGCGAGTAGCACATACAAGCTTTAGAATGACACAATCCAGCATATCTTTTGATGCTAAAATAATTATAAATCCTTCGTTCTATAAATAAACCTGCCACTTTAAAGTGCAGTGTTTTGATATGCTAAGCCAGGGGTTTCTTTATCTGCAAAGGGAGAAAAAAAATCCAGAGGGCAACGCTGGGGCTTTGAGCGTAGCTCTGGGGCTACGATGACAACACAAGCTCGTGGTTAAATTAAACAAGAGACTGAAATAAACACAAGGTGAACAACCCAAGCTGAACCGCTGATATTAAATAGATTTTGACTTTCTGAGCACACACAGCTACATAAAAAGCACTTTCGTTTCATTGTGCCTTGGTGTGCCTTCTGTCTAAATTATAGTAGTAAAACCGCATTTTATTACAATTTAAGATTCTCATTATGACTGGGCTCGCCACCACGAGTATAAACATCGTTAGAGCGACTATTACTGCACAAAGCAACACAAATATTCACCTGCAGCGGTTTGGGGTTTTCCCTACCGGCGGACGAGTCGGCACGCAGTTGTCTAATCACCTCCTTTCACTCTTTCAGCTTGTTACTGGCTAATCACGCTCATTTAAATGGCTCACATGTGTAATTACCACCGTCAAGCAGTCCCGGGCCTAACAGGTCAGCTTGCTTAGAGGGGCCGAGCCCATTATTGAGACGTTAAGTTATGATCACAGCTGTAGGCCAGCTGTAGTAATACAACCCCGGGGAACTAATGCCAGCCCTTCTCATTGGGAAAATAAAGAGTTTGTTTAACATAGAGCGAGGTGTGTGTAGCTTTGATTAGCATAAATGACCATAAGTCATTTATGGCTCATCAGCGGCTGCTGTTTCACAATCAGACCATTTCAGTGAAACTCATCAGGCCCTAATGATGAAAACAGTGACTGTGTTTCTGCATAAAAAGTCTAATGAAAGCTAATGATGGTCACGATGAAGCAAAGCTCATACAGTTGATTGTCTTTTTTGTTTTTTCTAAGACTGAGAAAGAAGGAGGGGAGGGGACAGAGATAGTCACGTCTTGGGAAGTGTCTGTACTTACCTTACAAAAAGGTTCTTATTTAGGATGCGGGGAGCGCAGTGGCACTCAGAGGATTAGCCGCAGCGTTTTCCATAAAGCTAAAGCGCTCTCAGGACACCTTCAAATCTTTCTCACTTCTTCCTTTAACTCCCCGTTTCTTTCCTCTCACTTTCCTTTTACTCCATCGCCACGCTCCCAGGAGGTGGAAGAAATAAGCTGTAGAGAGGAAGAGGAGGAAGTGAGAACAGGGTGAACACAGATTCGCTAGGTGTTTTCGCTCTATGTGTGTGTGCTGCATGGGCGTGGGAATACACAGACAGACATCTGGGGATGTCATGGTTCCTGCAGGCTATAAACCACCGTTAAAAAAGCAGTGCAGATCTGCAGCTGGATTGAACCAGTGTTATGGCTGCTTTATGGACTGTGCCCATCCAATCAGAGCTCTAATTAAGCAAGAGCGGTGTGGGAATGGCAAGAGCAAAGCATCTAATAGCCCTCAAGATTATTTTGTTGTTTACTAGAGCCAAAAGACTTTGCACTGCGTGACTGCTGCAGCGCCATGTTGACACGGCTGTTTTATTATGAGCAAATACAGTTTGTTTTCCCGGCGCATTCTCTGCTCAAAAAGAGTCTCGGCGAGGCGGACCCCAGGAGGCTGTGCATTCTATTTCATTTCCATTTGAAAAACAGTGCGGTGGAAATGACAAATGTGTGAGGCCCATTGAGGAGCCTTCAGGGCAGTAATGTAAATAACAGAAATTAATCATCTTCTCCAAAGAGGGAGGAACACGCCTCACAGTCACAACAAAGGTCACAAATCCGGCCCACGCCGTCACATCTTCCAAACAAGAAATGACAGACTTCTGACACGCCACTAATGTTTGACTGTGCGGTCTTGTGTGTTTACCCGCTGTGTGTGTTTCAGTGTGTGCAAGCGAGCGCTTTCTGAATCCTTTGAATTTCCTTTGGTTTATTTGTGTGCGAGGTTGTGCGCGTGCATCTGCATCCACCTTGTGCATATGCGCACACGCACCTCTATTGTCTGTTTGAGTGAGTGTTTGGTCGCAGATTCGCAGGATACCTTTTTTCTCTGAGGCCGAACCGTCTACTTTTAGCTGACAGCAAATAGTTGAGCAGAACCAATTTAATCTTGTTTTTCAGCCCAGGATGACATACGGGAGAATAAAGCAGTGAAGCTTGTCCTAACTCTCCTGGTGGAGGCAGCCACTACGGGCAGCCGCACACTGAAGAATAGATGGTAATTGCAATGTGTTGATTTGAACTTTATAGGCATCATGGGAAGCTACTGTATTGCAACACTGTGGTATTACCATACACTGCTTCAACCTTCCCATATAGCCAGCCTAACAGCTTCTAGGGAAACTAATTTGCAGCTCGGGAAAATACTACCTGACAGATCGATTCACCAGTTGTACCCACAATTAATGAACGATTCACTCTCATGGAAAAAAAAGGATCCTCTGGGTAGCTTTGGCACTAGGAGAAAGGGAGCACAAATGTTGCTCTCCCACATCTCATAAATGTCACAATTAAAACCAACCACGGGCTCTGTGTACATTACAATGCCTCTCGGGGGACAGCTTGACATTTGGACAATCATGTCGAGTTTCTCATCACGAAAAGAAGTTGGATTTTATGTACCCTGAAGAGCTTGCGCATTGCAGCATTATTGGACTCATTTGGAGGGAAAGCAGTAATTGCATTGGAAATAAAGCACGGCAGAGTGTTGCACGTATATTCATAGAAGCAACCACCGAAATAGGCTTTTTTTTCAATGACGGCAATCTATACATAGAGCTGGTCGGAGCTGAAGTGTTGCTGGTGAGGAGCACACACCAGCTGTCAGTGTGGGGAAAGAGAAGAAAATAGCTTTCATCACGGAGGGGAGAGGACTGTCGGGCCACGGGGAGGTAGAGACTGAATCAGTCATACATTTTCAAATAAATTCACATGGGTAAACTAGAATTTGACTGCAGGAATCCAGAGTGGTACGTAACCGAACTGCTCGTCCTCCCCGGAGGATCTGCAGATGAGTAAAACAACAAATCCTTTCAGCTCCCAGAATTCTGCAGAGCCCAAACCAGATTAGCAGCTTTGCACCAAGTAGTCGA
Source organism: Sebastes fasciatus (assembly GCF_043250625.1). NCBI lineage: Eukaryota > Metazoa > Chordata > Actinopteri > Perciformes > Sebastidae > Sebastes > Sebastes fasciatus. The sequence goes on along the minus strand of NC_133798.1, from coordinate 18,545,383 downwards.
TGAAAATTTAAAGGAAAGGCCCCCCCTCCCGTTGTTTTACATAACGCCGGGGTGGATGTAACTGAGCTAGTGTCGACTCTATCTAGACTTCCTCCATTTTGAACGGCTGCAACTGGGTAGCTTAATCGTTGCCCTGTTGCTTATGTTTTTGTTGATGGACAAAATTATGGGATTTGACTAAGAGGATTAAAATGACAGCAGTTAATGAGACACAGCTGGGACTGGATCACAACAGACAAAATTGTATCCCCCCCTTCCTCGCCTCCCACACCCCCGTTGGAGTTACAAATCCATAAACAGGCATGCACACATGGGCATACACATCAGCACACAAGCACATATGTTCCCTCCCTCTCTCCTCTCTGTTTCTCGCTAACACACACCTAGAGGCCGAGACGCAAGCTGCCACTCACTTATATAAATATAATGCTTATTACGCAGGGTTTATTATCCCATTCAAATAAACCAGATTAATTCACGTCTTTTTTCTGCTGGATTTGAAGTATTTAGCCTAACACAGGACACACTGGGAATAATAGCATAATTGTAAGCTCTCCCCTCCTCCTTTAAACGTTGGTTATAGGGCCAATGTATGCACATGACAATGAGGCTTCTGATGTTGTAATTGAAATTCAAGGTTGATCCACATCACATCACCACCTTGATCCGTGTTGTTATGCCTTATAAAATCATCTCTCATTACAGGATAAACAGGAGTTGTTGGCATCGGTAAGATAAAATATGACAACACCTGATCTCTCTACTCTGACATTGAATTAATACTGATACATAAAGGAGAACTGATTTATGTTTATTGTGCCTCTTGTGGGAAGCAGAACATGCTGTAATCACAACACCGGCACATTTTCACCTTATAAAGTTAATATTAAGTCCATTTATACATCCAGAAAAGCAACATTTGAAGTTGTTTGTCTGGTCATCCGAATGTATTTCCAATATTCACTCTCCTTGTAGCTCTGGTTTTGGTCTCCACCAACACCTTCGGAAAAATATCTGGCTCTTTAGCTACCAAATGCTCCTCTATTTTCACCCAGCCCGTTCTTATTCTCAGGGCGTCAAATACAGAGACTTTGTCACGGCCGTCGGCATGTGATACCGCCGCACCAGACACCCTTTAGCACCTGTATGAGACGCACCGAGCTTTCAATGAACTACAATGTAAACCCATCTGTGGCAATATTAGACACTCAGAGTGTGGTGATGTAGTTTAAAGAGCAAAAAGACACACACCAGGCACGCAGGAGGGGAGACAGATGGGTCCAACAACACAAGGCTTTCATCCAGGAGTTTGTGTCCCCTGCGTAAAGTTTCACTTTCACGTTACAATCAGCTGTTTGTTCGTGTCCTGTGTTCACAAATTCACGTTTCATTTAATTTCAAAACGTAGTAATTTTAAGCCTAATCACAATGTTCTTTCCTAAACCTAAGTAGGGTGAGCAAGTGTCCCACTTTACGAGGGACTGCTCAACATTTTTATCCCTTGTCCCACATCCCGCATATTGAGACGATGTCCCACATTTTTAATTGGCTCTAGTTTTAAAAAGTCACTGCAGGACAGACGCTTTTTTAAAATCTGGCTTTTATCCAATGTTTGTGAAGAAAGCAGGGAAGGCTGTCATCACGGGACTGTTTGCTGTCAAGCTGCGCCCACGTGGGTCAAGTGCAAGTTAACATTTCACCGTCTTTGCTACGCTACGCCCAACAGAGAAAATTGCGCAAAGCTATGCAGATTTAGGAGGAATATGATGGAAACTACCACAAAGAAAAGGAAGAGCAGAAACAACAAAGACTGAAACTACTTATAATTATTTATAAGCCAATGGAAGGCGAATCTGAGTCTTTTGTGAAATTTGACAGTTATTTTTCAATTTCACACGGGGGGAATACAACATGAAGCGACACAGTTCATACGAGTTTCACAAGAAACCTGCGGCTCTAAAAGAGATGTGCCTAGCTATGGATGCATTCGGGCAAAGCATAGAGATGTTACAAGATAAGGGGGAGAATACATTTTTTTATTATTTAAGTTAGATAGACACTATATCAAAATTGTAGACTACCTCTCAGCCTTGGTAACGTGTCCCACATTGTCCCACACAAACATACTCTTTGTCCCACATTTGGTTTGATGGGATCTGCTCACCCTAAACCTATGAGTGGTTTTGTTGCCTGAAGTAACGCCAAGGGGTGTAACAAAGCACCATGTGACGAGTTGGGATGAGAACGAATTGTAGAAGTGGTATTGAGTATTTTACCAGGTGTTTATATGTCTGTGGATTTTGTCTGACAGATTTTGTCACAGTTAATTAGTTAAAATTAGTTCCAAATAGGGATGCTCATTTTGAAACATTGTGTTAACCGATAACCGACCCTCGTTAACCGATTATTAACCGTTAACCGACAAGATTTGTGCCTCTTACCAGCTGCAGGAGCACAACATATATTCATTGACGAGTCCCCAGTTCACCCATCGTCAGCTGTGTGTCTGCCCGGCGTAACCATACTTTGTCTGCCCGGCATAACTTTAGCGAGTGGCCAACAAACAGTGTGTATTTGTGCTACGTTAGCAGCTCTAGCATTGCCGGAGGCTCGCCGCTGCACACGTAGTCTGCGTAACTTTAGCGAGTTTCCAACAGACCGTGTGTGTGTGTTGGTGGTGAGTGTGAGGTTGTTGGTGGCGTTATAGCTGTGAACGTAGGTGTAGCAGTGTGTGTACAGTTTATTTGCCGGCGAATAAATGCTACGAAACTACAACTCAAGCGAGTGAGAGACAGGAGCTGACTTCCCGTATCCTGCAACTCCGGCTCCGCCTCTTAAGGTGGGCTGTTAAGGTGGACCAGCTTTTCTCCTTAAAGTGGGGAGCCGCTCCTCTGAGCCGCTCAGCTTTCGAGTTCATTATTAACATTTCTTATAACCGTTTTAACCGATAGCGTTAATCGGTTAAAATGCTTAATGTCGGTTAACGGTTAAACGGTTAGTTATGGACACCCCTAATTCAAAACAAACAGAAATTGTATTTTTCATAATTCGGTTAAAATCATCAATTACATATGCAAAAATGGCAGTAATTTATATGGTTAAAAAAATGACAGACTGGGACTTTAATGATTCTTAAGCTGGGGACACTCCAAACAGACATCAAAGAACTAGCAGCGACAAAGGCCACCTGTTGCGTCGCCTCACGTTGCCTTTGTCTTGGCCAAAGAGTTGCACTCAAACACTCTGCGAGGTCAACTACCGAGTACATCTGCACCTGCGAGAGATTAAATAACTCCACATTCGTCATTCAAAAAGGGAAACCAGAAGACAGAGGACGGCAGATATACGAGCCGTTGTTATGATACGTACATGAAATGAAGTGGCATTTGGCGACGAATTTTCACACCACTCTCACTCACCTCTTAGTTTCACTCCAGATGGCCGTGTCATTGTGTAAATACCCCTGTACTGGAGCAATCAGATGAGAGACTTCTGTGTGTCCTCTTGTCTTTACTCGTTGGCTAGCTTTCCTCTTCTCGTTCTCTGATTGGTTTAAGCTGAACAGCCAATCAGAGTGATTTCTCTCACCGACGAGCTCCGCCGCTGATTCAACACACGATTCATCCTGCTGGATAGCCCACAAATAACCTCCGTCACGGGCAGACTAGAGCCGTTACTAGTGGAACACACCGCAAACACTAACTGACGCTCACCGAACGCCACTAACGGTCCAACGGCCTGACGTTGACTTATTTTGTCACGTCAGTCGTTAGCCACGTGACTCGTCGTTATCGTCAGCCACGTGAGTCACTAGTCCGTGAAGTAGTGATGGGAATTCCGGCTCTTTTTAGTGAGCCAGATCATTTGGCTCAGCTCACAAAGAAGAGCCGGCTCTTTCGGCTCCCAAACGGCTCTTCGTACTACCACTTCTGCCTTTTATAATTCAGCCAAATTTAGCGCTGTTTTGACCTGTGATTAGTAATTGTGCACCTATATCACTTAAATTATTCAATATAATTATACTAAACCTTATATTTTCCAGAATACCATAACTTTACATGCTGCTTTGTTTCCGACTGTCACTCATCTCGTCTGCTATTCGCGCACCGCACTCCTCTCACTCTTTCTCTCCTCCTCTCCCTCCTGCTCTGTACCTGTAGACCGTCAGCGCGCCGCCCCTCCCTGTTTGATGGTATGATCCTTGTCTGTCATCACCTGAATGGTCACACGGATGTCAATAACACAATATTCAGTCACAGTCAGTGCATGGAGTGCCCGTGGCGCGGAGAAGATTGTCTTATCATTCTGCCTTGAATTAATTAAAAAACGTTAAAAAAAACGTCTCTCGGACAGGAGCCGGCTCTTATCGTTCACCTAAAAGAGCCGGCTCAAAGAGCGACCAACACATCACTATTTTGTAGGCCAACCCGGAAGTTAGTGTCGCCGGGTCATGCGCCGGGTTCCCTTGACAAAAGGACAATGGGATTTTTCCATTGGGTTTTGGTTTATTGCAGAAAATAAGCTCTGTGTCAAACAAACGTTTATGATACTTGTTTTGTTCAGCAAGATAATTTTCACAAATGAACGCCACTTTTATGATTTTTGAAGTGTTTTTTATTTTTTTATTTATTTAACCTTTATTTAACCAGGTAGTACTCATTGAGATTAAGAATCTCTTTTGCAAGAGAGACCTGGCCAAGACAGCAGCATTTAAACATACATTAAAGTTTCAGACGCCACAAATGAAAACAAATGCAAAATAAATACATAGCATGATATCATACAAAACACATTAAAATCAAGTGTTTGAAGCCAAGGTTAAAGTGTAAATATTCAGAAACACAGACAGCTCCCGATTGACTCTGCTTCTAAGTCTTTCATTAATGTTTTAAATTTAAAAAATTAATCAGATTTCCCAGTTTCAACTTAGCTTGCAGTGTATTCCAGGAAAAGGGAGTGGAATAGCTAAAGGCCATCTTACCTAGTTCTGTGCAGACCTTAGGTACAGATAATAAGTACAGTGTAAATGTAAGTGTAAGTGTAAATGCAATCACTAGAAGTAAAAAGCTAACGTTAGGCTATAAACAAACTACACTACGGTGTCATGAGCGCGAGTTTTACACGACGCTGTAATGGCGGACGAGTCGGTATGATGACGTTTAGTAGTCTCATTTAGCCACTTGTTAGCATCTGCCTTTTTTAAGACACATAACGGCTTCAAAATTCACGAGTGGGGTATTTGTTGATGTATTTTATGCCGTAGAACAAAACGTTAAAATCTCTTAAACTTGTGTTAACCACAGACCTCATTTCAGGAATCTAAAAACCCATTGACTTCCAGACGAGGGAACCGGAACCAGATTTGTCCGATTCACGGCTGGTGTGATCCCAATGCAATATGGTCTCTAGTTTAAATTATAATCAGTTCCAAACAAACAAAAAAATAGGCCTATATCTTTCATAATTTGGTCAAAATCATCAATTCCATATGCAAAAATGAAATTTATAATGTTAAAAAATTACAGACTGGGACTTTAATGATTCTTATAGACATCGTCTATCGTCTCATATCTTGTATGTAAATGTCACCATATGATATTTGACGCAGTGACTATAGGATCCTGTATATGGAGCAGAGCTTGCTTTCATTGATTTCCTGTGATAATCAGTCATGATCATTTCTGTCACCACATTTGTCCTCCAATCTTTCCAATAAGTCAAACTTCACATTCTTCCACCTTCATCTCTCAACTCTTGTGTAATGCCTAGTAGGTATCTGATGGTCTGATGTATATAAAATGTTAATGATATTCCTGGACGTCATGTCCTCGTGAGTAGCCTGCGGCAAACCCAAACAACCTGCTTAATTAAATTCATGGGGCCCGAGATGGGCTGTACATGACACTAATGTGGCCTGAACCTACATGGTAATGTAATATGCATGTTAATAAAGAGGCATCTAGTTTAAAGATTCTAAATAATGTAAGCAAGCAACACATTATTAATCACCAGCTGAGAGCACGTCTAGAAGACGGAGTGCCTGCAACGCATGCATTTTGACGCAATCCTGATGAAATAACTTGTACGTACATGTGTGTGTGTGTGTGTCTGTGTGTGTGTGCGTGTGTGTGTCCAGCTGTGTGGGCGTTTTAATCTATGTATACCGTGCAACTTTCACACACAGCGATGATGCATTATATTACATTTTCTCAAAAAAGTGACATTCCCAGCATCAATTTACTGCGGCAAATTCATTGTGATTCCTCTCATCTTTCAGACAGCCCAGTGTTCGGTTGGTACATTAGAAAGGGGGTGACTGTATTATAATCAAACTTTGATAAAACTCGCTGTGGCTCTCCCACAGATGCATGCATTAAAGTGAGCCCACTAGTCGGTCAGATACAAAGGAGGAAATGCAGGGAAGGAATGTAAATCAGAGGGAGATCACAGCATCAGGCCGTGGCTGTGAAGTAAGCCACAAAGATGAGAGGGATAACCCGTTCGTTCGCAGCTTTTCCTGCGGTCAAGCCAGCATGACGGGCACGACGTCTCGCCATGCAGAGCCGCCTAGCTTGTGTCAAGATTCAACAATAAAGTCCAGCACTTTCTGTAAACAGTCAATCTGCTCTAATGTTTGGAAACACGTTGCCCTTTCAAAGCTCAAGGGGCCACGCCGTTGTTTAGCTTGGGCCTGATGCTGTGATGAATTAGTGAATTTCTGCGAGTGTGCCCTGAATTCCATTATGCTAATATTAACAGACGGCCCATCTGCGAGGAGCATCAAATAGGATGTATTTCTGTTCAACCGAGCTATTTCTATCCGATGGAACATAGATTTAACCACCTGTAATACATGATTTTCATAGAAGCGCTGTGGCTGTGACTGGAAGAATACTCTGTAATAGGAAGTGGCATACTCACTGAAATGTAAAAAGCAGTGCATGTGGTGCCCAGTGACCCACCGGGCCCTATCATCTCCACGCTAAAAGCTGATTGAGACCAATGACTTTGACTCTTACAGTAAGAGGGAACAAAAAGTTATGCCTCCATTTCAAATCAGTTTCAACCCACACACAGGACATGCTTCAGTGATCTGAGAAATTACAGGATACCACCCCTTCCAATTTCGCCGTCACTGGACCAGACTGTTGCAGGCCTTTGAAACAATTACCCCAAGGGGACCGGAGTAACCTTGTTTATAGCTCATTGAGCATCCACAGTTCCAATTCCGCACAGGTAATTACAACATCGTTATCTTCCCCTAAATCTTCACAAGAGGTGTTATCGCCAAAAAAGCTACCGTTTGCCTTTTGGACGCTGATCGAAACAAACAGTATGCCCCCGTGCATTTCTTGGACGGGTTTCTGCTCGTTCTCCAGGTGTCTGTGACCCAGCGAAGCCCGCTCACCCAGAACACATCAGTCACACTAACACACATCTGTCGCACCGGTCCACCCACTCCATCACAGCCACGGCTGGGCTCTCTCTCCTTGAATGTCCCGCCCCGCTTGGAGAGGACAAACAAATCTTCTGATTTGCCTCTAATCTGCAGTCTACCCTCAGCGTGGGCCACCGTCAGCCCAGCACATCAAGGACAAGCACTCCACAGGGGGGGTATCCATTAGCACAGCATCCTGCTTCCACCATAGTGCGATAGGGACAGGGCAAAGGGATATGCTCCAATTAGAGATGGAGACATGGGGACTTTGGCCCTGACACGTTCTCGCTACTCCACAAAAGAAGTGCGAGCACACCTTTTCTCGTACTAAAGGAAGGCTTTCCTTCCCCGTCATGTCTCCTGCCTCGAGCTGTTGCTGTTCATTCACCTCATGAAACCATTTCGCAGCATGCTATTTTCTTTTCATGCCTGCGTGTGTGTGTGTGCCTGGAAGTATGACTGGCTGGTCAAGCTTTATGTGGGAGAAAATGTGTGTGATCTGTGCTTGCTCTTTGGCACGAGGGGGAAAATGCTATCTCGAGGTGGTCTTTGGCATGCATCTCTCGTCCGACGCTTCCATCAACAGAAATCCATCCCTCTATATAGTGCAGCGCGTTCAGCCTGCCTGTACTGGGTTGAAATAGGTTGGACCAGCTTCATGCTTCACGCATTTGCATGCCGCATGAACGCAATCAGCTGGCGCCCGGTGGGACCTCCCTCCGTCCATTTGCATTGTTTTTACGCTCCTGCGCCAAGTGAACCAATTTGCGGTCATAGCCCGTTCTGTTTTTTAATCAGGGTTTGTGCACATGAGAAGTATGAGACACAGAAGAAAGCATAGCAACAACACTCTGCTATGAATATTTCATCTTTGTTCTATATGAATAAAACACAACATGTTCCTGATTCAATCACGGGACAGCATACCTTTCACTGGTCCCATGTGTATCTGTAAAACCTAAAGGGGAAAGATGAGCACTCAGATATGAGCTCTTCCATTAAAGGACGCCCCCCATTGAATCGGAACTTCACCACCTGCTAATGCAAGAGCAGCCTTCTATATAAACAAAGAAAAAAAATCTAGTGTATTTGGTTGATTATGCAGTGTATCAACTATGCATGAAGCAATTACATACCAGGGCCTTGGGGCTCGGATGGATGAGTTCCTACAACGATCCCTGCCTCCACTCTCTCTCTACATGTCCATTCATTAATCCAGCCGGGCGGCCATTTGTTTGTGCAAACATTCGTTTAGCTGTTTGTTTGTCTGTTTGCTCAGCCATGGATGTTTTTTTTTTCCTTCAAGAAATGTCTTGTGACCCAATCTATAGGGATTTCCATCAGAGCTGTAGAGACTAGCTGCACTGATAAATAAAGGTCAAAGGTAGAAGAAGCAGAGCTGGGTGGTGACAGAAGAAGTGAGAGGAGAAATAAACCACTGGATCTGCAGAGGCTTGGATTGATTGGAATTTAGTGAGAGGGAGGAAAAATTAAATTGAGGGAAGGGAGGGAGGCTGGATCAGAGTAGATTGGAAAGAGAGAGGAGAGCAGGAGTCAGCATGATAGGGGGCAAGCTGGAGAATGAGATTTTGCCCCGAGAGCACCAACTTCAAAAGCTTTTGGGGGCATGCCTTTACACAATTTACTCTTAACATAATCCAGATTTCTGAGAATGTGTGTGTGTGAGAGAGAGAGAGAGAGTGCAGATGGGGATGAGAGAGATGTAAGAGAGACAGAAGCATCCCACCCCCCATTGATCCTCCTTAGAGCTGAATTAATAAGTCATCACCCATTTCACTAAGTCCAACATTCATGATAGCTTTGAAGGTTAAGCTATACGCTGCATTAGCATGTTCTAAATGAATCTGGAGCAGTTTTTTAGGTTGCCTCAAATGTACTTTTTTGCTTGTTTGTTTCTGTCTGTATCCCATTCTTCCATCTGGATTCTTTTAATCCCATTCTCTTCCTCTAATCCATCTCTCTTCCTCCCACACTCTCTTTGCCCTCTCCTCCCTCCTCTTCCCTCCCCCCCCCCTCTCCTCTATCTCCTCTCTCTGCCTGCTTGATCGCTGCTGTCTGCATAGCGAGGAGCTGCATCTTCCACGCGGTTGTGATTCACTTGGCAGCCACTCGAGATAAACATGTTGTGGTGGACAGACGCCTGGGTCCCGGTCCGTAGGAGCAGGCTGACGTGGGTGGGCCCTGCCCAGGTCGGTCCCAACGTCAGCAGCAGCGCCAGCCACTTGGCCAGATGGTCCGGAGTTGAGCTCTACGCCACTGTTCATCAAACGCAACCCGCTCGCTGCTCTGTCTTGCCTCGCCATGGCCCCCAGCATCATGTCACAGTGGAACCAGAGAAAATTAGCACCTAATTATAGGCTCCTCTCTGTGAGGGATGGTACTGGTGCTGGTGGAGTGTGTCGGCGTGTGGAGGCTGGGTGGTTGACTCACTGTGGGACCGAGGCCTGCAGACCACGCAGAGGACATACAGAACACATGCACAGGCCACGGAGGAGACACACACATATGCACAGGGACACACACACACACACACACTAGCAAAAAGGCTCCCGTCTTTCTGGTTGATTTGTGCCACAGCATGGTCTCCCCCCCGCACCCTACGACGATGCCACAACAGAAACCACTTGTGTTCCAGCTATCTCTGATCCAACAGGATTAATTACCCACACAATGGAGGCTCTGGTTTCTATGCTCCGCAGGCTCCCTTGTGTTAAAGATGAAGTAGTTAATCTTCACTGGGAACAATGGGAGATTTTGTTCTGGTGCATTTGGTTGAGACGTTGAGATGGAGGAGAGCTTGACTATGCTGCCATCTTGTGATTGCATCTGGACAAGTACAGGATGCAAATGATTGCAGTGCAATACTAATCAGTGATGTTGAATTGATTTTATGAGATCCCCAGATGTGAAACTAAATATTAAAAGAGTTGAGATCTACTATCCATTAGAAACTGGCCGGATACTCAGTCGAGAGACTCTGTGATCAAGAGAAAAAGAACCGACAGCAGTCAGAAAATAGCTGCATGATGAAACTATGAAAATCCAAAAAGCAAGAGATGCCTTCTGCTGAACTGGGGAAGAGTCTTCCAGCACTGTGAGGAATCAAATAAATTCAACCACTCATGTCTGGAAAGTTAGCGATTCAATCTTTATTAGGTCTGCAAAGACTTACCAAAAATAGGTTAATATAACAAAAAACAGATCTCATTCTTAAACCATACAAAACCACATAGCATCACACTTTAATACTGTTGATTACTCTCTGAACATTCGTGTATGACGCCATTCGTTTACAACACAACAGAACAGAGAGAGGAAATTTCATGGACCGACCAAAACACCATTCAAAGCCTCCAAGACTCAAACTCTGCACTGTTTGCCTTGACATCACTCTGAATGTGGACGCATACTTGTAAATGTGGAGTTAATGCAGAAAACTTTGGCACAATAGATATTCTGTCATCAAGAAAACTGTAAGCAAAATGTCCTCGCGGGTTTTAGTGCATGTTGAGCATATTGTAATCCGCTGAAGGAGCGAAGAGCGGCGCGGGAAAGAAAAGAAGCACTGGGGAGTTTGATTGATGCGTGACGAGAGGAGGGCGGTGGGTCAGTGGAGAGGAAGGGACGGGGCACTGGTGCAGTTTGTTTTAGGGCACGAGCACCTTGTAAGGGCTGCCGGGGATGTTGTCGTCGCCCCATTTGACGATGACGGTGTAGCTGCCCTTGTCCTTGACGGTGTAGGTGACGTTATACTGCTTGTTGCCCATGTGCTTGACATACACCTCCTCGCAGGGAGTCTGGGGTCCGTGAACGCCCACCATCAGCATGTTGATACCTGAGAGGAGAAGTAAGAGGGGGATTTATTGAGCGTGGTGGACAAAAGCTGCATATACAGTACATATATGTGTGTGTGTGTGTGTGTGTGTGTGTGTGCGTTGTGTTGGCTTTAAGAATGAAATGATTAAGGGGAGAAACACCCCAGGCAAAAACATGCACTGGTCAATTTTGAGATTTTGCTTCCATAACATGTCTTCTTTCAGACTAATGGAAAGAAAACATTCAAAATACACAAATTTAGGTGTTTTTATTTTACTACTTTGTCTATTTGCGGCTGTAGATTTTTCATTTAACATTCCTCTCTATATTCTGAAGGTTTTTACAGAGGCGTTTGTTCATATATCATTCATAGCCTGATTTATGGAACATTTTATCCCTAAAAACATAGCAAAAATTGATTATTTTTTTTATGGCTGTTGGCAGTATTTTTTGATTTATAGAGTGATAAAAAGAAATATACCAAATTCCCTCTGTAAAAACCTTTGACTCTAATATGTCAACAAAATGAAACAAGAATTTTAAACCTGGCTTTATCCAATGTTCAGATTTCTGTTCTGCAAATTAGCACATATTTCATAAAATAATGCATCATTTACATAATTTGGTTCCGTATCTGCTGGATGCTGCTGGCAATTGTTTGCTAACACATTCACCATAACTTTATAAGGTGATAATATGTCAGTGTTGTGTTTACAGCTTTTTCTGTTGCCCAAATGTGTGTGTTTTTTACTGTATGAACATAAGATCTGTCAGTCTGTTTCTTTATCTGACCAACTCACCTGCTTTGCTGCAGTCAACTGTAAAGTTGTTTTTCTGTCCGACCACAGCCTGGGACAGCCCCGCTCCACGACAAACCACCATGCTGGCATCAGATGCCAGTTTTGTTGAGGTGGTGGAAGAGGAGGAACTGGAGCTGTAGGCACCGCCCACTTTGGAGGTCTTTGTGACGGTTTCGACCAAGACGGACGAGGTCTCATGGAGACTGTGTCCCCCTGACAGCCGGGCGCCTATAGGACAGGGAGAGACAGAGAGAGAGTTCATTTAATGTCATCATGGCTGAGCTCAAATAGGAAAACATTTCTTCCAGGACTCATGGGGAATTCTTGAAAGTCACATTAATAAAGAAAATTGAATTCACCAAGTAGTGACAGCAGGAATGTACTGTATCAGTGTAGTGCCAGAGAAAGACAGCTTTTATGTTAAGATGTACACCGAGCAGTATGAACAGAGATGACATAACATTTTAATGACTTCCACACTTGGTTTTTCAGATGGACATTCGTTTCATAATCGAGACACTTGTCATGTGAGATCCACGGATCAGATGGGAGCGTGACTGTTGAGCAAACCTGTGATTTTAGCTTTGAACGGACTGCCCACGATGTGCTGTGGCCCTCCGTATTTAATGGTGATGAGATAGTTGCCGGGCGCCATGGGCGTGTAGGTGATCTTGTAGCCTTCGGGACACTCCCGACAGTCCATCTTGACCTTGGACGGCCCGTCGATGTTGACCGATAGAGTGGAAGAGCCGGCGTTGCAGGTGTTGACCACGAATTCTGAGGGTGAACCTGGAAGAAAGAAGGCAATGCAGAGAGAGATGAAAAGACCGCTCAAGGAAACCATGCTGAAAGTGGTGCATATTTGTCGAGGTGGTGGTGGTGATATCTACCTGTGGTTCCTCCCTGCAGTCCAAGGCCGTGTGCTGTCACCATGCCGGGGTCTCCAGCAAGCCCCGGGTCTCCCACTCGCACGTTAAAGGGGCTTCCAGGAATGTGGCATCCGTTGAACTTGACATCTATGGAGTGGACGCCATTCTCCCGTGGAATGAAGCGGATTGTACTCTTGTCTGAACACAACACAAGTGGATATATTACTCCTAAATGAAGCTTACAGATTAAAAGAAAGCAGAATTCTCTGTCTTATGAGACTTTGTACTACAAAGTGAGGTCAGTGCGTACCGCTGTCCAGCTCAGTGACATAGCATTCCTCAGAAGAGCCAGAGGGGGTGTGGACTTTGGCGTCAACCACACCTCGAGCCCCGTTGCGCTGCACCATGAAGGACGCCTCTTGGTTTACCTTAGAGCCCTTCTCCTGTAAAAAGACAGGGGAGAATATGATTAGAATATGTGTGTGTGTGTGTGTGTGTGGCCGCACCTCGAGGGACACAAAGTGTGTGACTCATCACGCCTGAACGAGAATAGATCGAGCGGTTGGGTGTGAGAGGCAGAAAAGGTCAGAGTTTACAGCGAGGCGTTCAGTGTTTTTGCCCTACAGGCGGACGAGCGGTCCTACCAGACATAAGAGGCAGTGTGACATTTTAAACGCTGGTCTGATATTGCACTTCACCTGGCTTCTAGTGGTCGGAAAGCACTCTGAAGTGGCATTTCAGTCAACTCAAAATACATGTTTTTAGCATCGTTGTCAATTGTAATGGAAACTGTGAAAGCAAATAAAACAAGTGAGGAGCGAGGAGAGCGATATTGTGAGCTGTCACGGGTATCTTTAAGAGTCTTTATCTTCTGCTCGCTGTTTTCTTTTGCTTTTGTCCTCTCCGACAGAAACACAATCACACAGCCTCGCTGACTGACTGCCCACACATAGCACAGCTTGTGTTGCCCCACATTAGCAAGGGACAGTTAATCCAGCCCTTCATCACCGGCCAGCATCGCAGTATTATAGTGGTGGATACTGCTCCAACACTGGCATTCAATTACACTTCAAGGGCAAAGTGCTTTTAGACCGAAATATCCACAGCCACTCAAACATTATGTTACGCGCAATCTGTTATATTCAACCCTGATATTTTGTGACCGTGTGTGTCTGCCGTTGTTTCGTGCAACAAATTAATGCGGCTTTTGTCGAATCTGTGTGTGTGTGTGTGTGTGTGTGTGTGTGATCTTACCTGAAGGCTTGTGACAGTGAGCCTGCGGGCCTCGTCTGACAGCGTAGCAATCGGAACGATGAATGGGCTGTCAGGGATGTGCTCGTTGTTGAACTTGATTGACACCTCGTAGTCACCTGGGGAAGCAGACAGGTTATTTGCTTTCACTATCAAATGAACTGGAGGAGGTACGGAAGAATTACTAAAAAGTTGAGCAATTTAGAGACAAAAAACATTCAAATGAGGGAACTTCTACACAAAAGTTTTACCTGGTTCTTTCACTATGTAGGAGACGCCGCACGAGCCGTCCTTCCTATCCTCAAAGGAGATTTCAGCCTTGCTAGGGCCCTCTACGGCGATGGACAGACCGCCAGCACCTGCCTCTCTGGTCCAGATACTAAATTCAGCTGGAGAGGGTGAAAACAAAGTTTCAGCTTAAGTATCAACACTTCATGAAACATTCAAACTCCTGTCTTGAATGGTATTCGGAGCAGGGCTGTGTATTTGCAAGAATCTGGCAATACGCTACGTATCATGATACTGAGGTAACGATTCAATATATTGCAATATATAAGGCGATTTATTTAAATTTCATTTTAGGAAAACTGTCCTAGTATAAAAAACTCACCAGAAATAAACCATTTTAGAATAGGCAAAAATACACATTGAAAAAAACTGAATGTATTTTGCCCCAAACTGCTACAACCTCCGAAATATCGAATAGCGGCTGGGCCCAACAGCAAGCCGTCAGATTTTAAGAGGTTAATTAAAATCGATACAGCATTTTGGAGAATTGATACAGTATCGCACAACATAATATCGCGATACTCATGTGTTGCAATATTTTCTTACAACCCTAATTTGGAGATCTACGTCCACACAGTGAACTTACTAGGTGCTGCAGCCACGCCTCTCTGCAGACCAGGTCCTCCTGCACGGACCTTGTGGGATCCTCCCTCCCCCATGGGCCCCACGGTGAACTGGAAGGGGCTACCGGGGACGTGTTGATCTCTGTACTTGACGTTGACAGTGTGGGGTCCCATTTCCTGGGGGATGAAGCGCACGCTGTATGTGCTGCTCCCTCCATCCACGATGTCGGCATCCACTGTCTTCCCACTGGGGCTGGTCACCTGAGCCGTCATGGCCTGAGAGCCGCCCTCAACTGGATGAGGCACAGAGGACGTGTTTAGATACAAACAAGACATTTGCACATGATATATAACAAATACAACATATATCCTTGATTGGACAGTTTAAGCTAAAGCATACAAGTTTCACACTTCACTCTCTCTCACCCTCTGGTCTGGCAGCAGTGATGCCAGCAAAGCTGCTGAGGCTCTCTCTGCCCAGAAAGTCTCCAAAAACATCCCTAAAGGGGCTTCCTCCTCCGCCCATCTGGGTGCTCTCCTCCACCCGTACCTCCCTCTTGGTCTCTCCACCGCGGGTTTTGCTAATCTCCGTGCGCTCGGTGCGGGTGTAGGTGTGGCTGCTGCGGGTGAATGTCCTGGTCAGCCTCTCCTGAGCTGAGACCATCTGGAACCAGTTTCCTATGGCGAGGAGAAAGCATTGAGAATACAAACAGGAGTTCATTTATGTTAAGATGGTTAATCGCTGCCCTCTGACTGGCTCCTGAGCTCACCTGGGATCTTGAGATTAAGGCCACATGTGCTGCCCACTGAGGCGATAGAAGACGCCTGTCTCTTTCTAGTAATACTCTCCTTCATCCTTCCTTCTCCGGTCACCTTTACTGTGAAAGGACTTCCTGGAGGACACAAACAGATATACATATATACAAATTATATATATATTTGTTTTATTTTAAGGCAAGACACTACAGGGAAAAATATTTTTTTCATGCATTGGTCAATTTTGACATTTTCGGCTATTTTGCTTCTATTACATGTTTTCTTTTAGACTGGTGGAAAGAAACCATCCAAAATACACATTTAGGTGTTTATTTTACCACTTTGTCTATTTGTGTCTGTAGATTTCTTCTAAATTCACCAAAAGTTAGCATTAGATAATGCCTCATTTGCATATTTAAACATGACATTTCATATCTATTAGTTCTTTTTTTTTACCCTATTCATCGGTAGTGCCTTGAAAATGTATGAAATTTTACAATACATATCTTTAAAGGCCGTTTTCTCAAAAATGATTTTTTTCTCACTCTGAGCCAGAAATCTTCACTTCTGTAGCACTTAAATACATCAAACTCTCCAGTTTCATATTCTGACGGTTTTTACAGAGGGGTTTGTTCATATATAATTCATAGCCTGATTTATACAACATTTTACCCCTAAGGACATGAAGAAAATAGTTTTTTTTTATGGCTGTTAACAGTATTTTTTGATCTATGGAGTGATTCCTTCTGTAAAAACCTTTGATCCTAATATGTCAACAGTATTACATTAATTTTTAACCTGGTTCTATCCAGTGTTTAGATTTCTGTTCAGGAAATGTATGCAAATGAGCACATATTTAAGATAATGCCACATTTGCATATCTAAACATATATTTTCAGAAAACTTGTATTACAAAAAAGAATTGTCTTAATGTAAGTAATCAACTGTGGGAGTTTCATGGTGCTATCTATTTGTTTTACCTTATTCACCTGGGGTGTCTCCCTTTAAGATGTCAAATACTTAAATGAAAGATTCTGACCTGGGATGTGTTTTTCTGCAAACTTGATGTTAACAATGTAACTCCCAGGTTCTGTTGGACAGTAGGTAACTCTGCACGTCCCGTCCTCCACATCTTCACAGTTGATATCGACTTTGCTCGGACCCTCGATTGACAATGCTAGACCTCCGTAACCTAAAGGAAGAAGAGAAGTAGAGAGAAGTTGAAAACGTATGTGTTGCCTTTGTATTTCTTTGCGACCGTGCTTGCCGTGAAGGTTTAAACATACTGTCTCTAAATCTTACCTGCGTTCCTTGTGTCCACAAAGAATTCAGCCATTTCTAAAGTGCGTGCCTCCACCAGGCCTTTACCGAAAGCCTTCACTCTGCTGGCCTCGCCAATCTCTGACTGGCCGACCATGATTTTAAAAGGGCTGTTGGCCACGTGCACGCCGTTCTTCCTCACGCTCACTTCATGCTCGCCAACCTCCTTAGGGGTGAAAGAAATACCTGTGAAAAAGGCAGAGAGGGAAAAAAATCAAGACAAAGAGCCAGACAAATGAAATGTAAATGCATTCAACCTCTTATCTACCCTCTACTCTTCTTGTTATTTTGTAGCTCTGGCAAATGGATATCTCACCGAGGTGTCTGTTGGGTAGTCTCTTGAGCAGGCAGGGCTCCTCGTTGCCTGATGGTGCTCTGATACTGGCAGTCAGAGAGCTCAGATCAGTCTCTGTGATCTTCAGGGACACGTCGGCCGCCGTGCCGACATTCAGCTGTGATGTCCTGGTTATGGCGTCATCCCCTTGACACAAAAAAGGTGGTTTAGATGTTTGTCAACCCCTAAAAGCTGATTTATAATACAGACATCCACTATAATATAAAAAAGTCATTCTAGGGGGGAAATGATTTATTTCCTCACCAGTGATCTTAGCAGTAAAGGGACTGCCAGGAATGTGCTTGTTGTCAAACTTGACGATGATGTTGTAGTCTCCAGGAGCTGTGGGCAGGTAGGACACGGTGCAAGTACCGTCTTTGTTGTCCTTACAGGTGATCTCGGCCTTAGAGGGACCCTCCACTGCCAGCGACAGACCACCTGAGAGATACAGAAAAAAACACAGATTCTTACTTTTCTGCGGTGTAGTAAGGGTTAACTGTATTACCACAGATCAACAGTGAAATAGCAAATATCACAAGGAAATAGAGGTAGAATGATTAATCTGTTTGGTCGATATAATGTTTTACAAGTATCGTTATCGGTGCACAGCCGCCACCAGTCGCACTGGGAAGTACAATACCGCATATCAAGGTAGAGGGGGAGAAAAAAAGTGATGAAATGAAATCGCACAATTTAGGATCCTTACCCTGGGAATATGCACCAACATTAATGGTTTGCAAGAGCATTTAATAATACTGCCCTATGTCCCTTCCTGCACTCTGAGATCCTTGGATGTGTCATTCCTTGCAGTTCCAAGGTCCAGATTCATACACAAAGGTGATAGAGCCTTTGCAGTCAGGGCACCTATAATATGGAATGACCTGCCTGAGGAGATCAGGGCTGCAAACTCTGTCACGTCTAGAATTGCTTTTCTGTGATTTTATATATGTTTTATGACATTTTAGTTGTTTCACCCTGTGGGTTTTTATGTATTCAGTTATTGACTTTTAGTACATTTCATTATCTTTGTGTTTCAAATGTTCTCTGTCTTTACTGAAAAGCACTTTTCAGTGTGTTTTGAAAGGTGCTATATAAATAAAGGTTATTATTAATGTACGAGACGCGCAACAGAAGTAATCCTGGCCAGTCATACTGTAAGCCATAGAACAGCGCATTACACAGCACTCTTACAAATTATTAAATTCGTAGAGACAAAAAATCTTTTTTATTAAAAACGCCGTATGCAAAAGTAGCCGACTAGGCTGCGGCAGAAGTAAAGAAGATATCGGCAGATTAAAGTATGGTACAGTACCTTCTCCTGCATTCTTGGTGACCACAGTGAAAGTAGCAGCCTTGTTGACCATGCCGTAACTCAGACCTGGACCATAAGAAGTCACCACTCCGCTGTTCACAGCATCCACAAAGAACTGCAGAGGGCTTCCTATGAGGGAAATCATCAACAGTAATGAGACTGAGATCTGTGAAGAGTATCTTTTCCCGTCTTCCCCTCCTTCTAATGTGGTATGTTTCTGACCTGGAATGTGGTTGAAATCATACTTGATGTCCATCTCGTGCAGACCTCTCTCTGTGGGCTGGTATTTTATTGTGATGGTGCCATCCTTATTGTCAGTGATATGTGGGCGAGCAGTCTTGCCGGAAGGCATCCGCACCTCACCTAGAAATGACAGCGGTTCGGTGAAATGTCAGTGACCTAAAAAAGATGTTTTGTGGGCGTGTGTGTGGGTGTGTGTGTGCAGGATTTTCTTTCTGTCTGAGTGGTGTTTGTCACACCTGTGATTTCTCCTTGCTGTGGCGTGAAGGGGACGAGGAAGTTAACCGGGCGGAAGAGAGGATCCACGGTATCTCGGGGAACGACTGGCTCGTTTGAGGCCTGTCGATACAGAGAGAAGAAAAATAGTTTCTAACTGCTGAAGTAAATGTTAGAACAAGAGTGCACACAACTGTTTAATAACTCCTTTACTCACCACCACGTGGAAGGGGCTCTTAGGGATGTTCTGTCCCCCGAATCGGATGGTAATAACATATTTCCCAGGTTCGGGGGCTGTGTAGTAAATGTCAAATGTCCCATCACGATTTTCCACCACATCCATGTCCAGCTCCATCCCTTGTGGGGTCTGCACCTTACAGGTCACCTTGCCTTTCCCAGCAGCCTTGGCATCCACTGTGATAACTGTATCCTCGGAGGTCTGCAGCTTCTGAAGACTCGCTGTTAAAGGACAGAGAGGGAATAAGAATGAAGGGTGAGAAGTGCTTCTTTATAAATGTGTGGATTCTCTAGCAGTGGCACAGAAATAAAAACAAAATACTCACACACGCCATGTCCTCCAATAGAAACTGTGAAAAGAAAAAAAAATGACTTTGAATATATATATATAAACGCTTCGACTATATTATATATAGGACTGACCCGAATGCTCTGAAGCTTCGACTATTGCCATGGTAATCAACCTCCAAATCACTATTTGAATGCTTAATAACAAAGTATAAATCCCCAAATAGCCCATAAAATAAAGAATAATCCCACAACATTATTCATTATTCATATTCAACATTAATTATTATTAGTTATTCTCAGACGGATACAGTTTTATGTAGAGGTGCGTGTGTGTACAGTAGTGCAACAGCAGCCGGGTACTGAAACAGGGGAGATGGAGACAGACAGACAGAAGAGCAAGGCAGCCTGCTGCGCCGCGAAGCTTTGAATACCTTCGAATATTCCTCACTGAAGCTTCGAAGGCAAAAAAATGGTATTCAGGACAGCCCTAAATATATTATTTTTATTTATTAGAACAGTTATGTGGTTTTCTTACCTGTGACGCGACATTTGCTGGCGTCTCCTGTGGGCAGGGACTGGATGCGGTATGGAGAATAAGGAATCTCATCCCCTCCATATTTAATGGTGATGGTGTAGGGGCCTGTAGAGTCAGGTACATAGGAGACAGTGTAGGTGCCGTCCCTGTTATCCTGGATGGTTGCATTCTTTGGCTTGCCCTCTGGATCCTGTCAAAGATAATATAAGATTTAATTTAAATGATGGCTTATGGTTAAAAAAAAGGAGATTGTGTGAAAGAAAGGTAACTGAACCCACCAGAATCTGCACAGTGAGCAGTCCCTCTCCAGCATCACGAGCATCGATGGTGAACTCAACTGGCAGGCTTGCAGGCACACCTTTTGTGTCTAGACCAGGGCCACTAGCGCGTACCTTACTGGCATCATGCCCAGGCTGAGACATTACCTTGAATGGACTGTGGAGGAAGGAGAGAATATCAGTGTAATTACTAAACCCAGACCAACAAAAGACAGGAATGGGAACAGAACATTTGCTACACTTTTCTTTTTTAAAAGCCAGCAGCTAGACAGAGCGGAACTTTAATTAAGACATATCTGCACACTCTGCCAGGCTCTTTAAACTCATACTGCACCTGTGTGGGACTTCTTGATCTGCATATTTGACAGCTACAGTGTAAGGGCCGTCCTGGGCTGGGGTGTAGTGGACTGTGTGGGTGCCATCGCCGTTGTTCTTCACACCAACTGGCTCCACAGTACCTGGAAATAACGACATTATGGAAATAATCATACACCGCCAACTTGCTGTTATTTGTCAGCTTCGGACTAGGAAACGACTTCTAAACATGAGTTCTGTCAAAACATAAGCTCCGCATCACACTTTCCCCCCACACACTTTGAGAACTACTGGAGTAGTCAAACAGCAGGTCCTCACCTGTTGGGCCATAGAGTTTGACATCCAGTGGAGCCTGTCCAGCCTTGGTACAGTCCGCTGTGAAAGTCTGAGGAACGTGGGCTCTCACGCCAGTGCCCAGACCTGGACCTGAGCACTTGACCTTGCTGGGGTCCACCGGGTCCTTCACTGGAACACGGAACGGACTGCCAGGGATCGGGTGACCTCCGTAGTTGATGTTGACGTCATAGTCTCCAGTAGTGAAGGGGATGTACTCCACGCTGCAGCTGCCATCTTTATTGTCCTTGCAGGATATTTTTGCCTCTGAGGCTCCCTCGATGGTCAGGCCCAGACCTCCTGTACCAGCACCCCTGAGAGAGAAGCCGACACTTTTATTTTATTGCACATGTTTGAGATAAGTTCCCACAAATGTCTCCTTTAAAGAGTGTAAGAAAATAGCGAAACAAATACTGTAAAGATTCTCCCTAACGTTTTATCGATTTTTAATTAACCTCCGACGGCCCAAAGGGGTCCTTTAACCTCTGACCTCAAGATATGTGTATGTAAATGGGTTCTATGGGTACCCATGAGTCTCCCCTTTACAGACATGCTCACTTTATGATAATCACATGTAGTTTTGGGCAAAAACCATGCAGTTTTTTGCAAGCATTACAACTTATTTTCGCCTATTCTAAAATGGTGTGTGAATGTTCCTGCATACTGGGGTCTCTAAATAGTCTTGGCATTGCATAAATTGGAAATGACTGGAAAGCTGAGACTTCTGTAGATCCAATGAGTCCAGTTGTATTCATGTGTGATGATGTTTGTCCCTATAGTAGCCATTTCACTGTGACTTTTTTTCGCTCAGATTTTATACATATAGTGGTGTTTCTTTATAAATATAACAGTTTTCCTAAAATTTGATTTGAAAAATCGCAAGATATCACCTTGTTTACAGTATCACAATATATTGATTGTTACCCCTGTACCATGATATTTATCGAATTGCCTGATTCTTACCAATACACAGCCCTACTTTAAATGTGCTCCAACAGTACCTGGTCTCCACAGTGAAGCAGTTGGGCTGGTTGGTAATCCCTCCCTCCAGACCTGGTCCAAAGGCGCGAACCCGGGTCGGATCACATCCCTCCACCACAGACACTCTGAAAGGACTCTTGGGCACTGGCGCGTCGTCGTACTGCACCTCAATCAGATGCATTCCTGCACATACACATACAGATACAGTTCAATATTTGATGTCTCACCTCTCTGCCTGGATGTTCTCAAAGTGAGCAAATGTTTTCTGTTATTGCCGCTTGCTTTTAATTATGAGCCAGACAATTTCCCCTTTTAGGGAGATAAACATCTGTTTATTTATAAAAGACGCCATCTAAAGCGCAGACGCTCGGGTGAACGTATGAGGCATTACATCTGTTCCCTATTCATTATTCTGTTACAACATTTTTCTGACAGAGCCCTCTCAGTAGGCCTATATGCCAGATTCCCAGCAGCACTGCTATGATATTAGAGCATGTCTGGTGGTGGAGAAGTGCTCTGTGATCTCTTTGCTTTGTGTTATAGGTCTCTATTAATATCCCCTGTCATTCCCCTTCTGTACGGCTGTGTGCAGGCAGCCTTCAGCACACATACCTGCCTTGTTAAGAGCTTCTGTTCCTGAGCACACTATTTATAAAACAGAGCCTGTCTGCCTCTCAGCCTCCCTGCTCTCTGCCCCTCACATCATTGCTCCACTGCATCATTCTGTATTTATACCCCTCTCTTTCTCGCTCTTTCTTTTCCTACTCTCCTGCTTTATTCCCAAATGGCGCCCATCGCGAGCACCTGTTAGTGATTTCTCTGTCTGTCTGTGTGCTCTCTCTCAGACAGCCTATGTAAAGTCCTCTATCTATCTGCAGCAGGTTAGGTTTGTTAAAGTCAATGCTGTCTGATGCCTCTCCACCTCATGCTCCTTTGTTTGTCTGAATTAACACTGTTAAACGAAATGAAGTAATATTTTTTTTCTCCTACCATCCTCGAAAGCCGTGTACTCCACTCTGTAGGTGCCGTCTCCCTTGTCGGTGATGTGGGACTCTGTGTTGGTGCCGGAGGGGGTGATGATGTGAACCTTCACATGATTTCCTCCAACCTTGTTGAGGGCGCGAGCATCGACGATGAAGTGGGTTGTCACTTCTCTGAGGACCCCTAGAAACAGAAGAGCCCTTCAGGTGATTTGTTGCCGATGAGAAACAAGACCAAGTGGGCTCAGTCATTCCAAGACTT
Source organism: Sebastes fasciatus (assembly GCF_043250625.1). Lineage (NCBI taxonomy): Eukaryota > Metazoa > Chordata > Actinopteri > Perciformes > Sebastidae > Sebastes > Sebastes fasciatus. Next base: position 18,521,947 of record NC_133798.1, on the reverse strand, counting down.
GACATTATAAATCCTTTATATTGATTTGTGAGCTGTTTCTGAACTAGTTAAACTAGTACATCATCATCTAGTACAGATTTGAAAAACAGTGAAGTGCCAAAGGGTTGGAAAATTACGTTTCCTATCTGATCTGCAAAGCTACGAATTTAAATGTGAAAATGATACACCTTTTTAATCTTAGTAGATTATTGTTTTAATAAAAAGAAATGTTGTATTTAACATATTTTGTATTCACTTTGACTCTAAATTCCCCCTGCTTAAACAGCCTGGGATAAAACTTAACAAAATAAGTATTTCTGTGCTTTACATAACTAATGAATAGACTAATTAACCTACCAAGAAAATGATGATCTTCTAATAATCAAACAATGTAAACACACATAAATATGGTGTTATGTTAGCAGATAATTTAAATAAAAACACAATGATGTTGCTTTTAACAGTCCGTAACAGCGTCAATAGTGTGAGTGTTGATGATCGTGAATAAACCCTCTTATTGGTTGTTAAAGGGCTGGAATAGCCTGTAGTACATACTCGGGCTGTAACTAACAATTCAAATCTCCTAATAGCTTGTGGTTTCAGAACCACAGTTCAAAAGCAAAATTTGAATTATAATTTTGCTTGAAAAATGACTTCAACTGCTTTTCTCACAAATAACTAATCAATTAATTGACTAATTCTTTCAGCATTAGTAAGTACCCTAGGTTTATTAAAAGTCTAACATGAAGTGCTAACTCCTTTTAAGCTTCTTGGTCTCGTTACCTCTGGGCTCCACTCCTGGCCCATAGACGTGCACCCCGCTGGTGTCCACAGAGGGCTCCACCTGCAGGACTTTGGGAAACTGGGGGATCATCTGGCCGCCGTACTTGATCGTGATGGTGTGCGTGCCGTGGAAGGATGGGATGTACGTAACAGAGAAGGTCCCCTCTGTAGTTTTCTGGATGTGCACCTCAGCCTTCACTCCGGTTTCTGACACAATCTCAATGGTGAGCTCGGCGTCGCCCGCCCGGGTGCAGTCCACAGTGAAAGTTGCCGGCTCTCCAGCCTTGGCCTTCTCCAGGCCCGGCCCGCTGGCCGTCACCTTGCTGGGGTCCAAGGCTGCGCGCACCGCGGCCTTGAAGGGAGAGCCGGGGATGTGCTGCTCGGCAAACAGGATGTTGATGGCGTACTCCCCGGCCTCTGTGGGCAGGTAGAACACTGAGCATGTGCCGTCACCGTTGTCCTGGCACTCAATCTTGGCCTCGCAGGGACCCTCCACAGTCAGGCCCAGCCCGCCTGCACCAGCTCCCTTTGTGTCAATGGTGAATGGAGCTGGTTTACCCACAATGCCTCCCTTCAGGCCTGGGCCAAAGGCTCGTACCTATGATGCAACAGTCAGGTTTTAGAGATGTGGTGTACAAAACATCAAATACTTGTATGTTATGTTTCACGAAGTGTAAAACTACATGCAGCTTTCATGAACTTTTACCTTGGAAGGATCAGCAGGCATCACTGCTTCGACCCCAAAGGGACTTCCCATCACCGGGTTGCTATCGTAGCTGACATCAACCTTGTACTGCCCCTCCTCTGGGGGAATATACTTGACGCTGTGAGTGCCTTTGGCTTTGTCAGACTCCAGCTTGCATGGGATTGGTCGGCCAGAGGGTGAGGTCATCTTCACACCCACGTTGCCCTGCCCACCAGCGCCCTTTGTGTTAACTGTGAACTCCTGATCCTTTCCAACCTCCACTTCTGCAAGAACAATTAACACAAAACACTTAAACTGTTGCTATTAACTATTTTTTACAAGGTACATGCAAGAGTGTAGTGTTTAGTGTTTGTAACTTACTGGTGTCTAATCCCTCCACTTTCACCTTTCCAATATCCAGAGGTGGTGCCACTGTGATGTTGAAGGGGCTCTTGGGAATGGGATCTCCTCCATGATTGACTGAAATTGCCATGTTACCCTGAAAAGTCACACGAGCGAGAATGAATATTGATGCATTATTGTGAATCATCGCTGCACCTTGCTCTAATGTTAATGGCCTTCAAACAGAGGCTTACTGTACCTGTTGAAGAGCCGTGTACTTGACAGTGTAGGAGTAATCGTGGTTATCGATGATCTCAAAGTCACGAACCGCCTCTCCCGAGCCTGATGCTGCGAAATGCACCTCAGGCTTGGCCTTGCCAGCTCCCTTTGTGTAGATGGTGAAGTGGGTTGGAGTGCCCACCTCCACGCCTGAAACACACGTTGTTTTTTTTTGTCAGTGCTACCAATCCTAGTCAAATCAAATCATTTCTATGACATCAAGGTATTGTAGTGGGTGTTTTCATATGCAAATACGTATGCATTTGGTGTGCTTGGTATTTATACTAATTCTGGTTCAGTGGATCTCACCTGTCTTGTTGAGTCCGGGGCCCTCTGCTCTCACTTTACCGGCATCATGGGACGGATCCACTTTGACTTTGAATGGACTGATGGGAATTTCCTGACAAAGCCAATCATAAAATAATCATAATAAATCACCCAAGACTAAATAAAATTCAAACTCATCAGTCCGTCTTGCACTGGAAACTGTATTCTCACCTGGTCAGCAAACAGCACCATGATGGTATATCGGCCAGCAGCCGGGGGAGTGTACTTGACAGTGAAGGTGTCATTGTCATTCTTGATGATGTCAAACTCGATGTCTGCCTCGGCAGGGCCGACCACCCCTGGGGCACACTTGATTCCAATGCTGATGTCCCCTAGTGGCGCATAGCAATGAGCACAGTTCAAGAAGGTCATTCAAAAATAGATAATCTGAACTTATAGAAGCTCCACTGCCTGGAGCTTTATTTCAAGTATATTTCATACATTTCAAATAACTTTTCTAAACTTTGTCAGTTAAGCTGCACAACTTTACTTATTCAGTTTGTTGTTCAACATCCATGTGATGTAGCACTAATTTCATTAAGATTCAACTATACTAGAAGTGTTTTTGTAACCACCCACAATATCTCCTTGTACACACTCACCTTGACCAGCCTCCCCGCAGTCCACTGTGAAGTATGTTGGCTCGTTGGCCTTGAGCCCCGTCTTCTCCACACCAGGCCCGTAGACCTTGACTTTTTCTGGATGACAGCCCTCTCCAACCAGCACCTAATGAATCCACAGTGTACTTGAGACAAAACCAGCTGGTTCAAGTGCATCTTCTGCAGTCCTCTTACTTCTGATGGAGTATCATTCGATTAAATTGACTGAGTGCAACGTAGTTATGTGTGTGAGTGTGTACATCATCACATGTCTTACCCTGAAGGGGCTGTTGGGCACATTGACGTCCCCCCAGGTGATGATGATGGTGTGTTTAATGGACTTGACAGGAGTGTACACACACAGAAATGTGCCGTCTCCCTTCTCAGTGATCTTGATGTTGATGGTGCAGCCTTCAGCGTCCTTAGTGGATACAAAAGCATGTCAGCTCTGGTCTGTATCACAGACTGTATATATAGATGGACGACCCGTGAAAAGTGAAGCCAAAATATCCCAGATACTGGAGCTGCCATCTTGAGATTTTGTCGTCATTTAGAGCCAGAGTCTAATGGAAAGTCGACATGCTAACATGACCTATACTGCACCAGCCACCAGGGGGCAATCAAGGTTTTGCCTACACTTTTGGGGAGCTGTCATGTCATCCATCTTTATATAGAGTCTACGATCTGTATACATGCAATATCAATGTTGTAATCCTATAAATGAACAAAGAAGGGTTCATGAACTGGTACCTGTGCGTAGATCTTGAGGTGAGCCTTCCCAGCCAAGTGGGCGTCAATGGTGAATTCAGTTGGTTTGTTCACAATGACGCCAGTTGGCTTCAGGCCTGGACCAAATGCTTTCACCTGCAACATTTTATCATTTTAATGTATTTTGTTTATGATCAGCAATGGCAATCTGCTTTATTGTTATACTTCTATATCTCATAGGTATATAATTCAGTGAGTGGAAATGACCTTCTCAGGGAAGACGTCATTGTCTGCAGGGAGGATGTGGGCCATGAAGGGGCTGTCCTTGATGTCCTCGTCATCACAAATGACATGGACAGCATAGTCGCCGGCCTCAGTGGGCCAATAGCGCACATCACAAGAGCCGTCACCCTTATCATCGCACTCAATTTTGGCCTGTGATGGGCCTTCGATGGAGAAGCCTAAACATCAAAAGAATTCATATTTCACATTCAGAATACATTTTTTTTTTTTTTAAATCCACTTTTCTTCTGTAAGAGCTCACATCACTCGCACATGACTCACCCAGAGTTCCAACTTCGGTGCCGATGGCCTCTACTACAAAGTCAGCAGATTTTCCCACCTTGCCCGTCTTCAGACCAGGACCCCAGGCCCTCACCTTCTGAAAACCTGCCTCCTCACCCACCTCCACTTCAAAGGGGCTGTAGCGGCACACAAGATTGCACAATATTACCAAGTGAATGTGCATTGTTAATGAATAGCTACAGGCAGCAATAGAACCCTACCTGCGTGGGATGGGCTGGCCTCCCCAGGTGATGCTGACTGTGAATTTACCAGTCTTAAGGGGGTAATATTCACATTCATACACGCCGTTTCCTGCATCTCGCACTTTCACTTGCTCCTCGGCTCCAGCTGAGAATGAATAATGCAGTCAATATGGATTCTTATCAAGTTGAAGAGACATTTTATGCATTTTGTTTATCATATGCCCATGTGAATGCTACCCCAAAGAGAATAATCCTAAAAATGTATGAGGAGGAGTGTGGCAGAGAAGAGAGAGCTGTCTGACTCACTTGGTCCTTTGACTGAGACGCTCAGCGATCCAGTGCCAGCTCCCTTGGTGAAAACTTTGAAGTCTGCAACCTCCTTCACCCTCACGCCTTTAGGCTGAAGGCCTCTGCCGGTAGCTCTGCAGGCATTTGGGTTTATCGCTGAAAGGAATAACAACAAGTGTGAAAAAAGAGAAATATTTAGCAAGGCAAACGGCATCTCAGAGTAGCCAGCAGTTAGTAGACAGCAATGTTAGTAGCAAAGACATTAAAATATCCGATTCAAGAGGGATTCCTTAAAGCTTGACTGGCAGAACCTGGGAATGAGAATGATGCTTTTTGCAGCACAAATAACACAGAGTGCAGAATGTTGAAGTGGATATTGACACATTTGAGAGCATCAAGAGAGCATCTAACAACATTTCAGTCAGTCAAAATGTTGACTGCAGGCATAAACTAAATGCTGGCTGATGCAAATTTAGTTGAGATAAAAACAAACATGTCAACGGCACAAGCAAAGATATTTAACAGAGAAGAACAAATGCAAAGTGGGACAATCTGTAAATTATTTGAACAACAATGCATTTCATCTCTCTCTGAACATAACGAAACCATCAAGCTGCAGGACGCAAGAAGACGCAGCAGGCATCGAGCCGCGGCACCATGATCTTAGAGAAAGCACAGAGGGGCATCTGCAGGGCGCGGCAGAGGGAAAGGTTTGGGGGGATCTGGCTGAGCAATGGGCGCAGACTCCTCCCAGCAAACCATACTAACTTGGGCGAGGTTTTTGGGGGGGTACCCCCTTCCCACCCTCCGCTCCAGGAGGGGTGCGCACTGACTGAGGGACTATGTGCAGTGGAGCTCCCATTGGAGGAGCAACGGATGGAGCTAGAAATGACAGATAGGAAGGGTTATGCTTTATATTGGGTGGCTGTTCCCAAGGAATATAAAGATGACTGTAGATTGTGATTGATAGATCACCCTGACACTAACAGCATGATAGGAAATCTGATTTGTCCGACAGTAATTTACAACACAGACAGATGACTTACCCTCTGCGACGTTGACAGTGAAGGGGCTCTTGGGGATCTCCTGGCCTGCGAACAGCACGTGGATGATATGAGGGCCTTCCAGCATGGGACGATAGGTGCAACGGAAAACACTGTCGCCCTTATTCTCGAGGATGAGCTCCACGGTGTCCTTTTTGCCCTGTGGATCAATGATTACCACGCTGACGTCGCCGTTGCCAGCACCTGAGTGTGACAAGAAAATGATCACAGGTTAAAGTAGATGCTGTAGCTTTAGTCTCTCTGAGAAAACCCCAGGGATTCGTTTGACTTTGTATGAAAATACTGCAAGCCTTTCATTAAATCACATTGTTGTCTGCATGTGTACATAAGTAAAGTGGTTGAATTGTCCATACTAACCAGCTGTGTAGATGTCAAAGTAGGTGGGTTTGTTGGCAACATTGCCTGTAGGATCCAGACCTGGACCCCTGGCATGGACTTTGCTGGGGTCGCCCAAATCCTTTGCTACATTCACTGTGTAGGGGCTCTTGTCAATGTCCTGACCAGCAAACAGCACTTTCACCTAATGAGAAAAAAAAAGCAAAACAAAGTTAATACCCCTTTAAATAGAGTGGTTTGTTCATGTTGTGCTGAGTGATGTGTGGGCTTGGTTTTACCTTGTGAACACCCTCAACTTTAGGGACATAGGTGACCGTGTAGGACCTGTTTTTGTCCTTGTTGGGTTTAACTTTAGCCTGGAGAATAAGACGACAAAGTAAGAGAGGGTTAGATTAAAGAGGATCTATTATGCTCCCCCGCAACCCCACCTCCCAAAAAGCCCAGTCTGCTCTGATTGGTCCTCTGTTGTGATTTGTCAACTGAGTAACTCCCTTTTGCATGGACTTTGGGCTTTGTAACTTTGCAGATCTTTTACATGCACAAACAAACTATATAACACATTAAAGGGAAGGGAAAAAGCACAAAAGGTCCTGTTTAAATATCAAATGATACACTTTGCAAAACTTTGAAACTTAGCAGGACTATATGTGTCTGTCAGGTCTAACTTGCCTCCTCTTTGTGTCCCTCAGGATCCTCCACATAGACCAGGACCTCACCGCTTCCAGCTTCCAGAGTTTCCACAGTGAACACGGCTGGTTGCAGCACCTTGTTGCCTTGAGGCTCAATACCTGTAATGTCAATACAGAGACTTAGGGTGTGGTGATATATTCTGCAAGGTTTGGAGCAATGTAACGTTCTAACACAACAGGCAACACATTCATACTGTTCATATGAACTGTTGTAAACCGTGTTGGGCTACCCACCAGGTCCATAGGCTTTGGCCTTGTTTGGGAAAAGATTTTTGGCCTTGAGAGGAGCTCCAGGCTTCAGCTTTGCCTTGGGGAACTGAGACAGGTAGGTCATCACCGAGTGCTCATCCACATCTGGGTCCACAATCTCCTCAGGGGCGATCACCTATACAGCACAGAAACACAACCAGCAAAACAGAGGTGAATAATGTGCGTGAATCGGTTGGGTCTTAATTGAAAAACATAATCAACATAAAAGGTAAAGTCCTGTTTTTAGGCAACATCCATGACCATGACTATAAAAACACCATAGCCTAATTTGTGTTGACACATTTATATTGACTGTATTTCTAAGAAGGGTTTGGTCGACTCTTCATACAACTTTCCCTCATTAAGCATAGTGCAATGGGATTTAACAAGGATTACATTTATTTATTCCCCCCACCTCTGACTCCCTTCCAGCACTTGTTTGCCCGTCTATCACAGCGTGGCACAAAGCCAAGCTCCACGCTGGTTATATTTAACCCCAGGACAGCGGGGTTAAGGATTGTTGCATTCAATAAGCCAGCCAGGGGGATTTAGCCTGAGCCAGACCTTTCTCACATCTCCTTAACACCACCACACTGTACTCCAGCCCCCGAGGCCTGCAGAGCCATGACACACAGCCCCCGGCTATCTCACCAATGCTAAGCCTCATGGAAAACAGCTAACCCTGTGCCTTAGACAAACAAGTAAACAACCTGCATAGAGCACATTACAATAAAGGGACTCAGAGTCTTGCAAACAGGAATGGAAATATGGTATATTGGCTCTGTTCACATTGTTATTCTGATGAGCGCAGGCATATTTACACCTCTGTTTCAGGGGCTGGCTCGGAAAGGTGTTCAGAAATCTCACACCTCCACAAATTCATGAATCTACTAAATAAAACTCCTACAAACTCACTTACTGGGAGCTACAATAAAGTAAATGGAAATATTAGAAGTGAGATGGGTAATAAATATTTCATGATACCCTCCAGCATGATCTCCCTGGAAAAACACTGGGCTCCGTATCAGACACAGCGCTGTCTTTTTTTCTCCAGTTCAGTATTGCCTCGGGTGTATGCACATGTGGTGAGGACTGTTTTCATTTGCATATGTGTCTTGCAGCTTGCTTTAAACTGCTTGGAAAATGATTGGTGCTTACTGGATGTGTATCCACCGAGTATAAACCCTCAGAAAACAGAGAAGACACCTGCTTATCTTGCTGTATCGTCTTATGATATCAACCCAACCCATCTGGCACCCAGCTGAGTTATAGCAAACTAAAAAGCACATCGTGCATCTTACCTGAGGCACGCCCAGCCATTCGTCAGCCTGTTGCATGGCTTCTCTGGCATTCTCCACAGGCTGGTTCGGGTCCCACTCAGCCCAGTCAGGACACAAACCTAACAGAGTGCAAACAGGACGATTAGACAGAGAAATGCAGGCAGTGTCACACTGCTGCTGTTACTATAATAAGGCCACATAAGAGCTGTCACTACTATCTGTCTAACACCTCCAACTACAACGTCGCATGACCCTTACCCACGCTGCTCTGCTCCAGTGAATCCACAATGTGTGACAATAGAGGTCCCTCGACTGTTCGAAACGCTCTGGCACTTTCACCGAGGCTAAAGCTAGCCTCGTGCGTGCTGCTAATGCCTAAATTGGATTAGTGTTGGTGATGGAGTGGCCGCTCACTCAAAAGGCCCATACAGGCACACCGTAGAATACTATTATCCAATTAATATAGACACAGTATTAACAGGGTTGAGTTTATGTGCATCTGCAAGGGAGGAGTGTGCAGTGAAAGAATTATGCAGAGCTGTCAGTTGGGAGGCACCAGGGTGGGCCTTTCCACCATGGTACTATGGGAAATCTTCAAAGTGATGTCAGCTCTACCACGTAGTTCATAATGCAACATCGCTGTAACACCAAAACAGGCGGACGTATGCTATAGTATAAGAAAATACTGGATATATTAACAGAAGTTGTGTCTGCCTGTCAGATAGTATAGTGGTTTCTTTCTCCCTGGTCTGGCCAATTAACTTGTTTTGCACATTTGTATCTGAATTAAAAGCAGAGCGTCTGTGTTTCAGAACAGAGCGAGTTTCGTCAGTCACCCTGCTGTTTGGTATTAGCTGATGAAACAACACAACCTTGTATGGTCAGTGCTGCAGCGCAGTGTTTGAAAGATGCGTCTCGGCAGATCAATGGCTCATATAAACACAGTTAAACACGGCGTTCTGCACTCCTCTTGCTACTCCTCCACCTTCCGCTCTGTGAAAGCCCAGCTAGGGGAGTAGGGGACTCTCTAATGTTCAGAGTTGGAAGCAGTACCCTGAACTGGCAGTGACTCAAACTGTGGCCTTGTGGTCCTTGGATCTGTGGCTTAGGCACCTCCCTGTGACAGATAACTCTGCATTTTGATGCGGAGCCAAGCATCCCCCCTTGACAGAGGAGGAGGAATGGTGCCCAAATTTGGGGGTGTTGTGTAGCAGTATGGCTATAAACACTAAAGCCGGGGCCTCGGGGCCCGAGACACAGTGAGAGTGAAGGCTTCAGTCATTGTGGGACAGCTGGCAGGGACGTCCCCCCCCGGCCATCAGCAAGCCATCTACAATCCTCTGACCCTACCTGCTCTCCAGAGACAGATTACACTAGCTCACATCTGAATCTGAATGTGTGTGAGTATGTGTGAGAGATATACAGCCCTCATTTCTAGATTAGGAGCAAAGGAGACAATCTCCTGAGGAGGTGATTCTGTTTCTGATACACTGACTGACACATGCCTGACCCCAACCTCCATAGCAACCAAGGAAAACCGCTATATACAACAAGGCTTTTAACAGCCACAGCACGTAGTTTGACTCAGCACTTCTTCCTCTTACTGTAGACTCGGCTGATGCTGCTACAACACTTTCTTACCAGGGGCACAGTTGTCAACCAGAGCTCCCAGGGCTTTGCCGTCCCGCCAGTCCCGGTTGAAGTTGTGGATGGGCAGCTGGGGCACCTTGTTCTGAATCCAGCCCAGCAGGCGCTGTTTGGGGGTCATCTTCTTACTCTCCTCTTCATCCTCGTCGTCCCACATGGGCATGGAGATAGAGTAGTGGAGGATGAGAGTCCAGATAAGACCCAGGATCAGCTTTAGATTCCCATCCACAATGGCTTTGCTATCTGTAGTTGCACAGCAGAGACAAAAGAGGATTTATAACTTCCAAAAAGTTCACATGATGCCCTACAGTATTTGACGGTTTACTAGTTAACTGCATCTTCCAGCTGTATTTTCATTGTTAATTGGTCTTCCGGGGTGATTGTGCAATCTACTAGTAAATTGGTTTGCAGTCTGTTTATTGTTAGCACTAACAAGGCACCCCAAAGCTAAACCACAAGACATAAGATCTATACATAAGTGTATTATATCAAAATAGTTTTTCCTTGCTGTTTTGCAGTTGACCAGAAATACAAACACTGATGATTGACTGCTGAGGAGACAAGAATGTAATGCTCCTCGCTGCTTCCCCCCGAGCCCCCTTTCTCTCAGACAGCTGTCTGGCTGAGGACCCCTGACAATCTGTCATCCAGTCACAATGGCACTCTGAAGACAGTGACAGCTGAGGACATGTGGAAGTGGATCCCTCTCTGCATAAACACCACTTGGATATCAATTACATGCAAAACTTGTAGCAGCAGAGTGCGATAAATCAAATAGGTGCGGAGATTAGATTCATTGACAGCGAGCACGCAGCTCATTTCCCTGAAGTTCTCGGAGGAAAAGTTTGTCAAATAGGCCGTTTCGAATCCACCTTAATTTAGAAATCCAGCCATTTAAATGAACCTCTGAGGAGCGCTTGACTTTAATGTTTCATCGACTAATCTGGTGCGATACACTCCACTTAATTCAGTAAGACTTTAATAACGAAGGGGTTTTGATGCCAGCTGTTTATCACAAGACTGTTTTATTATTGAGACTATTAATCTTTTGCATAGATGAGTGCCTCCTATCAGAGTTTGATGTGTCGCCGTTTGACTGGCATAGGCAGGTGGCACAACGTGGCACAGTGTGGTTTTGATCCCGCCATGTTCGGATTTAAGGGCAACTGTGTGCTCAAAGAGACATCCATCAAATGGTATCTAGTTACACACTGTGACATATGTGCGACTAAAAGCCTGCGGTGATTTTTTTAGTGTCTCTGGGTCACTGTAATGAGACCGAGACATTATCTTAAGAGGGCTGCGTTGACCCACTACAGCTGCATGGAGCAGAGAGGAAGTAAAATGCCAGGACTTCTATTATCACGCCCTGTTTCTGTCAAAACAGTCTGACCTGGTGTGTGTGTGTCTGCACCGCTGGGACAACGGTGCCAGCCACACACTAAGTCCTAGACAAAATATCCTGGACACACTCTGCAGACTTTGAGGTGATAGCTGTGATAGTGACCTTTGCCCTTCTGTGATCGCTAGGAGATTTGAGCTGGCCATTGAAACACACTCGGAGTATATTCAGGTCAGGTTGGACACACTGTGGCCTTCACAGTGCGACGGCCAAAGCTTCAGCCACGCCGGGAATTTCACTCAAGTGTGTGGCAGGATCATTAGTCACCAAAACAGAAAAAATACTCTGTCAGAGTTTTAATAACTTTTCTCCTACATGAATTGTGGGCTTGTCTACAGGTGTATAATTGAGCCATAACTCTTCATCTTACAATATCGGTGCTTTTCGTGTTAGGCTACTAGTTTCTCCTCAGTTATTATTAAATGTGTCTCAGAGGTGGCATAGTGAAGTCCTCTTCTGGTGGCTCTGTGGATGTGACACATATCCACAACAATTTATTGTAGCTTCAGCTATCTGTATCCCGCAGTCTGATCCCCAAATCCCTCCAGAGTTAATCCTCACCCCATAGGAGCTGCTGATGGCTTCGGACAGCAATGGGCTGTCAGCGTGAGTCGTTCTGACCCCTGACCTGACAGAGTGTGCCTGTTTGTGTATAGAGCGGTGTGTGTGTGTGTGTATAGAGCGGTGTGTGTGTGTGTGTGTATAGAGCGGTGTGTGTGTGTGTGTGTATAGAGCGGTGTGTGTGTGTGTGTATAGAGCGGTGTGTGTGTGTGTGTGACCGCTGTCCACATATACGCATAAATAGTGTCATTCTCATTAGCACGGTCCTAGTGAATTTCCAGCCCATAGTTTACCACATTGCTGCAGCTTAAGCATGCTATAGAGCCGCTCGCCCTTGGCCCTGACACAAGTTAATGACCTCAGTGGCACCTCTTCAGCAACTTTCCAATAAGCTGTTGACCCCGGATCAATACAGTTGAGAGGCCTGTGAAAGCCATGTCTCACTGCTGGCTGATGATAAAATGCCAAGAGAGCAGCTACTGAATGTGTATGTGTCTGTGAAGGTATGACAGATTAAAAAAAAATATCAAAAGACCTGCTTTTAAATATAAACGCTCTGCATCTTATTAGGCACACTGTCATAAAGTCATAATTGTTGTTTATTTTTTTTATTTAACCAGGTAGTACTCATTGAGATTAAGAATATCTTTTGCAAGAAAGACCTGGCCAAGACAGCAGCATTTAAACATACATTAAAGTTTAACTTAACTTAAGTTATAACTTGTTTCTACCTAATAATAACTTTTTTTATGTTTTGCATTTGACCACTGTTGTTGTTTTCTAGACTTACCAATGGAGACCAGTTTGATGTGCTCTCTCTCCAGGAACTCCAGTGCCACAGACACATTCTCCAGTTTCATCTGCCTGAAGTTGGGTCTGGTGTGGTGCTTTCTGTACATCTTCTTCTGGCTCAAAACCTCCAGGAGTGAGATGAGCTTGAGCCCGTCAGTAAATTCCCTCTGCAGGTCGTTGATGGTCTTGTTGACGCACTTGAGGTGCTCGTTGCACCACCTGGTGAAGGTGTTCTGCTGGATCTTCTTCCATGGTGCGTCCTCGGCCAGGTCCTTCTCCGTAGCCGGCATCTCGTCCTCCTCCTCTTCTCCAAAGTCGGTGGCCTGGTAGTACTGTGGAGGCTGCTGCTGGTCGTCGCCGTAGTTGTTGCTCATCATGGTGGCGTTTTCCGTGTCCACTTTTATACCTCGGGTTGACACTTATGTGTTGAATTGTTGCGCTCGGCAGCAGCAGAAAACTTTCGCAGCTCGATGGCAAAGCGAGAGTTCAAACTTGGGGGGAGTTTAAAAAAGCAGCCTGGAGATTTTTTTTCAGACGCACTTGTGAAGAAACCACTTAATGTCAGGACAGTGATCGATTCAAATATCCAGATTTACAGCTTGGTCGTCCGCTTTTCTTTTCTTTTCTTTTTTTTTTTAATTGTCACCCTCTTGACAAGTCGCTCCTCAGGCAGGTGAGCTGCAGCAGCGTTTGTTAAAGTTTAACTTTGACTGCTGTGAAGAGTGAAAGAGTTGGGTATATAAAGGACCCGGGGACACGTCACTCAGCGGCTGTGATCATAGTCTATTTGCTAATACAGGAGGATAACTGGGGAGTCTGGGGGTCGGTTTACTGGGAGGATGGAGCAGGGATTGGTCAGACCAGAAGCAGCGCAACAGTTGCGGCATGCGCTTTATTTTTAGGCGCTCCTATTTGAGCGTCTGGCAGCTTGGTTGGGGGGCTGGGACTGTGTCATGCTCAGGATCCAAGTGGCTGAACAATCGAGCTAAGAAAAGACAGTGAGAAGTGTAGTGAGGTCCCTCTGTCTCCAATAATACGTGTGGATGATTGGCAAAAAAAAGTTTGATTCACACGTTAAATGGTAATTATTCAATAATACTATTTATCATCTCTCTGTAAAATTATATTGTCAATAATGTAATATTGACAAATCATGGTTCACAGTTCTCATGTTTAAGCAGTGATGGAAGAAGTATTTAAATCTTTTACTAAAGTAAATATAGCAATGTTAAGGTAAAAAATATTCCATTACAAGTAAAAGTCCTTTGTTAGAAATTTTACTTGAGTACAAGTACAAAGGTACTACCAGCCAAATGTACTTAAAGGGACTGTTTGTAACTTTCAGAAATGCTTGTTAACAGCGACACCTGTGGCCGTTAAGTCAACGACAGTCAGCGTCGGGCTCGCGCTTGTGCTCGCTCTACATAGACATGAACGAGCATCGTTCAAAACAGTGAGGCGACACACGTCAGCTAAAACCACAATATCACTCTATATTTCACCTGCTTGGCAGTAATGTTAGCTGACCAGACGAAGGTCTCTCCATGAATCACTACTGATCCTAGTGTTGGCTTTTCCTGCTTCAGCCCCGCTGCTTCTGCAATGTGTAGAGGTGGAGCGAGACAGCGAGAACGCACGCGGTGTGTGAGTGAAGGCAAGCAGGCAGCGGAGCAGAGACTCCGGCCACACGCGAGCGCGCATATGCGAGCGCGCATATGCGAGCAGCATGGGATCCCGACCCGGTAGATTTATACATGTAAGAAGTTACAAACAGTCCCTTTAAGGTAAAAAATATTCCACTACAAGTAAAAGTCCTGTGTTAGAAATGTTACTTGAGTACAAGTACAAAGGTACTACCAGCCAAATGTACTTAAAGACGTACAACTTTTACTTTTGATTCCTGTCAGTGTTATTTTATAATATTAAGTTATGATTACTGATGTATTACTGTATATGCAGTCATTTATGTTGTGGCAAGGCAAAGTGAAGCTATTTACTACTATAAGCTATTTACTGCTTTTACTTTGCTCGGTAGGTTTATCTGTAACTGCATCATATGTTGATATTAGCTGATCAGTAATTTGTATATATAAATAAGGTTTATTACAGTTGTCAAATAAGTGCAGTGAAGTAAAAAGTATAATATTGCCATGGAAATGTAGTAGAGTCATATATAATTTATAAAGTAGCATAATATGAAAATACTCGAGTAAAGCACAAAAACCTCAAAATGTACTTGAATACAGTTTTTGAGTCAAAACCACTTTGTGTAAATGAACGCTAGAAAAGTTAAATTGCACCAATATTGACAGAGGGTGAAAAAAGGTATATTCAGACAGACAGTTTGAGAAAAATAATGTGTGTTTTGAACATTAAAGCATGTAAACATGTTCTAGTAGAAACCCAAAATACAAGTATGAACCTGAAAATAAGCATGATATGTCCCCTTTAAAACAAGCACGTTAAATTCAGTCTCAATCACGTTTGAGAGAGACATTTTAAAGCATGAGGTCAGCCTGGTAAAGATGAAGCAACTGCATTAGCGCGTGTTTCAGCTATCTGCCACCCCTGAGTGAAATGCATGTCTGTGTAGACAAGCAAAAGGTCAATACAAGCTCAGGGAAGGTTATGGAAAGATGCTTGATATTATGAGAGCTACATTTGATATCCAGAGCATCAATATAGCAGCAAACAACTAGTTGCTATGTAAAGATATAGTGGAGTAACTGCTAAGGTTACCTTAGAAGAGATGAAGTCCCTCTGCTGTTAGCACCGTTAGCTGCGAGCTTGCTGCTGGCTCGCCCGCGCCATGTTGAGAGCCGTGAGAAGCAATGGGAAATGGGAATCGCGGATCATTCTGGGACAGCGCGGCCATTTTTTTGGAGAGTAGACTGTCAAATAAACACAGTTAAACATATATCACCAGTGCATTCATCTGTCATCTGTCAATCGTTCATCATCAGAAATGTATAAATTACGTGCGAAAGAAAAATGTGCCCATATAAATATATATATATTTGACATTAGTGAACACCTGCTGTTCAAAAAATGTAAATCTTTGGGGGCCCATGTCCAATTTACAAACGGGTAAGTGTATGACCTTTAGATCTAGGCTACAAGCTAAACGCCAACTACACTACCATCCGGACAAAGATAGCTAATGTTCTGCTAACTGAATACTAACAAAACGTTGGCTAATACTGCATATTTAATCTACTGTTAGACTATCTTGCAAAGGGAAACCCATAATGTTGGCCTACCTTTGTGTCTGACAGTATACTATATATACTACAATTCGGCTCTTGAATCTTATTCACTGTGTAGTGTTTTGTGTTAGTTCAGCAGTGCTTTTGACACTTGCAGAAAAACAACCAGCGGATGGCACTCTTTTGGCACCCTTTACCCTCCAAAAATAGGCGACAGGGGCGTCACATTCACAATCCGCCAATAGATTCCCTTAAATGTTGCTGTTTCTTTAATGAAAACCAGTTCATTTGGATTTTGATAGACCTATAGAATAACCATAGTAATTAAATATATTGTATGAAGTGATTTCAGTTGTGTCACCAACATGAACCGAGAGTTCTTGCCTTTCAACTCACTAAATTCAGGATTTATAGCCCAATTTACACCTTTAAATGAGGCCACATGGGAATCTTTTTTTTCTTCACTAAACACGAAAGGACAAACTGACTTCTTGAATTGACTGAAAACAAATTAGTGTCATCTCCAACTTTGTCAACATGACAGCATCCATTGATTGAAGCTGAGGCTGTGTACAGAAATACACCGAGACAGTTGACAGTGTGTGCGCATCGTAAAATTGATCATCTGCAAAGCAAATGAGTCATTTCCAATAAATATTATGTTTGCTGCAGGTTCGGGGGCTGTCACGGTGTTGTGACTCAGCAGTCAGTGACATGGCAGTGACACCAGATGCCAGCACCGCCGTCCTTGATGAAGTAGTGGGAGGTAAGAATAACTGTGTGACACATGCAGAAGGCATTCTTAGGATACTCTGTCTGGACACCGCCAGGTTCATCTCCCACCATGTAACAAGAGTTTTGTTTCTTCTTCAACCATTTTAGCCATTTCTTTTGCTCACTTGAATCATGAGCCAGAACATTCTCCAATAATAATAAAAGTAGGGGATTAAACTTTAACACCAGTATTTATGTTATCTCTTGGGGTTGTAAGACACCAAAATTATTCAATAATACTATTTATCATCTCTCTCTGTAAAATGATATTGTCAATATTGTCATTTTGACAAATCATGGTTCACAGTTCTCATGTTTAAACAGTGATGGAAGAAGTAGTTACATCTTTTACTAAAGTAAATATAGCAATGTTAAGGTAAACAATATTCCACTACAAGTAAAAGTCATGTTTTAGAAATGTTACTTGAGTACAAGTACAAAGGTACTACCAGCCAAGTACTTAAAGAAGTACAACTTTTACTTTTGATTCCTGTCAGTGTTATTTTATAATATTAAGCTATGATTACTGATGTATTACTGTGTATGCAGTCATTTATGTTGTGGCAAGGCAAAGTGAAGCTATTTACTACTATAAGCTATTTACTGCTTTTACTTTGCTGGATAGGTTTATCTGTAACTGCATCATATGTTATTAGCTGATCAGTAATTTGTATATATAAATTCTTGACTTTCAGTAGTTTATTACAGTTGTCAAATAAGTGCAGTGAAGTAAAAAGTATAATATTGCCATGGAAATGTAGTAGAGTCATATATAATTTATAATGTAGCATAATATGAAAATACTCAAGTAAAGCACAAAAACCTCAAAATGTACTTGGATACAGTTTTTGAGTCAAAACCACTGTGTGTAAATGAACACTAGAAAAGTTAAATTGCACCAATATTCACAGAGGGTGAAAAAAGGTATATTCAGACAGACAGTTTGAGAATAATAATGTGTTTTTTTTAACATTAAAGCATGTAAACATGTTCTAATAGAAACCCAAAATACAAGTATGAACCTGAAAATAAGAATTATATATCCCCTTTAAAACAAAAAAACACATTTGACTCAATATATTAAACACGTTCAACTTTTGACAATGTTACTTTGAATACTTTGGTATACAGTATATTGTTTCATAATAATACATGAATCTCAACCTTGGAAGTATAAAGTGTGAACTAAACGAAAAACCAAACCACAGAGCTACTGTTGAGCTGGACACTGTTCACTTGACATTAGTTCCCCAGAGACGGCCCTTGGCCGCTCTCACAGTCAGCTTGCCACCTTTTTTAATTAGCTTTTTTCCTGTTAGTCTGTCAGGTGAATATATTAAATATTTAAAAAGGGATTTGGGGGGAATTTGCTGGACAGAATAGGCCGGAGGCCAAGGCCCACTTGATTAGGTTCCACTGGTGATCTGGATCTGACGTTTCGGCCGTTAAGACCCTTTTTTCTTCAGCCATAACTCTGACACAGAATGAGACAGAAACCTGAATCTGTTGGGAATATTTGCAGAAACTAATTTAACTTAAACCTCAAGTGACAGAAGGTTGCTCAGTGAGGGCTAAACTAACTGTATGACTGGGTCTGCACATCCACGCTTCTTTTAGATAATTAGACACACTTGAACTCAGTGGACCATGAGTCGTGGCTATGGAGTAATGAGCGTAGTTTATGGGCCTCATCAACAACGTTGACACACCAGTTCCTGCCATCTGTGAGGAATCCGTGTCTGTCAGCTTATGTCACGTCTCTGGAGAGAAGGTTATTAATATCCATACAACCCGTGTAATGTAATCCCAGCAGAGATGGTTCTCTCTCAGGTTGACTGCTGGTGGTGATTTCATGAATGGGACTGTGCGACACCTTAGACCCTGAGACGGTGACTAACGGTGAGGCCTACATCCAAGAAAAGAAAGCTCTCAGACATCATGTGGGGCGGGTATTTTTATTTTCTCAAGTCATTTACGGTACAAAATAGACCTCCAGGTAACAAAATAGCCACGACTATACTGAAAATAGCAATGCAGCTGCAAGCTGAGAAACACTGTGCAATATAGAAGCTTGTGACACTATGATGAAGTTAATATTCATGAAATAAGGAAAAATAATGTTCTGAATCAGACAGTTCATATGTACCATTGCAGCCAATGGGAATTTAATTTCTATAGACAGTGACAACATTTGCAGTCCAGTGGTACATCTTTTCCTTAGTGTATTTTCATATGCAGAAATAACATTGGTCAGGCGTTGCTTATCAAGGTTCTCTTTAATGACAAATGTTTCAGAAAAGATTTCAATACATTTCTGAAGTCATATTGCTCTTTCTAGCAACTAAGGTCAAATGCAATCTAAATGCATGCAATGACTACACCACCTTTACTGAAAATGATTAGCAGTTCTTTTGAATAACGTCACCATAAATAAACATTTACACGGCATTATATCATTTGGCTATCAAATATACGATGCTCTTTCAAAATAGAATAAACTTTCTACAAAGCTAGTACAAATGGATTTAAGAAATATCTCCCCCATAGTACTATATGTCGTAACTATTTACATGAAATACAAAGTAACATAAATTATATATTGTGCTTCTATATGTTTTCTAGCATGCTTTTGTCAAATATTTTCACGAAAAAGAACATTTCACAGATGTAAACAATAATCCTTCCACATATACATAGTTTTTGTAATTAATGCTTAAACTAACTTTTTCTGACACCTTCCTATTTACATATTTTATATCAATTTCTAAAATGCCCTCATGACTAACTAACAAACCCTGATCTTTCACTTCAGACGCATCAGTGGTTCAATCTAAGTGTGGACGGTTGTCAACCGGTGTCTATCAGGTCTGCAGTTGGTTACATAAAGCGTGTCGCCAGCAAACAAGGGTCGTCAACGTCCTCACACTGAGTACCTGGAACAACCTGCGATCACCATAAATCTAAATAACAATACTACTGTAGGACACTCGCCATTTAAATCCTGCTGCCGGAGAGGAACAAAAGCTTATTTCTCTACAAAATGTCAGAAAACATAATAACATCTTACAATTTGCTCCCAAAGTTGCTGAGATATCTTTACAAGCACATAAGAAAACTACAGCAAACCATATTGTAAGTGTAACAATGTAGCTGTGGGTGTAAGATTTCAGCTTTTCAAAGTGAGACGTGGGCAGGTAACATGAATCAGAAATACCGGCGTGTTGGTTAAACCGATAATTAAAGAAGAAGGTGGGAGTCGTTTGATTTCAGAGACAGACACAAGGCAAGTGTGAGGCAGCAGGTGGAAGTGACAAAGCCTGGAGCATATGACTACAACAACACTGTGAAGAAGAGCTGGCTCCATCCACGAGGGGTTAAACACCAGCCTTATACACTAAGCCTACAGGTGTTTAATTACCTGTTGTCATTGTAATAGCATATCATCGGTGTTTACAATGGAAAGAAATTAATTTGATATTCCAAAGTTGTGTGGTTGGTAATGGTAGGATGGCGTTAATTCATGGAGATTTTGTGATATTTAATCCAATTTTGAAGTAAGTAGAATTTATTGCATTCAGTATTTGGGGGGAAGCAACAAGTAATTAAAGTAGAGCTGTCAAAGTTCAATAATAAATTACACAAAATCGCTTTAATACCACTAATTTCTTTAACACAATCAATCTTTTCGGAGTTTGTAGTGGGCTCTAAAAGCTAAAGAGAAGATACTGGTATCATATGAAACTAGAAAACCTAAGGAATCCATTAGTACCAACCACGTCAATACTAGCTTGTCATGAAGGAGGTTAAGTAACGCTCCAAACTTGTGCTAAATTTTGGCGAGGAAAAACTGTCATGGCCATTTTCAAAGGGGTCCCTTGACCTCCGACCTCAAGATATGTGAATGAAAATGGGTTCTATGGGTACCCACGAGTCTCCCCTTACAGACATGCCCACTTTATGATAATCACATGCAGTTTTGGGGCAAGTCATAATCAAGTCAGCACACTGACACACTGACAGCTGTTGTTGCCTGTTGGGCTGCAGTTTGCCATGTTATGATTTGAGCATATTTTTTATGCTAAATGCAGTACCTGTGAGGGTTTCTGGACAATATTTGTCATTGTTTTGTGGTGTTAATTTATTTCCAGTGATACATATATACATATGTTTGCATAAAGCAAGCATATTTGCCCACTCCCAGGTTGATAAGAATATTAAATACTTAAAAAAAATCCCCCTTTAAGATACATTTTGAACAGATAAAAAATTTGTGATTAATTTGCGATTAATTATGGACAATCATGCAATTAATTGTGATTAAATATTTGAATTGATTGACAGCCCTAAATTAAAGGTCTTATTGATAAAATTTTTATGGAGATGAATATTTTTTTTTAAATAACACATCCATAAAGCCTTTAGAAAGGTGCTGAATAAAATGTCTTTTCCTGAAATCAATTATTTTGATTCTGAATGTATTGTTTAAAAAAATTTGGCGATTCCAAAATGAATGTTTTGTTTATCTCTGTGGAAAATATCTGACGTTTGGTTCCCACTTTTAACAAGGCTTGTGAGCCAATAGTAAAACAGCGTTGGTATCTCTGAGTCGTCAGTTAGTGTGGAAAAAAAACGGATAAATGGCTGAGATTGACGGGAAGTGCCGGCAACGACTTGTTGTGAAGTAAATACAACTGAACAGGGGAGGGAGAATGCAACATCTAGTGGCTGAATGTTATCAATGTTATCAATAACACCTTTAATAGTCAACTCATTCACAAAGAAACTTCTCTTTCTGTTAATAATTAAAGGTCATGATGTGTACATTTCAGGGATTTCAGTGCATTGAACGTCCAGACTCCGTGTTGGCCATTATTATCAGAGACAACAATATTTAAACAAACAAATAAATAAATAATGGTTAAATAAATTGAAAACCATTTGGTGCACATTAATAATCAAACCCTTAATTTTTATCACATTGTTAGCTTAAGGAGAGAAAAATAATATTCACAGACACAGAGGAGGAGTGACACAGCACTAGCATACATTTAGTGGAGTGAGATCAGTCCTCATGTGGACTCTCTGCAGGTCAACTCGTCGTCATCTTCGGTCTCAAATGAGACCGAGCGCACCGCTCTCACGTAGTACCTTCTCATTAGCGGCAACGTTTTCTACTACACAGCTGTCAGCTCTATCACATTTAGAGAATTCCAGTTCAGTCTATAGACATGGCAGGAGAGAGCGAGGGCTGGTCTGAAGCAGACGTCTGTCCCTGTGCAGTTGTTGCCCATCCAATCAACATCGGACGAGAGCCCTCAACAGGCTAGTCATCATTAGCAGCACTGCCGTGGCTGCAGTGATAGTTAAAATGGAGTTCCAACCTACCTCACTCCCCTGAAGGAAGACAGGAAAACAGTGGTGTTAAGAGTCAGTAGAGGCTTTCCATCAGCCACAGATAAACCGTACTGGGCTTTTAAAGGAACAGTTTGATATTTTAGGAAATATGCTTTTCGCTTTTGTACAGAGTGAGATGAGCAGATTGTTACCACTCTGTCTGTCTGGTACATTAAGTATAAAGCTGGAGCTAGGATGTGATAGAGCTCAAAAAAGCCCCATTCATATTCTGAACCGAGGATTAGATTATTAGCCGTAATGCTGTAACCATCCAAGGTAGACTTACCACGAGCTACGAGATTGTGAAACGATGGTATATATGCTCCTGTAGAAGCGACAAGTCCGTATATCATATCAACCTTGTTTGAAAAAACCCGTTTTATTTGCGATGTCATGGAGAGGTACTACACTACCCACAAATCTAAGTGTAACAACGACGTCTCTGATCGATGGAGCTCGCTTTTACCATGGAAACGGATTTAAAAACGGACCAACATGGCGGCTCGTTTGGAAACTTTCTCATATCTTACGAAAATAGTTCACCGAAATGTGTTTGAGGGCTAGGAATAAGGCACGCAGTTTCTGGATCTGTCTTCATTTTAGATCGACAACAGTTAGTTTTAAAAAATTTTGGGAGTTTCCAGTGGCGGAAAGTTGCCATTAGCCATGGTTTATCGAATGAGTAGTTCCTTCACTCTTAAAATAATTATGTACACAGTCTTTTACATTTGCCTCGTTATTTTTGCTCCAAATCAAATGTTTTATGGACACGATTCATCTCATAGCTGGTTGGCTTGGTTCCGTGCTTAAAACTCTTTATATAAGGATTTTCTGAACTCGTCAATGGAGTGAATGAATGGGAAATACATACACGTCTAGAACCGGAGCCGTTCAATAAGTGGGCGGTCACTGTTGAGCTCAATTAGCTTAACTTAGCATAAAAACTGTTACGCACTGTTACTATTGCTATGAGAGGTATCAATCTTCTCGTCTAACTCTTGGCAAGAAAGCATATTTACCAAAATGTTGAAGTATTCCTGTAAATGACATATTCAGAGCTATTCAAGGTAATATTTTGTTTCTAATTTGCCAAACTGCCCACCCGTCCCACGTCCACCTTCCATAAATATTCAATATCATTATCTACCTTCATTCACTGAAGATATGGCAGGCAAATGTGGCATTTCTCCAGTTTAGACCCTCCCATAACAATCACCACTCTAAATGAATCTTGAGCAATAACTTACAGTATATTTAAGTGTCAGTTTACCCAAATAACACAAAAACACATTTTCTCTTACAGTACTGAGCCATGCAGATGCCATGCCCAGGTTGTGAGATTTTTCTGCCTCCACCCAAATACAAAGGAGGGGATTTTCTTCTTTTTTAATCCAGCAACACGTCTTTTCAGAAACAGTGTCCTGGTTACTCTGCATAATCCACAGAATACTGTCATGATCTGCTCTGAGGTTATGTTTATCCTTGTTTTATTTATTCACAGGATTCATGTTTAGTATTTCCTGTTTTATTTTGAAAGACTAACTTCTATCGTTTCAGTTGCTGCCCTCGTGTTTCCCGCCTCCTTTATTAGTTTCACCTGTCCCTCGTTAGCCCTGCCCTCACCAGACCTCTGCTCACCTGTTCCCACTTCCCCTTTAGTCACTAAAAGGGCTGTGTGTTCCAATACCTATACTACCATCCTATTTAGTATGCCAGAAAAAGATTTAGTATGTTCCAATACATAGTATGTCAAATGAAGTATGCCAAAACTACCAGGACATCCGGTCGCATTTTGCAGTATGCAATCCAGCATGCTTCTATGGCTATTCTGACCCACAATCCTCTGTGCGGTGGATATATGAACAAGAGGGTCAAAGTTCAAGGCACAATGTTGTGAAGAAATAGTATGTTCCAATTGTATGCATACTGCATGCAACAGTACATACTTTGTAAGAGCAGCCGCAGTATGTACTAAAAAGAAAAAGAAAAAGTATGCAATTTGGAATGCAGCCTTAGTTTGACTTGTCGCTCCTTATGGTGCCTTCAAATGGGGTCGTGTTTACCGTGTTCATGAGAAGAGTCCATATGAACGCCCCCCTCTTGTTGTATTCACGACCTCATAAGTGGAAAGTTTCTGAAAGCTCCGAGTTCACGAGGTGTAACGTGTTTCGTTTTCAGAAATAGCGGAGGCTATGGAAGTTCATTTTTCGATGCATAATAAGTGAATATATTGTAATTTTAGTCACATCTTGTTTTTATTTTAATAATATATCTCTGAGGAAAATGTTGATATTCCCAATGGCTTCATCTTTTTCTTCTGTCATTATGCCTTTGCATTTCCTGCATTATGTTACCCGCTGGCTACATTGCTACTGTTAGCCTCTGTGGCTTCTAGACGCCGACAGTAACGTCAATATTGCTGTTGCTTAGCAGCGGTGTTCTTCACGACTTAACCACTTGAACGCCAAGCATATCGTGCACACGACTTCCCATGTTGCCCAACAGTTTCATCTGAAGACACCATTAGCCCTGCACTCACCAGACCTCTGCTCACTTGTTCCCACTTCCCCATTAGTCAGTCACTACATGTACCGGTCCATTTCCTTTGTTCTGCTGTCAGATCTTCCTCGTTGCTGTATGGAGTTTTGTTACCTGTTTTGCCAACCTGCTTGTAACCTGCCTGCCATCTGGGCTCTCACTGTCTAAAAACCTTTTCTTTTTAGTAATAAATCATTGAACTGCACCTGTCTGCCTGTCCTCATCTGCGTTTGGGTCCTTCCCCTGCTGCCTGCTCTCCTAACCGTGACAAATACACTATCTATCTATACTCCCTATGAAAACTGACAGTTTTTGTGAATTACCCAGATACCTGTTGTATCGGGGTGAAACAGAATCCTCACAGCTCTCTCAACAGATATCTGAAAACCTGAGCAAATAAATACAAAACCATCTGCACATCTAGATACGGTATGCAAGAAACTATGTTATTATGCTATTTGGCTGAGCTGACTGACTCTTTAATCAGTGTGTAAGAACCATATGTGTAGCATTAGAGATAAGCTCCTCCCATACCTTGCCCTCTGGGACGCCAGCTCCGACAACCAGCACCAGACCACAGCCAATATTACAATCATTCCTATGAAGGGGATGGAGAGAACAGGGTGCTCAGACGCATGGATGAATCTCTGAGGAGGGAATAAAAACAAACACAAATACCATGGGGATGAAGGGAATGAATGAATGGATGGATTGAATTATCCAAATAATAAAAACACAGATAGGAAAAACGGGTGTGACAACAGAACAAATGGACTACAAATCACTAAATTAAAAGTGTGACATGGTCTATGGCTGTGAAATAAAGGGGAAGGGTTGTGATGGAGTGATTTACATTTCCTCTTACATAAACAATGCATAATTCTAAGGTGACATACACATCAACTCAATGTGAGTATGTGTGAGCAGTCCTGTGTGGCATTTACTGGCTGCGTGTGATGTCATGGTGACGAAGAAAGAAAGACATGAATGTTGTGACTAGCACACGCTGGTATTTTTGTCTCTCTATCCTCATTTTAGAGTCTGTTTGTTTTGATGTTTTGCTAAATTTGTTATGGTACAGGCTGAGAGGTCATGGACATTCAGAGAACAAGGACAGCGTCAGAGACAGGCACGGGTAGACAGTTTGACACAACGCAGAGACATCTCATCACAGCTGTTGCAGACAAAACACACATTTTTAGTCCTATTTGTTTCTAACTGCATAAAGGACCATATTACAGTACTTTACATTGCTTCTAACCAATAGTTTTGTTTTTTTAAAGATTTTTGGATGCATATATTCTTTCCTTACAGATAGCCATTGGTATCCATTCCTTTTAAAGCTGCATAAAAATCAACTTGCAGAATATTGAGTTTGTCTTTGCGTGATAATGCAGTTGAATCCTCAGATTGTCCTTGGATTGGTGCATTCAAGTGTCACTGCATTGACAAACTGTGTTGTCCAAAAGTCAAACCCAGAGGACAAACGAAAGATAAATAATGTCGTTAAAAGGACAATGAATTCGGTACTTCTTGCATTAAGAAGGTTCATCTTGGGGCGACCTTTAGCTCACCTGGAGCGTGCGCCCCATGTAGGCTGAATCCTTGGCAGCGGCCCATGTTCGATTTCGACCCGTGGCCCTTTGCTGCAGGTCATGCAGCAAAGGGCCACCCCTCCTGTCGTTCTCAAGCTACAATAATAAAGCCAATAAAAGCCCTAAAAATGATTACTGAAAAATAAAAATTTCAACTTAAGAGTTTTGGATTTTCCCGTGAACACTTGAAAGCACATCAAAACTATCAATGCTTTCAAACACTTACTATGCAACAATAGTGTATCTGTGACTAAAGTAAAACAGGAAATACTGTTAATTGTTTCAAATACCTATTTCAAAGATGTTTCATTTCACTGCAAGTTGACTTTCACCCAGCACCTAATTAAAATAAGACCATGAACATTTAATAAATCTAAAGCTGCAAAGGTCCTTTCATTAGTTTTTTCTCTATTGAAGAATATCTGACACCGACATAGGATTCAGTGATTGAATAGGCATTCTTTGCTTGAAGCCTGGATGCCTTTTTTTGTGCAGATTTTGTGTTTTTGTCCAACAGCAGTATTAAAGCATTGTTAGAACACAGACACAGTGGGGGGGGGGGGGAGGTTTCCCAGCCCAAAGCACACAATAAATACTGATATGGGCTGACAGACCAGGTCAGTTCATATCACAACATGTATAGCTACAGTATGAGACACATAGAAAAGTGAGCTCAACAGACACAGGATACAGTATACAGATACGGATACAGTAGGTGTGATGTGAGGTGTGTTAGTTGACAGAGTGGGTGCAAAGAGAAAGTGTTCTTTAATTGTGTAGTAATCATGGCAGGAAATCCTTAAAACTACTTCTAGAACAAGTTCACATTTATTTTAAAGGGGACACGCTAGGTTCATACTTGTATTTTGGGTTTCTACTAGAAGACATGCTTTAATGTTCAAAAAACACTGTCTGTCTGAATATACCTGTATTCACTCTCCGTTTAACACCTGTCACTTTAAGCCCCCCTCATGAAAAGGCCCAGTCTGTTCTGATTGGCTTGAACAATATGGTGCACCTTTGCAGGTAGTTCTCAAGCCTTGGGCAGTTTATCCTAACGAGCCTGCATGTGACATAGAGTGCTGCAGGGATGTAAATATTTTTGTAGGCCAACCAGGAAGTTAGCATCGCCTTGGGTTCCCTTGACAACTAGCCAATGGGATTTTTCCATTGGGTTTTGGATTACTGCAAACATAAATTTATACTTTTTGTTCAGCAAGATAATCTCCACAAATGAACACCACTTTTATGATTTTTGAAGTGTGAATGCAATCGGCAGAAGCAAAAAGCTAATGTTAGGCTATAAACGAACTACACCACGGTAGCATGAGCGCGAGTATACACAACGAGGCTGTAAAGGCGGACGAGTCAGCGTGATGACATTTAGTAGTCTCATATAGACACTTTTTAGCAACCGCCTTTTTTAAGACACAAAGGCTTCAAAATTCACGAGTGGGATATTTACTGTTGTATCATATATCGTAGAACAAAACGTTATCTTCAGTTTGTGCTGACCACAGACCTTATTTTAAGCATCTAACTAAAAACCCATTGACTTTGAGACAAGAGAACCGGAAGTGCTAAAATGCTAACTCATTTCCAGGTTTTAGGACTCATTCCTGCACCACTCTCCAAGCCACAAGCAAATATGAATGGCTTGTTGAATCACATGTTTTCTGATCTATAGGCAGCCCACAAAAAGCTGGGTTGTCTTATTTCACAGTTTGTGGGTTGGTAGCAACAGATACCCAAATGTACGTGCACAAGCACTGAAAACAAGAGCTTTTCATGATATGTCCCCTTTAAAATAAAAGAATTGAGAGACAACACAACCTGCTCTACGGAAGCTTTTAGGAATCTAAAGTGAAGAATGTGAAGCTACATTAATCACACAGTTGTGTAACATCAGTTTCCCTGCTTCTGATACCAACTGTATATCATTGTATTATTTATGTCTGTCCCTCACCTGAGCCCCCCCTGACAGCTTCTCCAGCTCTGCCTTGCAGCGCTGCAGCTCCTCCTCCAGCTCTGCTCTCTCCATCTGACTGCTGTCATACAGTACCTGCAGCTCCTGCAGCTCCACCTTCAGACCGTCACACTGGAGGACACAGAGGGCACATTATCACTCTCTTCCTTACAGCATTGCTTTTATTGAAACATGTTTAAGTGCATTGGAATGAAATCAATTTGACCCAAATCTGTCCATGGTTTATTCATATTTCTAATCGACTCCCAGGGCGTTCCCTACCTCTCTCTGGACCTGCGAGGCCTTCTCCTCCGCCTGTTTGAGCTGCTCCCTCAGGGAGCAGATCTCCCCGATGCCTCCGTTCCAGCTGCTCTGTGTCATGGGCTTCCCATCAAATGAAATATTCTTCTGGATGGAGGCGTCCACCAGGCGACAGTTCCCAGACTGGGCCATGGTCAAGTAGCTCTCTGTCATGACCTCGTCCGAGCCGGTCTGCATCTCCTTCCCCTCTGTGCCCTCCTCTCCATCTTCCTCTTTCAGTGAAAGGTAGACGCTGGAGCTGGACCAGAGGAGTAATGGAGCAACATTACTTTCAAAAATGGGCTCCAATTTGTCTGATAATTTCCATGATGAAAGGCTGGTTGCTATTTGATGTGAGAACCAGAGAGCTTGTTAGCATTAGTGTTGTCACATATGCAGAGATTTCATCATGGCGTACACAAAGTCTGATAACTGACACTGTTTTTACATTATTTGTGTTTCTGTTGCAGACATGCCACCTTATGTATCCAGCCAGCCTTATAATAGGAATGCAACTAAGATTATTTTCATTGTTCAACTAATCAAATGATTACATTTTTTGTCAGAGAACAATGAGAAAGGCCCAGCATAATATAATTGCTTGTTTTGTCTGACCATTTGATTAGTCCAAAACCAAAACTTTTTTTTTTTATTAAATTCATAAA
Organism: Sebastes fasciatus; assembly: GCF_043250625.1. NCBI lineage: Eukaryota > Metazoa > Chordata > Actinopteri > Perciformes > Sebastidae > Sebastes > Sebastes fasciatus. Next base: position 18,492,732 of record NC_133798.1, on the reverse strand, counting down.
GATGCAAAGCAGAGAAAAGTACAGCTGGAAATAGAGAATGATAAATTCAATTTCATTAATCATCATTTGAAATGGTTGTTCCACCATAAGGTCCTTTTAGTCAGGCTGTTCTCAAACACCGTTCGTAGCTATACCTACGAAAAGACGCATTGTAATCCGTGTATATCACAAGAAATCAATTTGTGTGTAATTAACATAATTGTGAACCAGGAAATATAAATATAAATAGCAGCAAACACAGGTCGCGGAGGATGGGTGGGTCAAAAAATACCAGAGTTTCGCCCAGGAGACAGGTGTTCATGTCCCGTGTGAAACCAGAAGTCAGTGTTGATTTATTTGTCATGTAAGTTACGTACTTAAGTAACGCCACTTCTGGTGTTGTTCTAAGCCAAATCACGATCGATTCCTAAACTTAACTAGGTAGTTTTCTTGACTAAACCTAAGTTGTTTCCTGTGAAGTTTATTTTGAAAAGACTTTATGCATGTAACGAGCGGATATTGAGACATGTTGCTGCTACATTCGCAGGAAAACGGACGAAAAAGGAGGAATAACTTTATCGTAACATATCATACGAACCGTTTTATGAGAATACGTTGATTTAGTAGCTGTTCTGGTCATGACGCTTATGCTGCTCTGAAACAGCCTACCGCAAAGTCTCAGAGAATCAAAACCTTTTTCTTGATTTCATAACTATTATTTTGTGGGTTATATCTCCGTGTTGTATGTATTGTCTTCTCCGTCTCTTCTCGGCTGACCTCGACCAAAAAAATTCTTAGTCGACTAGCACACACGATTTTGTCGACTAATCGATTAGTTGATTTAATCAGCTGCTCTGTAAAACTGAGAATCACATAAAAGCACCACTTTAAATCTTGTGTTGACCAGAGATGTGCTGATAAGTTTGTTGGAAAAAGTCACTCAGCATGAAAAAAAAGCATAACAAATCAACTAATCGACTAAGAGGGGGTAGCACTACTCTCTTCTCCCTTTTCTCTGTTCTTCTTCCTGTAAAGCACGGTGTAACTTCTGCTTTGATTAGAGCTATAAATAAAGTTAGCTTTTGATGCCTCACCAGATCTTCCTCAGCAGATGGAGCATCCCCAGTTCCCCATCTGCTGAGGAACATCGTGTGATGCTGCGTTCAAAAGTGTCATAACAGCTACTAAATAGATCTTGTGGGGAGATTGTCTTCGAGATCAAGAATACATTTTCAATCTCGTTTAATTTTCTGTAAATCTACTTATCAATTAATAAGCTTTATGTGTAATCCTTCATATGATGTTACAGTTCTAGTGCAGTGATTATTCAGGTGGCTGGTCTTTTCTAAATGAGACGTGACGACGTGAATGGCTGTGAGTGACGAGGGTGCTAGTATCCCAGAGGCTCTCCCCTCCAGCTGATCCAGTAAGCACAGCTGATGAGTGAGCAGTCGTCGACCTCTCACCATGTCCTCTGTCTCTGCAGCAGCTGCAGCCGCTCGGAGAGACGTCTGTTGTCCTCCTTCAGGGTCTGACACTCCTCCCTCAGCATACGGCACTCCTCCTTCAGCAGGTCCACGTCACCTGATAGAAGGGTCAGAGATGAAGAGATATTAAGAGGGAGCAGGTCAGTTTAGCTCATCTTTAATGTTACTGATTGAGGATTTAGAGGGATAGCTCAGGTGTTTTGAAGTGGGGTTGTATGAGGTACTTATCCATAGTGGGTGTATTGCTTAAAGTAGAAGATGGTCGACGTGCCCCCATCTTGCAGAAACAGAAAGGAGCACCGACACCGGAGCAAAACAATACAGTGCTGTGGACGGGGACGGCAGAAAAACATATTTTAACCACCTAAAAGAAAGGCTCATCTAAAAAAGTGTAGATCCGTTTCAGTGTACGCTATATTTAGAATATTTTATCAATGCTCTATCCAAAGCCAGCAGGCTCAGATGACAAAAACAGTATAGATAAGTTTCACTTTCAGTTCAGTTCATCGTCATAAAATATTCTAAATATAACGTACGCTCAAACAGATATTTTTAGGTGAGCTAAAATATGTTTTTCTGCTGGCCCCATCCACAGCACTGTATTGCTTTGCTCCGGTGTCGGTGCTACTGTCTGTTTCTCCAAACTGGGGGCGTGCCGACCGTCATCTACTGTAACTAATACACTGACTATGGATAAGTACCTTATACAAACCCAACTTCAAAACACCCAAACTATCCCTTTAACATCATAAGAACATGTATGGAATATATTTAAGGAATAGTTTTAGGAAAAGCTTGATATCACACTCATGTCTATCTGTTAAATATGAAGCTAACTGATGATATGTGATATGAAAGCAAACAGTGAGTTGGATTGTCCTTTCAAATGAAATACATTTGGGGTGATGTTTTCATGAAACAGCCCAACAATTAAATAATATAATATGAGCTTCCCTCCCTCAGTCCCACCCGAGGCTCAGCTGCAGCGATGATATCATGTGTTAGATGTGTGTGTCCCTCCCTCCCCCTCATGACTTCATGTTCCTGGTATCCTAAATGCACACACACACACATCTGCGCACACACACCACTCCCATCGCAACACTCAGCGATGACATTCGCAATATGTAATATTTACTAAACCCCACAAATGATTTATGTGCTTGACTGCGGGATGCTAACATGACGTGACGATGGAATAAGAACATTCATGACACGATGCTTTGTTTTCATGATATCCGCCACAAAGACTGATCATGGGCCATTTGTGCAAGCAGTGAGCTTGAAGCGGAGACAGTCCTCTCACTGATGGCTGTTTACACAATGTGTGAAGATGAGGTGTAAAACCAAGACTTCATGAATTTTAACTTTGATGTACTGTGAAGTAAAACATTGTTGTAAAGAGGGAGAAACCACCTCCACTTTCTGTCTTTCATCCTCACCGACATCCATGTATACCACGTGTCAAACTCAAGGCCTGCGGGCCAAATCCAGCCCCTCGCAATTTATCAATTTAGGTTTTCGATACATTTTGGCCCGCTGAGTTGCAGTCTGCACAGCAACACGTCCCCCGTACACCAAACACACAAGCGTGCCTCCACTGTCTGCAAGCTTGCAAGCTAGCTAACACAAAAAATTAGTTAATGCTGAAGGATGCATTTGAGTTTTGCTTGACTGCAAAGTTTATTTAAGGGTTTTATGTGCAGCCGATTGCATGCCAGAAGGCTAGGCTGTAGACTGGAACATGTAAACTACATAATCAATGATCTTTTACTTTTATTATTTTTTTATTAAATGTCCCACACAACCATTGAGTTGTCACATTCAGGCATGTGAAACAGGTTGTTGTGAGTTGGCTGTATGGTTTGTAAAGATGTAATAAGAATGCATTATTTTGCTTGACTAAATGCTAAGCAACTTTTTTGTTGATTTTTTTATGCGTACTAAATTGTATGTGAGAAGGCCATATGGGAACAATATAATCAAAGACATTTTATTTTTATTGTTTCGATTAAATAAAAGCATGTCGATAAACTTTATCTGTCTGGCCCTTGATGGGATTCTCTTTTCCCCGTGTGGCACTTAGTGAAATTGAGTTTGACGCACCTCATCTATACCTATCTTCTTTGTGTTTTACTCTTCTTACTACACTGATCTCTCCTCTCCGTGCTCCTCCTCGTCCCTCACCCTCTCTCCTCTCGGCCTCCCTGCGCTGGCTCTTCATGCTGATCTCGGCCCTCAGCGTGGTGATCTCCAGCTCGTAGTCCTGGGTCTCCTCGCTGAGGCGCTGCAGCTCGGCCCGCCGGCGACACAGCTCCTCCTGCAGCGAGGCGATGTCGTTCTCCCTCTCCGCTGCTGCTTCCTCGGCCGCCTGCTGGAGCAGGATCACCTCCTCGTGGGCGACGCGCAGCTCCTCCTGGGCCTCGGCCAGCTCGCTCTCCTTCTCCTCCTCCAGGCTGTCCATCTCCTCCTGCACAGAGTGCAGCTGGGCTGTGGGGAGAGGAAGAGGAGGACAACGTGTTCTTTATGGGGGATGAGTGGTGAGACTGCAGCATCAGTATGGGTGTGTGTGTGTGTATGATCTTACCTGAGGTTTTGCATCAGTGTTCTTGCATGTGTGTGTGTGTGTGTGTGTGTGTGAGTGGGTACTGTTTGAACGAGGAGCTGATGTAACTGATGGTAACAGACCTTTTTCTCAGGGTCAGATTCAGTTTACAAGTTTAGTATTTTCAGGAAAGGAAAATCTTTTCCACCTCTCACAAAAACAGCAATAAGAGCAACAATACAAGATAACGGCAATAAACCAGTTATATCTCAATTAAAGGTACAGTGTGTAGGATTTGGTGATATCTAGCGGTGTGGTTGCAGATTGCAACCAACGTAGTAATCCTCCATTCACTCCTCCCTTTCCAATACTGTGGTAACGCCATTCACCTCATCATAATAACACAACTTTAGGAGCAACGGAAGTCAGATGGCGGCTGGTGGTACCACAGTTTTACACTCTGTGGCTCACATTTCCGCAGTTTCACAAGGTGTCAGAGAACTACTGTGGCCTTCAGTTAATGTAAAAACGTGAAAGGCTCTCTCTAGAGCCAGTGTTTGGTTTGTTCGCTCTGGGCTACTTTAGAAACATGGCGAACTCCGTGAAGAGGACCCGCTCCCTATGTAGATATGAAGGGCTCATTCTAAGCTAATGAAAACACAGATTCTTAGTTTCAGTGATTATACACAAATTAAAATATAATTATGAAAATTATATTCCATTTCTGCTAATAGATCCCTCAAAATGTTACACTCTGTTCCTTCAAACAGTTCAGACATAATTCTTGTTCGCATGCAGATGTGTCATGAAATACTTTGGCATTCCCCCAACTGACTGAAAAATGAGCTTCAGCTTTAAAAACAATGCTCCTCCTTTTTCTATTGTTCTTTCTCTCTTTGTGTGTTTGTGTTTCCTTTTTATCTTTTTTCTTTTTCTCCTTCCTCTACTCAGAGCCCTGTGTTGGTTCTGAGGTGTGTTTTATTGACTCCCACATGATTGAGCACACATCTCATTCAGGCTCCTTGAAGAATAATTGTGTCTCTGTGTGAATGATTTCTTTAGTCAAATGTAATTTTAAAAAATATGTCACAAAATAAGACAATGCTCCCAAATCAATAAGCCAAATGACTGCAAGCATTTAACGTGTTCTAGTCAATCACATCCCAACATATTTATGTGGCACTTTCTGTCTGAGACTATTCATTAAAGAACTATGGGACAATAGAAAGCAGTGCAGTGGCATACAAGATTGAGGTCCTGTTGATTAATGCTTCACCGGCAGCTTACGGAGTAAAATCGTCATTGACCTCGACTATTGACAAACGTGAGAAACGTAATATGCATTGGTTGATTCTTCCTGTTTCTGTGCAGTAGTCTAGTTATTGTCTGGACAATACCTTGTAGATTCTGGATCTGCCGTGTGAAGGCTTCAGCCTGATGGGCACTGGCCAGACGCTCATCCTCCAACAGACCTGGTGGAGAGGTGAAGTGGAGTTGAGAGTGGGGGTGGAGGAGAGGAGTGGGTGGAGAGATAAGAGGGAAATGTCAGTTCAGCAGGCCAATTGAAAGATGACAAGTTGATAAGCTGTTCAACCTTGACTGAATGACACAAGCAGCTCTGTGTGTCTGTCTGTGTTCGAAACAATGTGAGTCAAACCACCAGTGTTAGTATATTAGTTTTATAAATATCCATTTTATTAAATTGTCTTCTCTCCCTGAATCTAACAACTTTTAAGTACAGCAGAACAAAATGAAGCAGATTATTTCGGCTGTTCTTTTCACAGTTTCTGGTTTGCTTCTATTTTTGTCTTTCTGTTTCTTTTTGGTCCCCATTACTGTGTCACGCCAAGTCATTTCTCGAGCATACTTTGTGCAGATTCACTAATACAACAGTTTTAATACAACAGCTGCCGGTTGAATACAGAGGAAGGTCAGTTGAGCCTGCTGAACACCCACACAGGTGTTTTCAGTTATTCTGGCTGATTAGACCTCTGCTCAGGTTGAAGGTGGGTCGAGGCTTTGATGGGAATTTATTAAGTCACAAATCTTCATTTACCAAGAGGTCTAATCAGCCAGATTAACTGAAAACACCTGTGTGGGTGAACAGAGACTTTAAAGGATCAATTTACCCAAATTACAAAATCGACCTTTACTGGTATCGAGACATGGATATATATTGTTTTACGTTTTTAAAATGAATATCAATCGGCAATAATGTAATTCCCACTGAGTATTTCTCATTTCCCATCCTGTCTCCTGGTGAGGGTAGTATGATCCTTGTATTTTTTCCCTTTTTTATTTATTTAATACAGGTAAAAAATACATGGAACTAGAATTACTGCCCTTGTGGTTGTATGCCTCCGCCAACCAGTCAAGTTGCAGTTTACATGTCTGACCAAAATTTCATCACTTCATTTTATACTGTTAGCCATTTGTGTGATATTGTCATAATTTGCAGTCTTATTCTTGAGTTATGGCCAAAAACGTGTTTTGTGAGGTCACAGTGACCTTGGCCTTTGACCCCACGTGGACATTTGTGGCAAATTTGAAGAAATTCACTCAAGGCGATCCTGAGATATCACAAGATACTTTGAAGATTACGAGAATGAGACAGAGGGAAGGTCACGGTGACCTTTGACCACCAAAATCTAATCAGTTCATCCTTGAGTCCAAGTGGACCTTTGTGACAAATTTGAGGAAATTCCCTCCAGGCTTTCCTGAGATACAGTGCTCACGAGAATGGACCATATGGACGTATGGACGGACGGACAACTGGAAAGCATAATGCCAGGGCTGTAGCCGCCATGGATGCTTAATAAACACGACAATATGATAACATGACAATATAACCTCACAAAAAGAGAAAAGGAAAAAAAAAATTGCAGAAATTGCCATTGTAAAATGAGCAGCTTGCATTGATAGTCATAGAGACACCCGTGATCTTTACCCACACCTCACCCTGACGTCACTCTCTGATCATGCACACTCAGGACCCCCACCACTTTACCACCACCAACAGCTGCCAACAGCCTGAACAGCTGACTGCTCCCAGAGGGAGTCGACCAAAAGTGATTTCTCGTTGTGGTCTAGGACACCCAGTCTGGAAGCTTCCCTCAGCACGCACGCAGTTGTCTGAGGAATGCCTCAAGCGCTGCCAAACAAACAACTGAGCTCACCACGCCATGTCTTTTAGTACGACACACACTCATAAATACGCTCACACACTGAGCTCACTGTAGCCCCATACCCAAGGCCTGACTCACTGCTAGTGACCCTGAACATTAAGCTCATCATTTCTAAGGTATGATGTGATGCTCCATTTAGTACCTATGAGGAACAGGCCGTGTCAGCGACCGCATATAAACATTTACGCTTCTACATCTTCAACTAGATTGTGATGAACAGGAGACGTCTCAGGTAGAGGACACGGGAGTTTTCTTCTGTGGTTGTGTGTAACGAATTGAGAAATGAAGGTTGAGAGACATCTACCCAACGGGAAGCCATAATCATGACAATTTACAACATAACTGAAGTTAATTCATAGAGAGGGAGGACGCCAAATGGCAGAAGGGTCATAAATGTTAGTGTTTACATTAATGCCAAGTCACAAAAACTGGTACTTGTGGCACATTTATTGAAACCACTAACTCATGTAGTATCTATTGACCAGGTATGCTGAACCATTAGCACGTTGTCTGCTTTACACTAAGTTTAAAATACTAAAACACACTTTTTGCAAATAACTACACATGGTTATCTACATCAACATCTGCCCAAATACTATTTTCTGTCCAAGTAATTATCAATTTTAAAGGTTTATTCCACCCAAATACGACTTTCTGTCCTTTCAACTCTGACAGTTTTGAACCTTTTTGGGAAGGTTTTAGCTTCTTCGGCTCCTTGCTCCAGAAGTTGCAAATTCAGAAATCTCTATAGTGGAGATTGAGAGTAAAATGTTGCCATGACTAACAGTGATAAAGGACAAAAACATGAGAATAAGACCCATGTTCACAAATGGCAGAATTTTCCTTTAAGTGCCAGAAAACATGCCCGTACAAGATGACAGGATTTAGGGTGTGTGGAAGATGTTTGCATTAGATCTTGACTTCAAGTCAGATGACTGTCAGTAAATAATGAATAAAGGGGTTGTGATAGAGGAAGATTAATGATTCAAGGCATTAAATAATGAATAAATAGTATAAAAATACAGTCTTAAGTCATATCCAAGGCTGGAGGTCTCACCTTGCAGCTCATGGAAGCTCTCCTGGTGTTTGTTGGAGGTCTCTCTGGCGTCGTCCAGCTCCAGCAGCAGTTGCAGCACCTGGGCCCTCAGCTCCTCCAGCTCCTGCTCCTCCGTCAGCGGCTCCTGCTCCTCCTCCTCCTCCTCCTCCTCCTTCCTCTTGTCCTCTCCTTCGCCTTCCTCTTCCTTCAGCTTCTTCTCCTCGCTCTCCTCTTCCCGAGCTCTCTCCTGGTCCATCTCCTCTTTCTCGTTGTTCTCCTCCAGCACGCCTCTCTCCTTTGCCGTCATCTCGTTGTCCATGGTGGGGCTGCACTCTGCTTTTAGATCACACGGGTCATCTGATGAAGAGAAGACAGCGATATTAGAAAGGGATGTCTGATATGGAAGAAAGGGAGAGAGATTCACAGGTGACAAACCTCTCTGTCGGTCGTGCCTTGACCACAACACAGATTGTGTTTTCTTTCGAATCAACAGCACCATCTTGTGATTAAAGTGGCATTGAGTCCTTTTGTACGCCAACCTCTATTCCACCCATGTACCTTAATTTAACACACTCATTTAAATATACAGAATTACTGAAAGCCCTCTCATGAGATTAGAAATGAGATTTTCATAGAAAGAAAACAAGAAATCCATTCACACAAAAATTAACTAATAGATATCACCATGAAACTTCCCCATGTTGATTACTTACATTAAGACAATTATTTTTTGCATTACAAGTTTTCTGAAATGTGATGTTTAAATATGCAAATGAGGCATTATTTTATGAAATATGTGCTAATTTGTATATACTTCCAGAACAGAAATCTGAACATTGGATAAAGCCAGGTTCAAATTTATTGTTTCATTTTGTTGACATATTATAGTCAAAGGTTTTTACAGAGGGAGTTTTGAATTTCTCTTTTTATCACTCCATAAATCAGAAAATACAAGAGCTATAAAAAAATCCATTTTCACCATGTTTTTATGAATAAAATGTTCTATAAATCAGGCTATGAATGATATATGAACAAACCCCTCTGTGAAATAAAACCTTCAGAATATAGATAGGAATGAAACTGGAAAGCTTGGTGTATGTAAGTGCTACTGAAGTGGAGATTTCTGGCTGTATTATAATATTCCATACATTTTGCAAGACTCTACGGGTGAAAAGGTTAATAAATTAAACTAATAGATGTCACCCTGAAACTTCCCCAGTTCAGTACTTACATTAAGGCTTTTTGTATTACAAGTTTTCTGAAATTGCATGTTTAAATATGCAAATGAGGCATTGAATAACTCTAACTTTTGGTGAATTTGGGTGAAATCTATAGACAAAGTGGTAAAATAACCACCTTAAATGTGTATTTTGGATGTTTTCTTTCCACTCATCTGATAGAAGCAAACATGTTATGGATATGGAAGGAAAATAGTCCAAAATCTAAAAATTGACCAGTGCATGAAAAACAATGTTTTTGCCTGTTGTGTCTCGCCTTAAGTGAGACATTATTAATACATAACACATCTGAGTACAATTATAAGACATACGTTTTCCTCTATTTGCACATTGGATTAAAATGTCTGACCAGTAGGTGGAGTGAGTTAGCCGACACAATGCGGTGAGAGAAGGGGGGGAGGAAGGCCTGTATGCTGAAGCAATCACTATGACTCACCACTCAGCAATGCAACTCGGAGTCCATAATAACACTAGCCACCGCTCATAGTAAGAGAGATGTGACAAACACACATCTCTCTCTCTCTCTCTCTCTCTTGTATTATTACACTCTGTCACATTACATGGCCGTCTGCCATTTTTCTTTGGCTTTTTCATGTTGGTTTTCCTCATCCTTGCAGACAGCCTGGACTGAGCTGTGAACCGTTGTATATGATGTAGGGCTGTACTAATAAACTTGATGTGACATTATAGCAGCTGTTGCTTGTTAGAGCTGCGAAGGTGAATGCAGAGCAGGTCAGAAAACTAGAAGGGAGGGCGTCATTTAGAGCAACATGACGGTAAATTCCCACTTGACTGGGAAGTCTTTTCCCATTAGTCGGATGAGATTTGCCGCCTGGCAGGAAAAGGCCAGCAATAAAAGGAGATTATATTCACAGTTTGTTCTCAGGTGCACTTAAAGGTTAAAAGATCACTTGTGCCTCAGTTGCTCTCTCATCCCTGGAAATTGTGCTTACATCACACACACTGCCCTGCGATCATTCCCCTCTTATTTCTCAATAACACGCCCCCCGGGGTCAAGTCCAATATCAGGGATAAATTGATGTGTAGTGTCACACATTCGTGTTGGAGTGGTCTCCGAGTGCCTCAAAATTGCTGTTCGTTCTCGGAAAACGTTGTGAGGATCGGAAAGGGGAACGATGTTTGCCCAGAATAGAGAGATGTGACGAGAAGAAGGGTGCAGCAGGGGACACAGTGAAGCGTTAACTAAAGATATACCTAATTAAGAGTGATGCTCACCGGTGTAATCTCGGCTCAGGGGATGCTTCCATCTCTTGTGGTAATTATTTCTCTGCCTTGTTGTTGCCCTCACTAGATGTAACTATTTCCATCACAGCCAAGCACTTGCAACATTTTTTATTATATCTGTATGACGTTAGCATCCTTCCTGTCTCATAATAATGTTAATTTGAACAATGCATGCCCCTGAGAGGTGTGTGAGAGGTTTCATGAGCACTGGGCTATTTTGTCATTAAACTTTGATGCTGGTTGTAATGAGTTAGTCATAAAGAAGAGAGCTGGAGGAGCCGTGTGGCAGCAGGGAGCGAGCCAGAGCTGCTTGTATAGCCGGCGGCAGCTAAAGGCCATCAAGAGACAAAAGGCTCGCCGCTGAATATCACTCACATCCCAATACTTCAGGGTGTGATAACTCGGAAAGATTTGGCTCAAGCAGTTTGTGCTGTGTTTTAGGTTTTGTAGATGTAGCATTCAGATTGTCCTCCAATGGGCACAAACTATACAGCTGATCAGACACAAACTGTGATAACAGTGACAACACGGCAAGAGTGAAGTATTGTACGCACTTCTTACATACTTTCCGTGTTGCTGCTGGGCACTGAGAAAGTGTTTGGGACATCCATTACCCCTAAGAGACCCACTTACCGTACCATTTGTTACACCGATTTGGTGCCAGGTTTAACCATTTTACCACTTGAGAATTGAATTACAAAATGATCAATAATCCCTCCAAAATTCCACATTAAGACACCAAGACCTTGAGGAACACCATAGAAAAAGCCATGCTGTGATTTGGTTTCAAAAACTTTTGACATTTGGAGATTTCTGCAAGAATTGCATTTTTTGGCGAGCACTTCTGTTGTGTAAACTGCTCAGAAACCACCTTATTGTGAATCTACCTAGGAAAGCCATCCATCCTCTGAATGCTCTAGGTCTCTAGTTTGTGGTTGTAAAGTTTCATGAGGCTGTGATTATCCTAGAGGTCACCACAGGTCATTTTATACAGGGAGGTCAAGTTTCAAAAAATGGTCTCACTACAATGAAATGGCTACTATGGGGACTAACATCATCACACATGAATACAGTTGGGCTAACCTGTATTCATGCAAAAAACGGCATGTGATTATCATAAAGTGGGCATGTCTGTAAAGGGGAGACTCGTGGGTACCCATAGAACCCATTTTCATTCACATATCTAGAGATTAGAAGTGAAGAGACCCCTTTAAAAATCACCATGCCAGTTTTCTCTCGCCAAAATGTTCCCTATCTTTGGAGCGTTATTTAGACTCCTTCCAGACAACATGACATGGTTGTACCAATGGATTCCTTAGGTTTTCTAGTTTGCTTTAAGACTGAGCCCGCTACAGCCTCTTAAAAACAGTTATGTTGGCCAAAACCCTTCTCTTCAACTTCAACTTATTATGGTACCTCTCAACATATTATTCTGTGCCCGTCCTTTCTATAAAACTTCCCTACAGACAAAGCCACTTCCGCTATCTGTCCAGTGTACCCATAAGTCTGCCTGCATGCTATTCCCAACAGCTTGTTAATCATCTCAGTCCTTAAGGAACCTTTATCACATCACCTTGTGAGTGAATGTCAAACACATTGTGCAGCCGAATCAGCTGCAGTGACACCTGTGATCACTCCCCCGCATACTTGGCACAGGGCTGCTCTTCAGTCACGCAGGGATTGCATTAGACATGGACGCTGCTCGCATACGAGAGCAGGAGAGTCATCTCGGGAGCAGCTCCAGGGAGAGGATGGCTTTATCTACAGCGCCACATTCCTTCATAATCACGCTGCCGCAAAAACACAGTATGAGTATGTCACTGCAAACATTGTGCCACTTTAGAAAGGAGACAACAAGCAAGGCTGAGTGGTCTTTGTCAGTATCACGGAAGAGCTGTCTGAGATTAAATTTAAGCATTAATGTGGCAAAACAGGCTCTTTGTTTTGCTTCTGATTTGGTGTTCAGTGATGGAGTGAGGAGTGTAATGAAATTTGCACTTTGCAAAATTGAGGAGCAGTGTGAGGATTTTAGCAAACGGAGGCATGCTAGCAGAGGCGTGGATGTGGGACAGAGCTGCTATTACCTGGCACCGCAGGCAGGCCTAAAACACTCAGCCTGATTCTGCAGTTCAGACTTATAGCTCTGAACTGATATTCAATCTTACAGTGCGGTAGAGTAGAGAGTAATATAATGAACAAGATATGTCTGCATAAGGAGTTGTCATTTTACCTTTTTACAATCTTGATCTTAATTTGTCATACTGCTTCATTCAGGTGCTATAATGTGCAACAAATCAAGAGAACTTCTCTAATCTCCATTCTCTCCCTCTGACTGCTTGTTGAATAACTAATTTCACTGTATCGAGAGGAACATCTGGAGTCAAATCAGCTGTGAAACGAAATGACGGCTCACTGAAACAGGAGCTGTCGACACGTGTAGTGTGATGGTGGGTACCTTGTGCTGCTGAACCAAGCTTGAAACTAGGATTGAGGAGACTGGTGGTGCTGGCTAGGGCTGTGCATTGGCAGGAATCTGGAGATACGATACGTCTCATGATACAGGGGTTATGAGTCAATATATTGTGATTAAGGCTGTCAGTCAATTAAAATATTTAATCGCATGATTGTCCATGATTAATCGGCATTAATCGCAAATTAATCGCACATTTTTTATCCGTTCAAAATTAAACTTAAAGGGAGATTTGTCAAGTATTTCATACGGAAAACTGTCATCGTATAAAGATGAGGCTCCATTGTATTCACCATATTACGAAAGCCTTCATTCTCTATAGCTGAAGATAGATTACAACACTGCTATCTAACGTTCGGGGGGTTTACACACAACCCAAAATGAACCATTGTCTGCCACAAATCTTTACATGTAAACTATTTATTGAAAATAAATAGTGTTTTGGGAAATTGATACAGTATCACAGAGCACAGTATCGCGGTACTCAAGTGTATCGATATTTTCTTACACCCCTAGTGGTGACAGTGTTGGTGGTTTGTGTGTGTGCAGCATTTTTGTGTTTCTGTGTATAAAATATATGCACGAGCATGCTCTTGTACTTGTGTGTATAATCACTATGGTGATATGCAGGCTTGTGTATCATTGTGTTGTATGATCTCTTAGGGCATCTAGAGCGTCTCGAGATAACTTCTGTTATGATTTGACGCTATATCAAAATAAATTGAATTGAATTGAATTGAATTGAATTAGGCCCACTTCTGATGAGCCTATATACACATACAGTATAGGATCACACAAGTCTACCATGTTTAAGCTGCATGTGCACCGTATGTGTATATATATATATATATACAGTATATGCCATGGATCTCTGCAGCTGTGTAGGAGGCCATGCATAATGCACAACACCACCAACGCCCACTGCTACACCGAGCTTTGAAGCCAGCCCACGACTGATGCTGTAGCTGTTCCCATCGGCACACTTCCTCAGCAACACATAATTCGGGGCACAGAGGGGAGCGAGTTGAAAAAGATGGAGAGACTGATGTGCGAGAGCAAAAAGTGGAAAGGAAAAGAAGGCGATAAGAGAGATGGCCAAAATCTTCTATCCATATATAGGTCATTTCATATCTCAATAATGATATATATCATCTCTGGCAATTCAATAAATAAATAGTCTGCATGAAATCACCACAAGGTAAAGCCTATTTTTGTATAGTCCTGTGTGAACTAAATACATTACAAATGAAAAGTACAAAGTATTTTGTCATTTAATTAAGAACTTTAGTGCAAAATGAACAGAACAGTTTCAAGTGAAATTATAGAGAAAAGTTAGTATGTGCTTGTTCAGTTTAGACAACGCAATTGTGTATCACAATATCTCGATATATGATCATATTGAATTATTGCTCAGTATAAAAGCAAAGAGACAAAACTGCAGTGTGTGTTTTACTACTGCCGCCATTTTGCACTGTAAACGCGTATTATAGTTATAATATTTAATTTTTCAACACAGGCCATTTCGGTAGAATATGACAATAGAATAGAAATAATTTTGTTTTACTTTTGTGCAACACTTTTTAGGCGGACGTTTTAGTGGCGTCCGGTAGTCACTTTCAGTCCAAAATGGCGGAAGTGTAGCTTTGCTGCTGGGCGCTGATGTTACAATGGAACGAACAATTGATTTTCACTTCTTGGCAATATACGTTCTTTAAAGGCCGGCTTAAGGCATAGGCCATATAGGCGGTCGCCTAGGGCGCCACCTTTTGGGGGGCGCTGGTCACCCTCTAAAAAATAATAAATAAATAAAAATATCAGTGGGCGCCCTTCCTCATTTTCTGCATTGAGGTAACAAATGAACAAAGACAGAAAGAAAGAAAGACACTTTTCACCCTTGTTAATCTCTTTCTCACACTTTTTCATCTACCCAGCTGCACTTATTTGTTAATAAAAGTAGTGAACTTTTGGGTCAACAATATCTTGGACCAGTTGTTTATTTGTATTCTAATAAATACAGTTATTTATGAAAATAAAAATCTAAATTTTTGTCTTAAAACCATTGTGAGGTGCGGTTTACGGGGTTAGGGTTCTTGAGGGTTGGACCCAAGCCCCCAGGAAGTGCGCTGGTCGTCGATCCGGTCTTTCATAGTGGCCAAACGGCGGTACCACAACTTCCGTGTCGGTCACGTGATGCATTGGGAAATACTTTTTCCCATAGACTTACATTGGGAAAGAGACGTCTGTAACTTAGCGGATAATTTTTTTGTGAATCAGGTGAATCAACTTCCCAGGACGAACACTCTAATAGCCTTTATTTTAAAAAATTAGCTATTATTCTGTATAGCTGAATCCAGTGTTATTTCCCTTCTTCCGTTCATGTGAGTGAGACCCAGACCGAGACTGGAGCGCAAGCCGTGACGACAGTGTGATGTTGGGACCCCGTGATCAAGTCATGTGACTGAGCGGACGCTACTCCACCAATCATCTCGGATGCTACTCTGCCAAGATCCGGGTACTTTTCCAGACGGAAGCCGAGCCATTTAGGCTTCATGCGCCACTGAGCAGCTATCATAGGAATGACCGGGGCCTCGCCTCAAACGCTGTATCCAGTTCTTTTAATACATCCATAGTTGGACTCTAATCCTAGAGAGCCGGCGACGGGGGTTGGGGCTCCCAATCCACAATTTCGCCTAAGGCACCAAAAGGGCTCGAAGCGGCCCTATTCTTTGGGGATATTGCCTGAGGGGCGCTTGAGCTGCTCACTTCCTCATGAAACTAGGTGTCAGGTGAAGCCACAAGCTAGTTCATCTCCATGGTGACCTCTACGCACCAACAACCCAGTGCTTCACCATTATGGAAAGTTACCGTGGTGATAAAGCTGTTTTGTCCACACTTTTGCTTCACATGTCTGCTGTTTGCTTTTCCCCAAAGAGAAGAGATGTTATCAGGTGTCCCTTCATAGTGAAGTCAGCATCATACGAGATTTTCTGACTTCAAATGGCATGAGACTGCACAGCGTGAGATGAGGAGCAGCGAGCAACAGGGGTGAAGGTCTCATGAGGTTAATGTGAGTTTATCTCTTTCTCTCTCTCTCTGTACTTTGAGCCTGAAACTCCAGGGAGAGCGAGGAACAACGGCAGCGGGAGACGACAAGAAAAGAAACAGGAAACCACGAGCACCAAAGAGTTGGACTGACTTAATGAGCCGCTCTGTTATTTAAATGGAAAATCCATGTTTGCACTTTCAAAAGGGAGATAAGAGGAAGTGGGTCAACGGGATAGAGATGCGTCGTAGAATGAGCTATAATTTGGCCTCATTAGATGAGCGCCACTAAAACTGTGTCAGTGTGCATACATGCTGTAGGTGATTGATTCAGAGAAGATGCTTTTTTTAAAGGGGATGCGTGTGGTGGTGCAGCTATTCCATTAAGGGATATGAACAAAGCATGAAAACAAGTGATGCGGTAACTATCCATTTGATCGCACAAATCAGTGCCTCCCACCTGAAAGCAATCTCCGTGGAAGGGTTCACATCACTTAAATCACAGGAAAGAGGGGGTACCGCAGCTCGCCATGTGGCTGCCAAATCCAAAAAGGATAAAGACCCAGAGGGAGAGAGGGCGCGCTAATGATAGGTTAACAGTGCCGAGCATTTCTGCGAGGGAGAAGAAAAGGCTTTTTTGTTTTTAAATAAAAATTCATAGAATAAGCCGCATGAGTTCACGAACCTTCTCTATTCACCCGAAAGTTTTAGGAATTTTTCCATTATGCAACCAAGAGAGAATAAAAACACATGTGGCACACTCTATTTGGTCAGGTACCTGCAGAGTGCCTTGAAAGCCTGCTTAAAAAAGCACTAAAATCTGATGGGGGGACATGGGGAAAGCAGGGGGAAGGAGCCTGAGGGTGGAAAAGCATGCAAGATTTGTTTTCTTTTTACTGGCCTTATTAAACTCTGATGTGAGAATCTCACATTGTTGTTTTTCTCAGAGGTCTCTGCAGCTCCCAGATCTGCAAAGTTTGTCTACGGCAGCAACTTTCCTGTTTAATAGTTCCAGAGAGCTGAGAGGAATCCTGCTGTTGCACCCTTTGGGAGTATCGCCGCTGCTGATGTGAATCAGGGCACAACACCAGAGAGGAGGAGTGGAGGGAAAAGCGGGAGAGGACAGGAGAGAAACGCTGTGTGGGCTGAGGCACTGGCAGGTGCAGAGGTTTGTGCGTCTATACATGCGTATGCACATGCACGTTGTGTGTGTGTGTAGGAGGATGTGTGGGCGCTGAAGAGAGCAGAGGATTGAAAGAGGGGGAAGAGATATTGAGTGGGAAAGCAGCAGAGAGAAGGATGGAGAGAGATATGGTCGGCGACTCGTGCAAGTGGGAGGAACAATATGGTGGCCGATGGTTAGAGGATACACAGAGACAGCTCGCAAATGTCAAATCAGCCTCTCATAGTGTTTTATTGATGTTGTGTGAGAGCATCTGTATTCCCCGTTGGTAGGTGTGGTCTTAGAAGCATTTCTTCCAGTGCAACGTGGAATTAATTCCCAGCAGGACTGAAAATAAAAGCCTTATCTAGGGCTGTCAATCGATTAAAATATTTGATTGTGATTATTCACATGATTGTCTATAGTTACAATCACGATTAATCACACATTTGTATCTGTTCAAAATTTACCTTAAAGGGAGATTTGTCAAGTATTTAATACTCTTATCAACATGAGAGTGGACAAATATGCATACTTTATGCAAATGTATGTATACATTTATCACTGGAAATCAATTAACAACACAAAACAATGACAGATATTGTCCAGAAACCCTCACAGGTACTGCATTTAGCATAAAAAATATGCTCAAATCATAACATGACAAACTGCAGCCCAACAGGCAACAACAGCTGTCAGTGTGTCAGTGTGCTGACTGACTTGCCCCAAACTGCATGTGATTATCATAAAGTGGGCATGTCTGTAAAGGGGAGACTCGTGGGTACCCATAGAACCCATTTTCATTCACATATCTTGAGGTCAGAGGTCAAGGGACCGCTTTGAAAATGGCCATGCCAGTTTTTCCTCGCGAAAATTTAGCGTAAGTTTGGAGCGTTATTTAGCCTCCTTTGGGACAAGCTAGTATAATGTTGGTACCAATGGATTCTTTAGATTCTCTAGTTTCATATGATGCCAGTATCTTCACTCTAGCTTTAAAACGGAGCCCGCTACAACTTAAAAATCGCAAGTTGCGGTAATGTGTTAAAGAAATTAGTGGCGTTAAAATGAATTTGCGCTATTATCACGTTAACTTTGACAGCCCTACCTAGAATATAACTACTGATTCTGAGAACCCACACTGATGTCCAGCTAAGTGACCTCAGCCTGGACACAATAAATGCACTTTAATCCATTTAGAGAGCATGTAATTCAAAAAGATACGAGTTACTAGCCATGGCGCAATCCACTTTTCATTTGCTGTATGTCTATCCTTGTTATGATCAGGATTCACGCCACATTAAGCCAGACACTATAGACACTGAGTCTTCAAAAGCACGCATCAGGCTGGGATGAAAGCAAAGAGGTCTCCAGAGTTAAGATAACAGGAACAGGCTTGTTAGGGAGGAAAGGATTTTCTCCTGAGACAGCAGCCATGCTATGATGCTCAATAACAAATGTAATAAAGGAAATTACCACTCAGAACAAAGTGGTATAATAAGTCAACAGCTGGTTTAAGAGATAATCAAATACTTGTTGTTGAAAGTTCAATAATAGGACACAGGAAGAGGAAGCCAGATTCTGGCAACCTTGTCCCGCCGTCAGAGGGTTGTTGACCTGTGGTCCTCTCCAAGCCCCTCCACACCAATAAACATCCTCCCAGCACAGCAGTGTGTCCCACACAGAGCCAGCTCTGTCTGCACACCCGTTCACAACATGACGAAAACACAGAAGAAAACATTCCTCGCATTTCTTCCCCTGAACACACACAGACAGTGCTTGATTCTGTGAGGATTGCATTGTGCCAAATGTCACATCTGCAGTGGCATGAAGTTACCAAACGAGCTTAACAGCAAACTGTGCGACACACAAAACATTACATGCAATAATTAATGTGTGCAAAGTATCAAAAATAAACTGGAATAACACCCAACACTGCATGACTCCACATTGCATCAATCAGCCCTCAGAATAACATATGCAGCACTGATGAGTACATTATTTCCTGCCTCTGGTTGCCAGCCAGTCTATTATTACCTGGCAGCATGTCGCCTCCATCAAATGTCCACAGATGCCACAGCAGACAGTCTGTCAGCTCAACCACAGCTCCTAATAAAGACCATCATCATCTTCCCCACTTCCTATACCACCTGACCAGCTCTCCTCCTCCTCCTCCTCCTCCTCCTCAGATCACCACCCATCCCTCACTTCAGGGGTAAACACAGAGATAAACAACCACCTTTTCCTTCTTGCTGATCACATCCTGATCTGTTAGTACGAGGCTAAAAATAGCACAAACACACATAAAAACAGCAGCAGAACAGACCTGTAGAGTCCAGAGCCTCCTCGATGAGTGGAGGTAAACGCAGTCCATCCATAGCCCCCTGTAGCCGCAGAGAGAGAGAGAGAGAGAGAGAGAGAAAGAGAGAGAGAGAGAGAGGGTCAGAGGCTCCACACGCCCACCTCACTCAGCTGCTGCTGCTGCTGCTGCAGGGATACACAGAGAGCGAGAGAGAGAGAGAGAGAAACACACGCAAAGTACTGAGCACAGCGTCAAGTACTCGCATAATAACACGCACACACTGAACGGGCTGTACCTCGGGAGGATTTGGGAGGATCCTGGGAGCTGAAGGCTGAAGGCTGAGCTCCGGAGCGTGGGAGAGATGCCGAGAGGGGAGGAGCAGAGAGGAGGAAGAGAGATGCTGTTTTACCAGACGGAGAGAGAGCTCTGTGTGCAGACCTCTCTCTCTCTCTCTCTCTCTCTCTCTCTCTTCAGTCCCTCTTTCCTATTAAAAACAAATATGTCTGGAGCCACAAAACATTTGAGCATTGTGATGAAGGTAACACAGTCTATAGTCTAAGTATATAGTATATAAGTCTAATGCAGCGAGGGCCAAAGTGCAAATGTACGACGGAGTATTAGGGCCACATTGAGGGAAAAAACATCTGAGATTTACAGAATAAAGTCATAATATTGCAAGAGTCATAACTTTACGAGAAAAAAAGTCGTAATGTTACGAGAATAAAGTCAGAACTTTACGAGAAAAAAGTTGTAATATTACTAGAATAAAGAAATAATATTACGAGAAAAAAAGTTGTAATATTACAAAAATAAAGTCATAATATTACGAGAAAAATAGTCGTAATATTACAAGAATAAAGTCATAACTGTACGAGAAAAAAGTCAGAAGTTTACGAGAAAAAAAGTCATAATATTATGAGAATAAAATCAGAAATTTACGAGAATAAAAGAAAAGAAAACGTAAAATTACTACTTTATAATATTACGACTTTATTCTCGAAATCTCAGATTTTCAATTTTTTTTTGTCCTCGACACGCGAACAGATGTACAGACGGACACGCGGAGTGCTATATACCCGTGACTATGTTGTCGTGGGGGTATAAAAATTGGGTTTAGAATAAGATCAATATGATGTAAGATATTGATAATTCCTTTTTTAAATTGTTTCTTAAAAGTTTCCAAAAAAATCAAAATTCATGTGGAAATCTTGGAGTTTCCCTTTGTAGGATTTGGCGGCATCTAGTGGTGTGGTGGTACATTGCAACCAACAGAGTACCCCTCCATTCACTCCTCCCTTTCTGTGAACCATCAAGTGCAAAACCGTGGTAATGCCTCAGAGGTCTGAGAAGTGAAGCCAATGCTGAAGTGCCTTAAACTTGCATTCTCTCTAATAGCCAGCAGGGGGCGACTCCTCTGGTTGCAAAAAGAAGTCTGATTGTATAGAAGTCTATGAGAAAATGAGCCTACTTCTCACTTGATTTATTACCTCAGTAAACATTGTAAACATGAGTTTATGGTCTCAATCGCTAGTTTCAAGTCTTCTTCAATACAGCATGATGTTCATTTAGTCAATTATGGTCCCATTTAGAGTCAAATAGGGAGCAGGGTATGCTTTAGGGGGTGGCTACCTTGTGATTGACAGGTACCACGGTGTTGTTCGGTCTGGGAGTTGTCTGTGTTTTCGTCTTACAACTTTAACCCTTTCACAGTGTGTTTTCAGTTCATAAAGTTAATCATAAACTTTTTGGTCACTTGAAAATGTCTTATTTAGTGCTCGGTTAAACTTACCTTTCGTGTCACTTCTGGTTGCAAATAACCAAGAGGGCAACAGCCACAATGCTGAACTCAAGACTTCAAAAAGGCAGTCCACAAACCAATGGGTGACATCATGGTGACTACGTCCACTTCTAATATACAGTCTATGCCATCCTTACCATAATAACACTACTTTAGGAGCAACAGAAGTCAGATGGCGGCTGGCGGTACCACGGTTTGGCACTCTGTGGCTCAAGTTACCGCAGTTTCACAAGCGTGTCAGAGAACTACGGTGGCCTTCAGGTAACGTAAAAACGTGAAAACGTTTGTCCGTTCTGGGCTACTGTAGAAACATGGCGGAGCAACATGGCGGACTCTATGAAGAGGACCCGCTCTCTATGTAGATATGAAGGGCTCATTCTAAGGTATAACGAAAACACAACGATTCTAATAAAAATGAAAACTAAGTTATGAATATTATATATTTTTTATATTATTTCTGCTAATAAATCTCTCAAAATGTTTCACACTGTTCCTTTAAGATACAGATAATTTCTTTTTTAAATAGTTTCTAAATAAACATCAAAATTCATATGGATATCTTGGAATTTCCCTTTGATATATTAGGTGTTAAATAATTTGAGAGCTCAATCCACCAGTGTGAAAGACTTGGCAAAATAGCAGTATATCTCCAGTGAATGGCGATGCATTTAGCTGCCAATGCTAAATCTATATATAGGCTGTTTTATCATGCGGATTCCAACTGGCTGGTCTAGCTCCTAATAAACAAAGTCAAGGATTTTGAATATAAATGACAACAAACATCAGAGGATCACAGCACCAAAACATATGCAAACTCAGTCTTTGCTTCTTGCAGCGTTCACCATTCATCTGTACTCTCCTGCACGCACACACACACACACACACACACACACACACACGCACACACACGCTTCCTCAAACACTCATGTATGTTGGGCCTTGGCCCCTGAGCCAAATGAATTTACCTATAATGAGGTCCAGACAGGCTGTTTTAACTGGAGGCTGACAGCTACCCATGCACATTACAGATCATTTCCCTTCCATTGTTCATTTCCTCCCCTCGCTGGCTCTCTTTCTCTCTCTGTTTACTGCTAATGAACAGTGGCTCTAATACTATAAACAGCATCTGAAACCCACCACCTCCATTTTCATCACTACCGTTCACACACACTTCTCCGTCTGTCTGTCTCTCACCTCTTTCTTTCTCTTTCTTCAGCTGCTATCACATCTGGCAACGTCTGTGCAGTAAATGCCTACATAAGGAGCCAGAAATGTGAGGTGTGCCGTGAAACAGTCTGAAGATACGTCAGCGGTAAAGAGAGAGAGGAAAGGAGGGACAGGTTTAAGCGTTCGCTGGCCTGGTAGGAGGATATTCCTATCACAGTAGCACTGTCAGAGAGCAGGAAGTGCATGCAGATGTACACACAAATAATATAGTCACACATGTGGAGCCTGCTGACATCTGAAAGAGGAAATGTTAAGAAAAAAAAGCAGAAGTTGGTGTAACGGAAATAGAAAGAGGCAGAAAGTCTGTACATGTGGTTGTTTGTACCTGTGATGAACAGCAAGTGATTCTCAGCGACAGACAACAAAGGATAAAAGGGATGGATGCCCAGTTATAAGCACTTCCCTCACTCCTGTGTGGCTCTTTCCTCAGGCAGCTATAATCCCCCAGACAAGGTGGCTGAGCATGATGGCATCTTTCAACGTGAAGTCATCCCACAGTCTCCTTAACACACACAGACAGGATGGGAGAGCTGTGGAGAGAGTTGGCTGACAAGGTGTTGATAATGAGCTGGCAACGTCTGGCTTCCATCCACCCGTGTCACTCTAGTGTGGCAGGAGCAGAACGGGCGCAGAAGGAATGCAGATACCAGATTAAATCATGGTCAAACTCTAAAATAGTTCTTGTTGTTTGTCTCAAACTGCTTGCTGAACCAGATAGGCGGGATGGAAAGCTATTTGCCAAGCTACACTTTGTGACCCACCCATACTTCAGCTTTCCTTTCCCAAAATGATCTACAAGTACCGTTCAACCAACATCTGATCACCCTGCTCGCACACTTTAATAGGTTACGCTATCAAAAAGTAAGCACAACTACAAGTCAAGTATACCTTTCTGTAGGCCTATAAGGCAAGAATACTTAATTGTAATTTTCTTAAGTATATCTTCTTACTTACAAGTATACTTAGACTTTTCTTTACACTTGTCAGTATAAGCCAAGTACACTTGGACTTTTCTGTATACTTGTCAGTATGAGCCAAGTATACTTAGACTTTTCTTTACACTTGTCAGTATAAGCCAAGTATACTTAGACTTTTTTGTATACTTGACAGTATGAGCCAAGCATACTTAGACTTTTCTTTACACTTGTCAGTATAAGCCAAGTATACTTAGACTTTTCTTTACACTTGTCAGTATAAGCCAAGTACACTTGGACTTTTCTGTATACTTGTCAGTATGAGCCAAGTATACTTAGACTTTTCTTTACACTTGTCAGTATAAGCCAAGTATACTTAGACTTTTTTGTATACTTAACAGTATGAGCCAAGTATACTTAGACTTTTCTGTATACTTGTCAGTATGAGCCAAGTAAACGTAGACTTTTCTGTGTACTTTTCTGTATACTTGTCAATATAAGCCAAGTATACTTATGTATACTTTTGTTAAGTATATCTCTGATAAGTACATAAAAGGCTAACTGAAAGTATACTCTCTTATTTTGAGTTTAAAATAAGTATACTAATAGCACACTTGATTAAACGGGGTAGGAGTGTGTACGAGATGAGCTGTTTGCTCGAGCTGTCCCACAGACTGTGAGGTCATGTGCAGGGAATCTCTCCACTCATACTGTGGGCTTTGTTTTTGTCCAGATTCAATAAGTCATACTCGAAGCGCCCACAGCTACAGCGTAGACCTCAGGAATGTGAGCCTGTAATTGACATGTAACACAAATGGACACACACAGACGCAAACACACAAAGGGCCAACAGTTTCTTAAAGTATTTGCAATGCTGTGGTTTTACATTCTCCATTCATGTAATCTTGAGTGGAATAGTGGTTTCATTGGATAGTGTTTAAAAAGGATTTTCACAAAAATGCGCATCATAAATATGATTATGTGTGGAATTCATGTGTCTGATAGTTTTTAGTCATGGCTCCAGGGATGGCGAGGTCAGTCCGTTGGGCGGTACTTTGATCCAGATTGAAGTATCTCAACTACTGTTAGATTGATTGCCGTGAAATTTTGTACAGACATTCATGGTCACCAGAGGATGAATCATACTGACTTTCATCAAGCACAAATAGCAGGTTGACATTTTTGTCTTTTAGTGAAATGTCTCTACAACTATTGGATGGAATGCTGTAAAACTTGGGACCGATATTCATGGTGCCCAAAGGATGAAGAACTTTGGTGATCCTCTGACTTTTCATCTTGCACTATTATCATGTCAAGTTTTCAATTTGTCCAATACTTTGATTTCACTAGCAAGGACCACGCCATCAACAAGGTGCGATTTCACAAATTTATAGAAGGGAAACACAGATGATGCTTGTGGTTTGTCGGATGCAGTTTCAGGAGCTTTGATCGAGGATCCGCTGTAGCGCCCGGGCTTGACAGACCCCCTTGGGACCCTATGCTATTTCGCTTCAATTATATGCAAAGACATTCCCATCAACCTCGGTTGTGCCTCACATCCTCAGACAGAAGCTAGCGTGGCTGCAGACTCCTATTTGTTCATTTAAAAAAAACAAAAAGGCTAATTTTCATCTGCAACCCCTGGGCAGGTTGATGTTAAAAGTTACAGTAAAAGAAAAACAACTAAGATAAAAAGCAGACAAACATCAGGGCACATAAAGTACAATCAAAGATTACCAACAGAGTAAAGCTGGCAACTTCCTCAGGGCCCCAGATGTCCCATATTTAGTACTTGTCGTTTATTAGGTCTCCAGGTGAAATATAATGTTGTCTGCAGTGTGATTTTAATGCAGTAGGACTTTGGAGGTGACGGATTACATGCACAGAGAGCAGGAGGAACAGGGGGTCTGTCAGGGTTTCTGTGGCTGGACCCAACAGGTAGGTGAAAAGGGAAGGGTTTTAGTTCAAGTTTTTGATATCGCAAGCGGGCGTTGGCGGTGGTGAGGGAAAAAGGGCGGTTTCGGGGGTTGAGAGCTGAAGTGGCTGGTAGTTTTTACCTGAAGAGCAGCAGCTAGTTGAGGCGAGCATGCAGGCAAGCAAGCAAACAGATAAACAGGAAACAAACTTGCACGATCACTAGCATGAATGGCAATGATCCGGTTGAGACTGGATGTTGGAGCAGGGTTTATGAGTTGAAGATGAGCATGCCTTATTGCTGGGCAGGTGTGCTGATTGCAGGTGAACGTTGATTGCAGATTATGTCCAGGTGAGTAGTGAGAAAGAGAGAGGACAAGAGTGGGGAGGGATACAAGCAAACAGACAGACATCACCAAAACACAACAAGCACACATCACTCATACTAAAAGGCAGAAAAATAATAAAAACACACTCACACCAGGCTGGATGGTGTCACAGAGGAGGGACTGTGACTGGGTCCAAAGGGGTCCAAAAGCAATTTTTTTGTATCAGGGCCCCATAGTGGGTTTATTAAGCTTTAAAGAGGACCTATTATTATTATGCTTATTTTCAGGTGCATACTTGTATTTTTCTACTAGAACATGTTTTCATGCTGTAATGTTCAAAAAACGCTTTCTCATACCAGCTGCAGCGCCTCTTTTAACCCTCTGTCTGAAACACTCTGTTTGAGCTCCTGCCCCTCCTACTGAAAAGCCCAGTCTGCTCTGATTGGTCAGCTGACCCACTCTGTTGTGATTGGTCAACTGAACTAAACTCTTCACACTCCGCTCCAACTCCACTCTAACTAGCTTTGTTTGAGGGCGTGCCAAACTAACCACTAGGCAGGTATTATGCAAATGTGTTACTTTGTGACATCACCGCGTTACAGAAGAAAAGGGGGCACTTCTATCAAGGCGTTTCAGGCAGTTCAGGAGCAGTGTGTCTGTTGGGGGAGAGTAACTTCCTTGCGGTGGACTTTGGGCTTTGTAACTTTGCAGACCTTTTACATGCACAAAAATATATATATGTATATGTATATACATATATACATATACATATACATATATATATATATATATATATATATATATATATATATAGCGTGAAAAAGGACAAAAGCATAATAGGTCCCCTTTAAGGAAAGAGACCTGAACACAGACACATACAGACCAATCACATCACATACGGCATGCAGACTTTAAATATAATAGAAATCATAGACATTGATGGAAAGAGCAAAATGAAATTATAGTTTCTCCAATAACCAAATGATCAACGCTCAAAGAAAAACTACCATATGTTGTTAAATCTCTCAAACCATTCTACTGACTGTAATGTTTAACTGCTTTGTCCAGCTGCTTGTACAACCATTGAGCTAACATAATTTGCTTGTGGATACACCAGAGGCATCAACAGGCTGTATAATTACTCTCTAGTGACAGTGTATCATTGTCACCATCAGCTGGCCATGTAATGGAACCTCACAGCTATAAAAGACAGTGATTCACCCCACAATCCTCTTTACACCACCGGGCTGCCAGCCTTTAACTCCGAGCATCACTGTGGCGCTCTCCGGTTGCCTAGCAACTAAAGGAAATTGGAGGTGCCTTTGATTTAGGGCATTTTAAGGTGGTGATTTATATGGTGACCTTGATGATAAATGTTGCCATAAATCTGGAATTTTCCGCCGGCTGTTTCTGTGTATTCGTTATAGGAGCTTCTAATTCTGGTCACACTCACCGCAGCGTCACAGCTGCAGACCTTGTGCCTGCTTTGGTGTGAGACTGCGGCTCTTTGCTGTAGATGCAGGGTACATTTTTATGTTATAGTGCAAAAGCAGAGGAAGGGACCTGTTTCCATGACACCATAAACAGGAAATGGGAAGGGCCCAGTGCTGCCAGAGGAGTCTAAATCAGCGTGGAAGTTGCCAGAGAGGTCAGAACTTTCCCATAATATTAGTTCATGCACTCAGAGTGACTGAAACAACATTCACATATGTATTTAAGGGTTGTCACTCGATTAAAATATTTAATTGTGATTAATCGCATGAATGTCCATAGTTAATCGTGATTAATCGCACATTTTGTTATTTGTTCAAAATGTACCTTAAAGGGAGATTTGTCATGTATTTAATACTGTTATTAACATGGGAGTGGGCTAATATGTTTGCTTTATGCAAATGTATGTATATATTTATTATTGGAAATCAATTAACAACACAAAACAATGACAAATATTGTCTAGAAACCCTCACAGGCACTGCATTTGGCATAAAAAATATGCTCAAATCATAACTTGGCAAACTGCAGCCCAACAGGCAACAACAGCTGTCAGTGTGTCAGTGTGCTGACTTGACTATGAGTTGCCCCCAAACTGCATGTGATTATCATAAAGTGGGCATGTCTGTAAAGGGGAGATTCGTGGGTACCCCTTGAACCCATTTTCATTCACATATCTTGGGGTCAGAGGTCAAGGGACCTCTCCTTTGCAACAAGCTAGTATGACATGGTTAGTACCAATCGATTCCTTAGGTTTTTTACTTTCATATGATACCAGTATCTTCACTCTAGCTAAAACTGAGCCCGCTACAACCTCCGAAATGTCGATTGTGTTAATGCCTTTAAGAAATTAGTGGCGTTAAAACGATTTTGCGTTAATGCGTTATTATTGCGTTAACTGTGACAGCCCTAATGTATTTATAAACACAACAAAATTTTAGTTAAGCTAATTCTATCCACACACTTCCCCCTCTCTCTTTTGTCTTCCAGGGAGTAAAAAAAAAGTGTGTCCCTCTCACTCCCCCTCAGTAGAAGAGAGCAGGAGTGAAGCGGCGGCGGTCCTTTTAGTGGCCTCCTCCATGCAGGTTCCATCCCCTACGGTCACCATGCCAACCTGTGTGAAGAGGAGGCTTATAGCTGCGGAGCCCAAAGAGACTTGATGAGGTCCTGGGATAATTAGCAGCTCATTATGGAGCCCAGTGAATGGGCCAAACGAAGCTCCAGGAGCCACAAGAGAGAGCGCAGCGGAAAACACACAGGATCGGAGCACACATCAAAGGGAAGCACTCACTTTTCAGATCACATAATACAGAGGAAAGAGAGAAATAATGCTCCATTCACACCTACAAATATAGCTCATAATCCCCATTTTTAAGCCTCTGTGTGTGTGTGTGTGTAGGTGTGTGTGTGGGTGTGTGCATGTGTGTTTCTCTGCGTCACACCAATCTGTGTATTTCTTTTCCCCAGAGGCCCTTAGCTGCTCCACAAATACACGAAACACACACACAGATATGTGCACACAACTCACAACTCTCAAACTTAAGCTCTCATAAAGTACGGGAACACTGTGTGAGTGCCAGAGATTCCCCAGTTAAGCTATCTGTCTATCATCCCCATTCCTGTTCCTGTACATCTCACCGTGTGTCTGTGCCTCTACTTGGCATGCAGGCAGGCACTAGTCACCACGCAGAATAAAGCGTGCACACCGCTGTGCCAGGTGACCCACATTGCAGTGCGGCTGAGTTTAACCGTGCATGGCCTCCATTTTGTCTGTGTGTTTGTGTCACAGTGACATGCAGTAGCAATGCTGAGTGTGTGTGACATGTGATGTGTTATTTTAAAGGTGATATTTCACATGGTGTGTCATCATGTATTATTGTGGCTGTGTGATAGAGGGATCATTAACATGGGCCTTTCTCACAGCAGACATTTTAACTTGTCATAGTAGGGAAAGCACAGACGTTACTAATAACACCAACGATGACTCTGCTCTATTGAAAGGGTTCCAGTTGAGTGTGACAGTGAGCCAGCATGCACAATACCAGGACCCTGAAATCCAAGCAGCTAAATGAAATTCAGCCATCATTAAACTCATAATTTGTCACTGGTGTGACAAGTCAAAATGTCTTCTGTGAAAAAGGCTGATTGAATTGAATCCATCTCTCTCTAATCATTAGCATCCCGGCTACCAAAATCCACCCTGATGAGAACCACACCAGTCACAGTCTACAGAAAGTTTTTCCACTCCACTAGGTGTCCCGTGGTCTAGGGGTATGATTCTCGCTTTGGGGTGCGAGAGGTCGACGGTTTAAATCCCGGACGAGACCCCATTTATCACAAACTGGCTCATGAAATGTGACAAAAAGGGAGTCCACGCAAGGTTATATGTAAAACCAACCATCATTATCAAACTACGGTTAACTCAAATGTACAATGGAGTGTGTAGATCAGTAATGTCAGCAAATTAATGTGGTGCATGGATGTGTGACATTATGTGCTGTGGAGGTGTTGAAGGTGCAGAACCAAAAGATAGTGATGCCCGGTGGATGTGGCTGTAGGAAGAGAGAGAAAGATTTAACAGCTGGAGCAGCTTTCGTAGCCTGGAAAGCACCGGGTGAGGTCAGTCAAGCTGACGACCCTCCCTCGTCAGCCAGCTTCCTGCTGAGGTTGGCCAGGGCAGCCTCCAAAATGTCACACACACACACACACACACACACAAATACAGCATGGTATACCATATGACCTAGATTTAATATTAATGAAAATATACAGAAATACGCTGCAATGGAGCCGTGCACTTTAAGAAAAATAGTGAAAATGTGTAGAAAAACTGTAGTTTCACTGTTAATTTGTAACAACAGTAGAGGGCACTGCTCTTCCACAACGCTTGTGTTATTACTGCAACAGTCTGTTGTCTCGGTCTTCTGTGATGTTGTAGTCTTATTGTTTGTCTGAAGTGGTGGCATTGATTTTGAAAGAATGGAAATGAATAATTTAGATATAAAACATGCACAAAATCTGGTTGGTTACCATGAAGGCTGTTTGAGATGCTGCAGCCTTCCAATGTGTTTTCTTGGTCTCTGATGTGTCAACAGTGCAGCGCCTACACCCTCTACTGGTGAAGGAGAGACCATTTAGTAGTAAGAGAACAGCAAATATTTGTGGTATTCATATTGAGTGAAACTTATTAGATAATGTATGCATATTACGTTTTTCTAAGGTTTATTATTCTGGTGCAAATGTCCAAAAGGAAAATAAAGAAATTTGAAGTTTTACTAATGAAGAGTGTACTTAAAGCCGCTGATTTAAAAAAAAAGTTATTGTTATAAAACGGTCATTATATCCTGACAGTAGTGAATGAGACAGGTAATATGAAAAAAATCATGTGTCTCTGTATCCTCTGGTGCTCCTAATGGCATCTACCAGATTTCACAGACTGGAGGAGAACAACAAATCAGAGCCGAGCTGGAGCCTTGCTGTCTCTGAGCAACTGTCAATCACTTGCGAACTCCGATCAAACGGTCAAACTAGGCAGCGCTGATCAAATATTAATCAATATTCTGTTATTGTAGTGTCTATTTCTCACCTCAAATGTTTTCAGAAACATCTGGTAGTGTACTGTTTAACATTTGAGGTGAGAAATAGGCATAACAGTAACAGAATATTGATTCATATTTGATCAGCGCTGCCTAGTTTGACCGTTTGATCGGAGTTAATGAGTGATTGACAGCTGCCTCCGTTGAATGAACAGCCAATAGGAACGCTCTCTCTCTTAAATGACCTGTGATTGGCCAAAGTCTACCGTCACGGGCTAGATTTTTTAAAGCCTGAAAACAGAGCCATGAGGAGGTGCAGAAGTTTAGTTTTCTCTCAGAACACTTAAATTACAATATGCTGAAAGGTTATTATGGAATGTTTGCCAAATGATGCCAAAAATATTCTGCCTACTGCAGGTTTAATGTCCTCTGTGAATGGGTTACTTCCAGGAAGTTTCAGTGTGTTAACAAACTTCCATCTGTTTCTTTTTTTACACCAATGGTGAAATAATCATTGATTTTCTGGCTGTCGTCCACGCTACTGAGATTTCCCAGTACTGGAACATGTAAGAAAAGAAGCAATCACATGACGAATACAACCACAAATTACCAAACAACTCCATTCCAAACATGAGTCACAAGTTGATTAAAAAGGCTTGTTTAATTTAACAGAAAAGTGTCAGACAAAAGGCACGTAATGCATGGAAATACTTAACTGATTGATCACGTAGTGCACCAGAGATGAAGAGAGAATGTAAACCAGATCTGTAGGTAAAACTTCCTCAAATATGTAAAAACAGGAACAAAACAAAAAACTACGATACAGTCAGTCGAACAACAGAGAGACGACATCAACACAAACATGTTATAATTATGGCAGACAAACATTAAAAAGTGGTCCGTAGCTTCATGTGAGATCATCATAGGCAATGTTCGGAAGATAAACACATTAATCAGTCAAAAGTTGGCTCGTAGATCATCACTTAACGTGCTCCTCTGTCATCATCGGAGTACTGAAGGCTGTTTGTTGCTTCTTTAAAAAAAAGGAATTGCATTTTTCCTCAGAAAAAGGCCTTGTATCACAGTATAACCCATCGCCTCTCAATCACATTATTAGTAAAAGACATCAGACCCATAAGACATAAAGAGAACCAAGTGACGTACTCTGTTTCGCGTGGTTTGGGTGCTATGTTATATGTGCCTGCGCTGGTGAGATGGCGTTTGTCGATACCACCACGCTACCAGCACGGTGATGCAATGGGATTGATTTTTGGCCCTTGAGAGAGGAGACAGCTGGTCTTATAGGAGCCCAGCAGTGGCTTCAGTGGTTATAGATCTCTCTCATGCCAACATTAATGATGCTTCCTCACCCAACCCCCACCCTCCCACAGCACCAGCACCCTGCACTGTAAGACATTGACGTAAAACAGTAAAAGAAACATTTTAAAAACAGTGCTCTTATGAATCAAATATATTGCACAACATCAGGAACAATAAACAGAAAAACTAATTTTAAGAGATGACAGACCACACAGGGGAGACATGGCAATAAGGAATCAAGAAAATAAACACATAAAATGTCCATTGCCTCTGTGCGTCAGTCTGTAGATTCTTCATTTAAAGGAATAGTTCAACATTTGGAAAAATATGCAGATTGATTTTGTTGCAGAGTTAGATTATAGCAGGGCTACCCAAAGTGGGCCTGGGGCCAAAGTGGGCCTGCCATCAGGAGTGAAGGTACTTAGGAAAATCTAAGGAATCCATTGGTACCAACCATGTCATACTAGCTCGTCGGGAAGGAGGCTAAATGACGCTCCAAAGTTAGGCTAAATTTTGACGAGGAAAAACTGTAATGGCCATATTCAAAGAGGTCCCTTGACCTCTGACCTCAAGATAAATGAATGAAAATGGGTTCTCTGGGTACCCACGAGTCTCCCCTTTACAGACATACCTACTTTATGATAATCACATGCAGTTTTGGGCAAAATGCTGTTTCTTGAATACAGTATAAATGGGTTATTTCCGCCTATTCTAAAAAGGGTGTATTTGAATATTTCTGCCTGCTGGGGTCCCTAAACAGTCTTGGAAATGAGCTCAATTGTATTCAACAAGTGAATTTAAGGGATTAACTATGTAAAATCTAAAATAATATTCAATTCGGGGAATGTGGGATCCTAATACCATTTTGCATCTTAAAAATACAATACAATACAATAGGTGTTTACTGTGGCCCAGCATTGAGTTCCAGTTTTGGCCCTCCAAGGGAAACCCCTGGATTAGAGGATTGATACCACTCTCTTGTGTAGATATGGTATCAATCTTCTCAGCCAACGTTCGGCAAGAAATTGAATAAGCTTATTTCCCAAAATGTCCAACTATTCTTCTAAGGGTAACATTTCATAACTGTGGCCAACAAGATACCAAGTTTGAGGTTTTGTTTGTGTGTGCATGTTTTCAACAGTTTGAGAGATGTTAAAGTTGCGCTGAGGCAACATGAGAAAGAATAATCAAGAGTAAGTCTCATGTGCACTTCTCTCCACCCTTCTTAATCCTTGAATCGACTATTTATGTCGTGAAGATTTCATAGCAATCCTTAGAGAAGTAACAAAATTGACTGTTACATAAATATTATTTTAAAGGTTAAATGTAAAGTGTTAGCGACACACATTCAAGTTCTAGACAAGAAAAATCACTTCAGTCTGACTTTAAAAACACGATGACCTCTGTAAATGCGTGGCGATCGTGTCTTGTGACGATTGTACAACCAATCCTCTTAGACAGTCCTATCCTGACAACAGCCCATGTTTCACGTGTCCATGTTTCTGCAGTGTTATATTCAGTGTGCACTCTTCGCCATCAGGCAGGAACCAGTAACCTGTCTATGGCGTACTGTAAACGGTCCCAATTCTTCCAGAATATGGTCAAAAAACAAACTCCCAGGACGGTAGCGACCACGTGGTGCCGGCTCCTCATCAGCGGAGCGGCGAACTTGGCAGCGGTGGAGACGCACACCAGGATGACGGTGATGATGGCGAGCATGATGTTGATGCACTTCCCCAGCAGGACGCGGGCGTCGCGGCTCTCGAGCTGGACCGTCTGCTGCTGCTGCTGCTGGAGCTCCAGCTTGAACACTCGTGTCTGACAAGACTCCAGAGCCTCCTGAGAAAAGAAGATGGAGAGACGAGACTTTGAGGGTTTGAACGTTTCCCCAAATGGCTAAAGGGCATTTTGATGACCTTTTAATCCTCAATTATTCCACTTGAAGATTAATTATGTATCAGCGGAGAGGCACAAGGACAGAGAGGATAAATGTCAAATGACAAAACAGATTTTTTAGAGCGTTATCTGACTAAGGGAGCAATCACACACACAGACAACTAATACATTCACCTCTATATGGTAATGGCCTCATTACTTGGCCCGATGGCAATAGCATTATTAATGGATGTCAGACAGGAGATTTTACTTTATTCTAAAATAATACATTTGAATTTCCTCACTCCTATCTGACCTGCCTGCTGATACCCCACCCTAATGACACAAAACCACATGGTCTGCAGTTTCCTCACTATTATTATATACCTGTATGTCCCTGGCCCTTTCATGAGCCTGGTAGGCCACCCTCTCTTCGATGCTGGCCAGCTCCTGCTTCAGATTAGTCATCTCATGTTGGTGAAGCTCCGTCAGGTCGTTCAGTTGGTCTTCTAAACGCTCGTACCTGGTAGACGATGCAGGAATATTAGTTAAAAATCATCATTTATAGTAGGGCTGCACAATTAATCTAAATTTTATTAGTGATTGGGCGGTGGAGCTGCGGTATCGAGGTCCCCCGCCCGAACCAATTGCGAGCCGAGCACGGCCGTAGCTTGTCAGTGAGACACTCACAGCTGTCACACCCTTTATATAGCATCAAATAACTAATTAAAAACCAAACTTATCAGAAAAATGAACACTTGAACAGAGATCAGCTTGATAAGAACTACCTAAAATGACAGAAACCATCGTTGGGAAAAATGTATTTGACTTTAGTATTAGTATTTAGTTTGGCTCATGTCCCATCCGCTAACATGGAGTGGATGGGCTTTATGACCTATTCTGCAGCCAGCCACCAGGGGGTGATCAAGATGTTTTGGCTTCACTTTTGGGGAGCTGTCATGTCATCCATCTTTATATACAGTCTATGGTAGAAACATGCCGGCCGGCTCCGTGAAGAGGACCCACTTTGTATGTAGATATAAGCGGCTCATTCTAAGGTAACGAAAACACAACGATTCTTAGTTTCAGGTGATTATATACTAAAGAAAACATACTTCTAAATATTATCTTCCATATTTCTGCCAATAGATCCCCCTTAATGTTACACACTGTTCCTTTAAGTAATATAAACACACCTGTATCTCTCCTCCTGCAGTGATTGGCTGATGATGCCGTACTCTCTCTTGAACTGAGTCTTTATCTCCTCAATGTCCTCCTCCAACTGGTTCTGGGCGTCTTTGATCTCCGTCACCTCCTCCAGGCTCAGGGCCAGCCTGGTCTGGCCGTCACCCCCGGCCTGCTGGCCCTGCGCCTGCCCCACCGACACTCCTCCCGCCGACGGGTTCCCGTTACTGTCTGCTGAGATGGAGGCGCTCCCTGAGGAGCACTCGTCATCACTGGGATACTTGGGCTTGCCAACCATAGAGGTGCTGCTACTCAGCCCCTTTCCTGCGCTGTCAGTGGGCAGCGGCGTGGAAGCATCCAGAGCGGTCTTGAGGTGGGCGATGTTGTCAGCGCTGCCAAACTTGTTCCTGATGAGGTTGGCGAACTCTCGGGGCTTGCTGAAGAAGAAAGGAGGGGAGAGGGAGACGCCTGGGCCGATGGTCTTGATTTTGTCCATGGTCGGGTGTCGGCCGCTGCCGGTCATGTCCCTCAGCAGCTCTCTGGGAGACTCCCTGGGTAAGGTGCTGTGTTTGACAGTGGGTGTGCGAGGTGATGAACCGTAGTGGGTTTCACTGTCTCTCATCTTTCGATGGTACTGCTCCAGCTTCTTCTGCATCTGGGCGATGTTTTGAGCCGACTTCTGGTTCTTCTTCTCAAACACTTGCTTGATGCGACTGACCTGCAGCTTGTCCGCGCTGTTCACTAGCTTCAGGTACTCGGCTACGTTCTCGTCCCGGGCCGTCTGTTCGATCTTCAGCTGTTCTGTGACTTTCAGTATCTTCTGCTGGAGGTTGTCCAAGCAAGAACGACTACGTTGGAGCTCGAGGCCCAGAGCAGAACCAGGACTTGCATCACTCAGATCCAGGTCCAGATTGTTCTCTGAAGAGCCCCGACGCATCGACCCAGGGATGCTCAGGGAACTGCCCTCAGTACTCCGGTCCTGCAAGGAAGAGAAACAACAATCAAATACAGATACTGGATTAGATATGGAGCATTTGCAGGGATAATCTTTGTCTAATTAGCAAAACGGGTCATCAGGAAAAGGTAAACAACAACTACATTTACAATTTTATGCATTTCATTAAATGACAGCCTAAAGGAAAATTTCATTCAGTTTTAAAATTGGACCCTATTTTGTAGTTTTAACTATCATTCCTCTTGATTATTGTTACGCGCTCCTCCTTCTTGTGCTCTTTTCCCTCTCTTCTCTGCTCCTCATATCTGCTGATTAGTGGGAGGCTGGAGGAGAAGGAGCTCTCTCTTCCAGACACATTTTCTTTTGAGGATGGAGATATGGTGGTTCAGTTTTTGTGCTGTTTTTACGCAGTTTAGTTTAGCTCTACGGCCCCTGGTGTGGCTGGCCCAGACTTCCTTCATACTTTTGTTCTTTCTGGCCAGGCCTCCAGACTCCCATAGTTTTGGTTAATTCATGGTATTACTTATGAATAAAATATTTTTCCTTTTTAAACTAACTTTCAGCTAGTTATGTTACAAATTACAGTTATGATACAGTATTTTATTTTATCTCACATAATCAATAGATTCTTTATAGAAACAGGTTTGTTTATTTAAATCAAGCCCCCAGGAAGAGCGCCGGGCTTTCAAACTAATTTTCGTAGTGGTCAAACAGGAGTACTACAACTTCCGTGTCCGTCACGTGATGCCATTGGGCCCTAAAAGACTTACATTGGGAAAGAGACGTCTCTAACTCGGGGGATAATTTTTCTTTAGGTGAATCAACTTCCCAGTACGAACACTCTAATAGCCCTTATTTAAATCATTAGGTCCTAAAAGTTGTAAAATACACTAATAGCTGAATCCAGAGTTATTTCCCTTCCTCCGTTCATGTGAATGAAACCCAGACCGATGCTGGAGCGAGGGCTGGGAGGTGGAGTTAAAAGAAACGCTACTGCGCCTGCTCTGTGGGTCCAATGGATGCGGAAAATCGCCGGATGATCTGGGTACTTTATCACTTGGCAGTCGAACCATTTTGGCTTCATGCGCCACCGAGCAACTCTCATAGGAATTAACAGGAGCCTGCCTACAATGCTGTATCCAGTTC
This sequence comes from Sebastes fasciatus, assembly GCF_043250625.1. NCBI lineage: Eukaryota > Metazoa > Chordata > Actinopteri > Perciformes > Sebastidae > Sebastes > Sebastes fasciatus. Next base: position 18,455,354 of record NC_133798.1, on the reverse strand, counting down.
TCTTTATACATTCATGATTTAAATCCTGTATTTAAAAGGTGAAATGAAGGACAACATCTTTAACTGTCCAGTACTATCTACAATTGCATTGCAAAAATATGTGTGTGCACAACTACAGGCTGTGGCCGCTGCCAAGTAGCTCTGCAGTACAATGACATCTACAACAAACCCTCTCATTCATTAATGAATGGTTTGTATAATTGGGTTAAACTGTTTTTTAAATCCACTCTGCTGGCGTTGCTATGCCACTGTGCCTTGTTGCTGCTTCCTCGTGTCTCTGGAAAGTGGCTGGTGGTGATGACCAAAAAAAATTAGATTAGGTTAGGTTTTCTTTATCATCCCACTAGGAAATGTTTTTTAAACTAAGACCCGGGTAATAAAACATTTCCTTAAATGCTTTTTTAAATGTATGTTTTCTGTATTCGCTCTTCATATACAGAAATTGTACATAGCAAGTCCTTGCCTATGCTCTATTCAGCTTTCCTACTACTGCCACAGTGAGGCCATCTGGGTGTGCATGTAATGCTCTTATTTGGGCACATCTGTTGTGTATTAGGAGCCAGAATATAATCCTGTTTGTTTACAGTATAGCACACAGATGACACTGATGACAAAATTCAGATAACAGCTATTAATGTGTGTGAAAGAAGTGGAGCGTGCACATCTAATGTAGGTCAGTGATAATGTCATACGAGGCCACAAGGCTTGGGAAATCCCTTTTTCAGACACTGTCCCCTATTTAGCCAGATAGAGAGTTTAATTTAGTAATCCCCGGAGGGACATTAATACGCAGCCAGACACATTAAAATACCAGACAATAAAACAAACACAGATTCAAATACAATATGAACAATAAATTATTCAAGTGTATTCAATGTTCTTGATGTGCAAAGAGTTGCAAAGTCTGATAGCACCATAGACTGTATATAAGAAGTGGACGTAGTCAGCGTGACGTAGTCAGCGTGACGTAGTCAGCGTGACGTAGTGACGTAGTCAGCGTGACGTAGTCAGCGTGACGTCCCCCATTGGTTTGTGGTCTGCCATTTTGAAGCCTTTAGTTCTGCATTTTATCCGTCACCATCTTGGTTTCTGGCTATTAGAAAAAATGCAAGCTTAAAGCATTTCCGCATTGGCTTCACTTTACAGACCCGGCAGGAATGAATTCCTGTAATGCTCCTTTACACACCAGGGTTGAATAAGTCTGCTGCTAACGGTGCTCTTTAGCGTGGCAGTCATGCTGTGTAGGAGGTTGGAGGTGTTGATCGCCAGCAGTTTTGCAAGCGTTCTGTCCTCCGCCACCTCCTCCAGTGTGACCAGCTTGGAGCCAATGACAGACCCTGCCTTATTTATTAGTTTATTCAGTCTGTTGGTGTCCTTTGCTTTGATGCCCTCACCCCAGCACACCACAGCATAGAAGATGGTACTCGCAACAACAGACTGATGATACATGTTTTACAGTAATTTAACATGTTCCTGATAAAGCGCTCAATATTACATTCAGTTTCTGACTGATGTCTCAATAGTTCTCGCTAGTAGTTAGTAATAGGGCACAAAGTTCTGCTGTAGACTTGAGGAAGTGAAACAGAATAAAAATGGTTCAAGAAAGCACGTTGTACTATGGCAGGAAACTTAAAGACCTTATATAAAGAGGAAACTGAGCAGAGCTGTGATAACAGAATTTAATCAGGTTTCGGAGCAGCATTTTTAGACTTCGGCCTAACAAACCAGCGAATCTTGATCACAGTTAACGGCAGTGTGAAGACAGGAGGTGTAAGCTGATCAACAAAGTGTTGTACAACAAGCACTTTGGGCTGTACAAAGCTGCACTAATCCTGAACAAATGTAACACAGCTAGTTTCAAGCAAATAAACAGATCCCAGCTAAGACTCAGGGCTGAATCCTGCTTAGCATTTCAACATCACCACAGAACGCTTACATATTGCAAGCTAAGCACCTTTACTATTGACCAATGCATCTACAGTTCGCCACACACTCCTCGACACATGACTGGACTCAAGACAGGGTTTACCAATAATAGGGTGATTAAGCATGACGTACATCAGATAATACCACAGAAACACATTGTCACTCAGAAGAATAGACTATTCCTCGCTGAAACCAGTTGGATTTAAGTTATCCAATTACACATTTCCATTTACTTGCTGTTGTTACTATGAGTGACCTCGCACTCAATCAACGAGTCAAACTTGTTTGTGAGGATGATGATATCAGTGAGCAGGAATCTGGTGAATCATCATCTCTGAAACTCTGACATCATTTTTTACTACAATGTGGTTTCATTATAGTGTGCAACACAGAAACTGCTCTATACTTGTGTTGTAAGAACTGGATACCGAACCCCAAGACGGTGCCTCTTCATTTCAATGAGAATTGCTCACTTGGCAAAACATATACGCCAAAAAAGATTTCAAGCTTCCGGGTTTACTTCCGGGGTATGCGGCCCACTGAATATGCACAGTAGTGTTTCTCCCACTCGGCCCATAGACTTTACATTGCAATGACGTCACATCACTTTTCTCAGCTCGAGGAAAGTTTCACAAATATAAAACCTCCATGGATCAAAAATTAATTCAACAGTTTTAAAGACGTCTCTTTAACAATGGTGGTCCATGGGGAAAATGCTTTTTAAGCCGCAGAGGGATTTTGGCTGCAATACCGCAAGTGGCCACTGGACAAAAACTGGACGCAAGGTTGAGTAGCGGCGCCGTATCCAGGTCTTATTATAAATCCATGGTAACACCTCCATGTGGTCAAAATTTAAATTTGTGTCATGTGTCATTCACGCCATCCTCAGCTGTACTTTGTGTTCCATTCTAACATGCCAAACTAAGATGGTAAACAATATTAGTCTAGCAGGAGAAATAGGTTCCCATGTACCTGCATGGCAATTTTTTGTAACCTGTGTTTTAAGGACCCTAATGGTCCATGTTGCCGAGGTCAACTAATGGCCCATGATTTTAGTTTGGCAGCCATAGACCAGATAACATACAAAGACAAACGAACCCATTTCATCACATACATTTAACACCAGAAATCAAATGGAAAGGTCATTGCCATGGTTTAACCACTCTTTAATGGTGAATTGTTATTATTAAGGCTCATAACAATATAACTTTGGCTATTTTGTTTCGTAATAGTTTCCTGCAATAGCCAAATGAACTAGTTTATTCTCTTATATCAGTTGCAACGTTATTAAATGGATGGCATTCAACTGACATAGATAGCAATCTAATAATATGCTACTAGGTAAATGAAAGCCCAAGTCATCAAAACCCTGTTTCACTGATCATCATCATCCTCCCCCTGCTAAACATCAGCATGTTACCATGCTAGCACTAGCATCGGCCTCAAAGCCAGTACAGCTCCAACCAACTGCTAGCATGGCTTCAAGTTCAATTATCCTGTACATACATATCAGCCTCTATACTTATTTATGTATAGTGTGTAACCAGAAAATACCACGCTTCTTTCTTCAAGCATGCCTGGTGTATTTCAGCCTCTGTCCTCGTCCCACTCTCCCCCCCCCCACACCCCCTCTCTGGCATCTGTCCTTCTTGAACATACTGGACTCTTTGTCTGCAGAGCAAAATGCAACACTTTGTCATCGTGTCCTACCTCTGCTCTGTCCAGGACTCTGATGAGCGAGCTGATGCATATGGATTCACTGGCCTGACGTATAGCCTGAGGAGCCCTGCGCCCAATCACAATCCTGCTCTTGTCCAAACAGTTCGGTTCACACGTACAGAAAGCCGTCCTATTGTCAAACCTGTTTGTCGTACAAAAGAAAGCGAAGCCTAATATCCTCCTCCTTCAAGAGGAAGTGCGGGGCAGGCTTGTGTGTAGGTTGCTCATATTACTCAGTCTTCTTAGTTTTCGAACAACAAACACAAAGAACTGCCTGTTCGACCGGACGGCTTAGACTGCACGCTATTTATGCAGCACTGGAACTAAGCTGGCTCTTCAGGCACTCTCCCAGCACCGGCCTCAACTTTGACATGTTCAATCTTCTCTTCTGTAGCATATTAGGGGCCAAACACACAACACGGGACGCTTATCGCTTCAAGATGCTGCGATATCAGACACAGGATGAGCGTAAAATTGTGACCTGGCAGCCATTGATGGATCACTGCAGCAAAAGCACCTGGAGTAGTAGTGAATGTCGAGCCCAAACTGTATTACACAGCTGGAATGAGGGAGGTTTTTTCTTATAAAAACAAGATGGCTTTTGGCGGGATGAGGCCCTGATTCACGAGAGCAGCTCAGATAACACGAATAACACGTCCCAGATGTTTACACACACACACACACACTGGAACCCAAAAACCACATCTGACTATTTTTTGATGAGAAATCTAATAAACCCATTTCCATCGTGGGCTCAAGATTTCTACCGATGCTGACTAATCTGAGGGTCTCTCTGGATGAGTGGCTCTGCTAAATGAATTACACTCACGCTGATGAAAATGTCCTCCCAAATCTGCTGAGGAGCTGCCCTACTTTTCAATCCGTTGACCCCTATACACTTATGCAGGCGGTCTCCAGGGGTTGTCAAGGTAGGAGGGTGAAACAGGGCGAGGACTGAAGGTCTTTGGGGATGGCCGGAGACGACGGGACGGGAGGGGTGAAAGCCCAGTAACTAGGGGAGAAAAAGCTGCTACAGTGCGGCAGATGGCGGCGGTAAAGTCTGACAGTTAGGTGGACAGTCCTTAACTGAGAGGTCACAAATTTAACACAGAGTAGTCACCCATTAGTTTGTGGACTGCCGTTTTGAAGCCTCGAGTTTGGTATTTTGGCCGTCGTCATCTTCTGTTGCGTCCGAAATTCCATACTAACATGCTATGTAGTACGCTAAAACAGTATGTGAGATATTATAGTATGTCTGAAACCTTAACCAATAGTACACGAATTGAATACTAAATCCGGTGAAATATTACAGTATGCTACCCTGGACTCTACGGCTGCATAAATATCCCACAATGCAATGTGGTAGTGATGACAACGTTCATAACAGACGTTGATGGACAGCTCAGTAACATCAATAATGCTTAAATTTAACTGTAAGTATATGATTTCACATTGCTAGGCGTAATATATATTTTAAATTAATTCAGACTCTGATTCTCACAAGCGGTCACATGAGGTTGACACGGGTTACCATGGTTACACATCTCCAACCAGCCAGGAAGCTCTCAGGAAGTGACGAAGTAAATTACTGCTCAGTACGTCCGAAAAGATACATACTACTGTTCATTCACACAAAAATATGTTGAACGATAGTACACATATTCAGAATGTAGTGCATAGTATGCGATTTCGGACGAAGCCTTTGTTTTTGCCCGTCGCCATCTTGGTTTTTTGCAACGAGAAGTGACGTAAAAGGGTGGATTTAAGTACAACCAAACGCTGAATAAGACATTTTTAAACGACCAAAATACTATAATTAACTTTCATGAACTGAAAACACACTGTGAAAGGGTTAAAGTTATAAGACAAAACCGCTGACAACTCCCAGACCGGACAACACCGTGGTAGGGACCTGTCAATCACAAGGTAGCCACGCCCCAAAGCATACCCTGCTTTATGGTCTATTTGACTCTAAATGGGACCATAATTTACTTGAAACTAGCAATTGAGACCATAAACTCATGTTTACAATGTTTACTGAGGTAATAAATCAAGTGAGAAGTAGAGTCATTTTCTCATAGACTTCTATACAATCAGACTTCTTTTTGCAACCAGAGGAGTCGCCCCCTGCTGGCTATTAGAAAGAATGCAAGTTGAAGGCACTTCAGCATTGGCTTCACTTTTCAGACCCAGTGGCTGTCCACTGGGTAGAGTTTACATCTCCAGCCAGGTGACATGTATGTTCGTCCTCGAGCAACACGATGAACTCCTACTTGCGCTTACTGACTGTGATTCTTTGGGATATAAAAGCTTGGCTGTGTGAGACCCATCTGTCTGATCATATGCTTAAAATCTGGTTTACCACTATCAATGTGAGAAAATGTTGTCTTTGAAATTAAGGAGCCAGGCAAACGCCCACTGCTGTTTGACTCACGCATTGATATTATTAGTGTGTCAGTAGAGCAGAAGAAGAGAGACAGGCATGAAGTGGGAAACGAAACAGAGAGAGAGCTACCGAGGACAGGAATACAACAAAGGGAGGATGCTCCCAAACACAACACAGCAGCACACATCATCCCGATCATCATCATCATCATCTCCACCAACAGGAGGCCCTGTGTGCCCCCGGGGTGCCTCCCCTTACACCTCAGCCCTGTTGGAGCCCCCTGTCCCCCACGCTGCCCTACATAGCACACAGCGTCTGTCCAACACCATGACCCACTTAATAGGTTCTGACCTCGCTAGACAGCACAACATAAAGATCCAACTGTATTAGCCTCAATCTTAGCCCAACAAGGGAGAGCTGTGAGAGAAATCCGTCCAAATCGTAGCCACATTTTGGGGGGCAAAGTCGGGGGGAGTCTACAGAAACTGCAGATGCTGCTTATCTTGCACCGCAGTGTGCTCTCTCTTGGATCAATGATCTAGTTAGCGATTCAGTTTTTCATGCAAAAACAGACCTCATCTACCCACTGCAGCACCAGAAGAAAGAGGAAAAGCAGCAATTCAGCATTATCCCTTTTGTTCCCTCAACTGAAATTTTTAATGTCCTTTGGTAGGAGTGTTCTCTGGGCCTAAGCGCACAAATGTGAAGACATTTTCCCAGATCGGTCAAACCTTTCGCCCGAAAAGTAAGTTTTTCTTATCATACTATATTTAATCTTTGGGCACATGATGGGACTACTGTTTTTGCAATAGACTCCATTATATTTTAGGAAAAAACAGCAGTCCCATGTGCCCAAATACTAGATATAATATGATAAGAAAATGGATGTATCTCATAAACTACAAGGAGCACAATCAAGTATTTGGTATCTATGAACTCATAACAAGTTGAATATCGAAGATTTGTATACACACGCAGTGTAAATATGGCATATCATAAGGAAAACATTTAATAAAACACAATGATAGCGTTTTTCATAATTTTTCAAAATCCTGCCTTTGACTATTAAAGCTTCAGTAGGCAGAATGATTTTAGCATCATTGGGCAAAAACTCCATAATAACCTTTCAGCATATTGTAATTCAAGTGTTCTGAGAGAAAACTAGACTGAAGCACCTCCTCATGGCTCTGTTTTCAGGCTTTTAAAAAATCTAGCCTGTGACGGGAGACTTTGGCCAATCACAGGTCATTTCAGAGAGAGAGAGCGTTCCTATTGGCTGTGCTCCGGCAGGTGGGCGTTGCTTGGTATTTCCTCAAATGATCCGAACATGGCTGCAGGGTCACAAACGTTCTTATTTTACAGCTAAACAGTACACTACAAGATGTTTCTGAAAACATTTCAGGCGAGAAATAGGCATTAACGTAACAGAATATTGATTAATATTTGATCAGCGCTGCCTAGTTTGACCGTTTGATCAGAGTTCGCGAGTGATTGACAGTTGCTCAGAGATGGCAAGGCTCCAGCTCGGCTCTGATTACTTGTTTTCCTCCGGTCTGTGAAATCCTGCAGATGCTATCAGGAGCACCGGAGGACACTTGAGGACACAGAGGCACATGATTTTTTTCAGATTATCTGTCACATGCTTTACTGTCAGGATATAGTGACCGTTTTATAAATCTGCAGGTTTAATAAAAGAGTAATTTTTGGTGCGATCCAAAAAATGTCAAAGTTGTACTGTTAGATACTTGCCTAAAGTATGTCTGTCACAAATTTCAAGATTTTTGACCAATCAGAACAAATTTTGTGGCATTTTTCTTCATCATACTAAATATTGTCTTTGGGCACAAATGGGTTAAAGTGGAGTGATGTGGAAGCACACAAATTATTCAGAACCGGGCGGAATAAATAAATATTGGTTAAGATTAGCAGGACGTACAGAAACTGAGCCTGTTTCTTGTTAAACTCGCTTCCCCTCCCTGTTTGGCAGGGTGGGGGGAGGGGGGTGTTAATATAACCGCAGACACTTTTTTATGCAAACAGGAACGCATTACGGGGAAGTGATGTTCGCAAGTGCCAACAATTGCAGCGGTAATCTGATGAAACCATCGGTTCACATAGTAGAGGTCAGGTCATGTAGGCACATGCGACTACAGGAGCAGGAAGTTCACGGTGATCTGAGGAAATTGGATCAAAATGATGAGGCTGTGGTTTGTGTGGTACATACGGTGGCACTTATTCTATCTGTCATTGCCTCTGAGCACCCCAAATGAACACACACACACACACATGGGGCAATAGAGCTGGCACATTCATTGAGATGGAACAAAACCGTCCCTTCAGCCGAGAACAGAGCCACAGAGGGGAAGAAGCCTGCGGTGCTTATTGGTATTCCCTCCAGCTGATCCTCATGGATACAGACACTCGCCCACTCAGAGCTCACACAGGGAGACGGGAAGAAAAACCAGAGAGGGAGAGCACATCTTTGATTGTAGTCAGAAAGCTGACCCTCCTCCTCTCATCTGCATCCCACAGCTGCATATGTGGCCACACTTTGATTGCAAAACCTTCCTTCAGAGGCCAAACAGTCACAGTATGCCTCATCAGAACAACAGAGGAAAGAAAACTAGAGTTTGAAGTGTCGAGTTTCCTGAATGACTAATCCCCGGGAGGTCAGCGGAGTGAATTGCTCAAGACGTTTTCGCTATTATCTCATAGACAAGCTGGTCCAGGACTGAATCAATAGCCCATTAACACTCCCAGCGTCCGCTTGCCCCCATGGGCTGAGAAAGTATTGAATGGGGATTCAATTAAGATAAATATGCAGCTATATTAAATGCACTGATGCAAAGTGAGAGAGTGAATAGAGCCAGTGACGTAGCAGGGTTGGTGAAGAGTCAAGCAGCTCATTAGCCATGAAAAACATAATAGAGAGACTAAAAAAAAGGGGGACAATATTTGCCAGTTAATAGTTCACAACATACAGAACATAGCATATTAAAAGGTTGCTGATGTGATGTCAGGTGACATGATTGTTAGAGAGCCACTCCAGGTGAAGCATGAGATTCACGTGAGGACATTCATTCAACCTGTATGTACTCTCAAGAGATCATTCAGTGGCGAACCCTCATTTACAATGACATCAAGTCAATTACAAAAACAAAAAGAAGGAAAACAAATGAGATGTACAAACAGAGAAGAGGCAAAACCATTATAAAAAATAGTGAAAGCCGTCAAAACTTCTCGATAAGGAAAAATAATTTGATATACATTCGGATAATTAAGATATAAAATAAAGTACAATGTGTACAAAAGCCCAAGAATTTTGGAATAACGATCAAAGACTGTATATAAGAAGTGGACGTAGTCACTGTGACGTCATCAGAGCTAAGTACAACTGAACACCGACATTTTCAGGTGACCAAAAAGGTTATAATTAACCTTTATGAACTGAAAACACACTGTGAAAGGGTTCAAGTTCAAAGACGAAAACACTCCTAGACCAGACAACACCGTGGTAGCAACCTGTCAATCACATGGTAGCTACGCCCTAAAGCATCCCCTGCTTTATGGTCTATTTGACTCTAAATGGGACCATAATTTACTAAATGAACATCATGCTGTATTGAAGAAGACTTGAAACTAGCGACTGAGACCATAAACTCATGTTTACAATGTTTACTGAGGTAATAAATCAAGTGAGAAGTAGGGTCATTTTCTCATAGACTTCTATACAATCAGACTTCGTTTTACAACCAGGTTGCCCTCTGATAACGATAGATAATTTGACAGATTAAAGTGTAAAATAAGACACGTCACTGAAAAATGGCACGCCGATTTCTACAGAGCCGCCATCGAGTCAGTGAGGGTTAAACTGACTCAGACTGAAGCTGAGGTGTTGCATCATCTTTGGCCTCTTACCCACTATATCTGTTGCACAATGGCTTTTTGAGGAACAAGAAACTGGAATGTCATTTGCAGCCGACAAAAGAGGAAAAGCATAATTACACAGTCCAAAAATCGTCAGATATGTTGCACCATTATATTGTGTTGATGGTTATACCACAAGTCTAATTGTTTACTTTAGAAGCTCCCTCAAACTATGTGTGTGAATCTTTCAAGCTCTACTCCAGGGGAAATGTTATTGATTTCATTCATTTATAAGAGTTAGTGTTTATTACACTTTAATCTGAAGTGTTGCTAACACGGCAGCAGGGGAGTTTTAATAAAAGCTGGCTGAAGAAAAGCTGCCAGAGCTTCCTTTCAGACGCATGTTCCCGTTGAAGACTAGAGGTGACATGTGTGGCCTGAAGGCTCGTACATTATACTAGGAAGAGAAACAACCTGCTGCACGACACCTGACTGACTTTCTGGTTGCACAAGATTTACAACTGACAGAGCATTCTTCTCCTCGGCGTCACCGCGACTGAAAGCACCGGGCTCTAATAGTGCATACTCAGGCTGATCTGTCACAGGACATTAGGGGATTTTTCTGAGTATAGTACATTAACACTGACAAACAGTTCGATGGTTTTCCCCAAAACCTGTTAGAGAAGTGTTGGAAGGTGATTTAGGGGGTTCTTTTTTTCCTTATCTGAGTCAATGGTTTAAGGATAGAGGGAGTTGTATGTTGTAAACATTTTAAAGCACTGTCAGGCAACTACATCAATAAAATTGACTTGACTAGAGCTGCAACTATTCAATTAATCGCCAACTATTTTGATAATTGATTAATCGGTTCAGGTCATTTCTTGTCAGAATTTCTTGTCAGAATTCTCTGATTCCAGCTTCTTAAATGTGAATATTTTTTGGTTTCTTTACTCCTCTATGACAGTAAACTGAATATCTTTGAGTTGTGGACAAAACAAGACATTAGAGGACGTCATCTTGGACTTCGGGAAACACTGAACAACATTTTTCAGCATTTTATTGATCAGACAACTAATCGATTAATTGTGAAAATAATCAACAGATTGATCAACAATTAAAAGAATCATTAGTTGCAGCCCTAGACTTGACTACATTTCTGCGTAAAGACATAAAATAAGATACAATCTGACAGTAAAAATTGGGACATTTCTCTATGTGATTTCAATCCCCTCTTTGCTGCAGGAAAATACTTATTAATACTTATACACTTCACACATTACACATTTCATATTCAAGTATTATAGTGTGTTAAGTGTAGATATTGTAAGAATCTGTGTTTTATTTCCGAGAAGATCCTTCTACATCTGCTGTGAAGCTGTAAATGCTAAATGTCAGGATATACAAAATGGTTAACACGAGCCACCACTACATACACTTCAAATAAGGTCCAGCATTGAGTCATTGAGTCATTGAGTGGCCACAAAAACAGAAACAAGACGAAACAACTGCTATAAATACCTTACTTATAAGACTTTCAGTTTCTATTGTACTGGAAGTGAAATGTTTTGTCCATCTTATTTGGCTGGAGGAGGACAAATATTAGAAACACCTGCAATACAACATCACCACAAACTACAGCATAGAGGAATCCGTTACCATATGGATGAATCAATATCAACCAGTTTTATTTAAGTACTCACTGCAGGACTGGGTTACTGGACT